>NC_140083.1:77398019-77623494 GCF_964194135.1 Talpa europaea | reverse complement strand
AAGTACTCCAATGTTAGCTAATGTCTGTTGTACTCCATAGTTCATATACATCATTTCAAAAGTAAATTCTTGAAAATCCTAAATAACTCAGTCACAGCATTATTATTCAAACCAGTTAATAACACATATATCATAAAAAACTTTCTCCAAAATGTTACCTATTTAACATACTAAATGGCATTCAGAGACCGAGTTTTTATCATAAATTGCTACCACAAAAAATACTACTTAAAAAAAAATCATTATTGCATGCAACCTCAATTCCAAATCCTTTTTATAACCATTATCAATTATAGGGTCAAAGTGTACTTATGAATTCTAGATTAAATCATTTATATATTTTTGGTAGAAGACCCTTTCTACTAAGCCTGCAAATAAGCACTGCTATTAACACAGTAACTCTAAAAAAAAAATAGAAATTGTTTTCAATAAACTCTAACTATGATTTTTATCTTACCGATTTTTTGGGAATGGTCTACCCATATTCACAGCAGCAGCATTTGCTTTATAAGATCCTGGTGAATTAAAGCCATTCACAAAACTACCATTGGGAAAGGGAGCCTAGAAGAAAATTTAAAAGTCAAAACCACAATTAATGATAAAGGCAAAATCTACTGCAAAGAGTCTAACTTAGGATACAGTGACCTAACATCAAATTCTTTCACAAGCCAAAAATACCATTTAAACTCACTTTTACAATACTTCCCCAATTTCAAGGATCACTCCAGTTACAAAATAATCACCAATTCATTTATTACTTAATAAAGAATAGTTCTCTAAAAAAAATTCATGAAATTAAAAGTATTTTAAATCATTCAAGGATCCTAGGCCTGAAAATATTATTCAGCAAAATCTGAATAAAATTATAGCAGCTAATAGTTCAACCCCTACCCATATGCATATATTTAAAGCAGATCATTACTTAAAGTCAGAAAGTAACCAACATCTACACAAAACAAAACAAACAAAAAAGAACTATCTCAGATGATCTCTTCAAATTTCAAATTGAGTGAAAAATTTTATCATGTGTGAGGCTCTCACTTACCAGTGGTGTTTCAAAGTAAGGTGCAGGATTTGGAGACCACGCCTGAGGCACAATACTATACACAGAGTACTGTTGGTGAGGATTATACACAGGCTGCATGAAGACTGGTGAAGCATACTGTGCTTGAGTTTGAATGGGTTGACTATATATACTAGAATCCATTAAACGATAACCGTTCTTAGCAAAAAACGTATTGATGGCTTTTATCCTTGCCTAGAAGCAAGAGGAACACATTATAATAACAAATGACTAGGTGTATATTCTCACAAATAATAATTTACATTTTAACATATTTTACATGAATAAGTCATTTCTGTCTATTGTAGAGCAAAAGAAATTGAAGGGTGCCACTTTCAAGATAACCAAGAAAAGAAGGAACAAAGGTCATGCCAAAAAGGGCGATGGCCATGTGCAGCCTACTCGCTGCACCAACTGTGCCCCCTGAGTGCCAAGGGCAGGGTCATTAAGGTTTTTATCATCCGAAACATAATGAAGGACCATCATCGGGGATGTTTACAGAACAAGTATCTTCAACATCTGTATGCTTCCCAAGCACTACAAATACATTACTGTGTGGAGTTGTGCCATTCACAGCAAGGTAGTCAGGATTAGTTCTCTGGAATCAGGAAGGACAGGGACACTCCCAACCCCAATTTAAAGCTGCAAGGGGTTGCCCCACCTCTGCAAAAGCCTGTGTTAAAAGAACAAATCCTTAAGGTCTGAAAAACTGTCCTCTGTGAAAAACAGAAAGTGGGCATTATGCTTCAAAAAAATAATAATAAAATGACTGATAGCTTTAATTAGAAAAAATGCATGACAAAAACCACAATGAATAAGAAAAATGCACAAAAATCAGGACAGCAAAACTGACTGCAACTTATCACAAACAAGGGGGCTAATATTCCCATTACACATATCCTAAAAAGAGAGAAAAAAGCTCAACAATCTGGAATGAAAATGTGCTAGAAACAAGAACAGAGCTACAGAAAAAAAAGTTCTTAATCATGCAAAAATCAGGACAGCAAAACTGACTGCAACTTATCACAAACAAGGGGGCTAATATTCCCATTACACATATCCTAAAAAGAGAGAAAAAAGCTCAACAATCTGGAATGAAAATGTGCTAGAAACAAGAACAGAGCTACAGAAAAAAAAGTTCTTAATCATGTGAAAAGATCTAAGAGAAATGCAATTAAAACTGAATTAACATCTCATAGAACTGGCAAACGTAAAAGAAAATCTCCCCAAAATCACATGCATTTACTATATTCTCGTCAATTCCACTTCTAGGAATCTTTCCCAAATATACACTGACCAAAACCAGGACGCACATGATTATCAACTGAAACTACTGTAACAGGAAAGGGGAAAAAAACTGATACACTCTCTCACACTATCCCTCTCTTTCTCTCTCTCAGGAAACAACCCAACAGTCAATTAAAGGTTGAATACACTATGATACAGCCACACAATTGAGTATCATGGGGATGTAAAAATAAGTAATTATTCAAATACAACAGTGATTTCCAGAACATATACTATTACTTAAGAGGAAAGTAAGTCAGTATGCCAAAGGACTAAAGTATGCACAGTATGTTACTATTATAGCTAAGTCAATAAGGAAATAAAGATATACTGGTACATACTATATCCACGTATGATTTAATGTGTTTTAGATATTTTACTTTTTTTTAAAGATTTATTTTATCTATGCATATAAGAACTGGGGTCCAGGCCAGAGATGTGGGGGGCAGGGGAGGGCGGCGGGCGGGTGTGTGTGGGAGGATTCACCAGAGACAGAGTGGGGGAGCAGAACAGGAGGATTCACTGAATACACTGCTAAGGGGATCAACGGGTGAGACAGCAATGGGTGAGAGAGGAGAGGTCTGCTGTGCCTTAGGTGGGTTAGCCTTATGTGGGTTAGCCCCTGGGGCCAGGGATCAAATTCATTCCTCAGTGGCTGGTGATAGCTTGATAGTGCTAAGATTTTAACCCCTGAGTCACCAGGGAAACCCTAAATATTTTACTTTTAAACCATGCACATATTAAAAAAAAAAGTCAGTCTGTGAAAGTTAAAAACAAAATAAACCTTGATGTTTATCCAATAGTAATATAGTAACAAATGACTGAACCATAATATAATGATTGAACCATAATATAAATGACTGAACCATAATATAATCAATTGTTATATTTCTCTGGAAGCATGGCAAAAATAATTAACTTGTTTCCAGTATTATATTGCTATTTGTATTGTTATGATACTTTTGTGTATGACTACGGGATACAGTAAATCAGTAATTATATTATGGTCACTGAAATAAGAATTTCACATGGGAGAAAGGAATACTCATACATATGAAACTGAAGAAGTAAAAAACAAGAAGCCAGAATACCTTGGAAGCACCATTATAATCTCACAGTTTATCTTAAAAACCAAACAAGTTTCACAGCATTGTCCAAAAAATTTGGAAACCACCACCAAACCAGTAGCCACAGCACTTCTGGTTACCTAGCCAGTGGACTGAAAAATTAAAATTCCCCATCAAAATAACAAAATAATATGGGAACTGGGGAGACCTGGCTGACCCCAGGTCTCTGACACAAAATGCACAAGAGCCTGGAACATGTGCTTGTAGTAGATGGCAAGGAAACCATTGAAAAGTACTAGGGTTGTGACAAAATGACTCATGAGTCAACTCAAAAAGGTTATAGTTCATTTATAGGGACAATAAACACAATAAATAAGCTTAAATACTCAAAAACAAAAAATACCCATCTAAAGCATAATTTCTGAAGGTTTAGGGAGCCAACGCATTATTTTCAAAAACTAGTTTAAAAATTGGAACCAAGCATGTACATGCATTTCATATGTAAGCTATATTTCAGAGAAATGTTTCAACTAGGGCCTCCCTGGTGGCGCAAGGGGTTAAGAAGCAACACTACGAAGCTAGCCACTGCAGCACTAGTTTAATCCCCAGTCAGGGAGGTGGCCACATGGCACAGCACACCTCTCCTGTCTCGCTTGCTGCTCCCCTCAGCAGTGTATTTCAGTGAATCTGCCTGTTCTGCTCCCCAGTCTGTCTCTGGTGAATTCTCTCACCCCCTGTATCTCTGGCCTGCACCCCAGCTCTTGTATGCATAAATAAATATATCTTAAAAAAAAAAAAATTTCAACTAGTAAGTGGAGGAAAAAACACTGAAAAAGCACCACTTTGCAACCTTTAGTAAATTAACAAATCTAGTCAATCATCAGTAGCAGTTAGCATAAAAGAAACAGACATAATGTTTTAGTTTTCTCTCTTTGCTATCTCCAAATCAAATCCAATTCTGAGTAAGACTCTAGATCTAGTTACCAATATGCATAAAATATGCATAGACTAATTATCAACAAACACAAGAAAAGATGCTCCGTATCACTATTCATTAGAGAAATGCAAATCAAAACAATGAGATACCATCACCTCATACCCAGTAAGACAATTATCATCAAAACCAGAAAAAAGTATGTATTGGCAAGGATGTGATGAATTTGAAGGAACTGTACAATGCTGATGGGAATGTGAAATGGTGCGGTGGCTGTAAAAAACAGTATGGAAGTTCCTCAAAATATTAAAAATAGAATAGCCATATGGTCACTTCTGGGTATATACTCCCCAAAATTGAAAGCAGTTTAAAAAAAAAAAAGCCTACTAAGGCAAGGCTGTTACGGAGCAACCCCAATATAAAACGGGTTGCCTGGCTGTGGGTCCTCACCCATGTGCTTAAAAGGGACTTATTAATACTCCACTACAGGCACACACAAAAGGTTAATAAAAGGTTTATTTACAAGGGAAAGGGAATTAAGGAAATGTACAACTCAGGGAGAAAATAGGGAAATAAAGTCTTTAATGTGTCCTACCCAATCCACCGACCTGGAAACCCAAAGGCACTCTAGAGCTGGCCAATACTGCGAGCTGGCGGAGAGCCAAAATGGGGGATCTCCTCCAAAGCCCACATATCTGGTTTTACCAAACCTGGCTGCTTAACCCCACCCTCATGTTCCAGCAACCTTCCCTTTGGTGGTGATGGGATTTGGAGTTCCCAGTATCTTTTGGCTTTGGTCTGGAGTGGCGGGGTGGAGTCCACAAAGCCTGTATGGAATTAGCTTTAGGACATCCTTTTCCCCCTAACAATTCCTTTGACCTATTAATGATGAATTATAGATTTTCTAGTATTGACACATAATTGCATTCATACCTGGAATAAATCCGTCTTTGTCACAGTGAAAATAATTGAAAACAGAATACTGAAGATTTTGTACTCTAATGTTCACAGCAACATTATTTATAACAGCTAAAATGTGGAAGCAACCTAAGTGTCTATTAATAGACACACACACAATTTATATATGTAATACAAACATAGATATACATATACACAACAGAATAGTATTCAGACTTGAACAGGAAGGAAATTCTTCAACACACTACATGGATGAACTCTGAGTTAATATATGCAAAGTGCTTAGAACAGATACACAGTAAGAGCTTAGAACTAAAACAGTAAGTACATAGCAAGAATCATTTGCACTTATAAATTATTATATTACAAAAGGAATGAGGAGCATGTCAAAATAAGTGCATGCTTTGGACTGTATTTGTAATGAGGGGCAAGGACTATAAGGGGAAAAGTTGAAGGCCTAACAGTTAAAAAGGCTACTTCAACTGTTCAAGCCTAAAAAACGGCGATAATGATTAGAAGTTATAAGGGAAGACTTTGTATCTGAGAATATATCAGACATACAAAAATAGCGCTCAAATGTCAACAATTTCTAGGTTCTCTAATGGCTGAATGTTAAAAAGTGGTGATGTAGTTAATTAAGATGAATTTGAAGGTACTAAAATGTTTTCCATCTTTGTTACTAAAAAAGTATTCACACTTCTCAAAATGAGATCTGTACTTCTCTTATATTTTGTCAATTATCATCTCTCTAGAACCTCATGCCATTTGAAGTAATGCCTTTAGAAAGAACTACTGTATAAAAAATATTTTCATTTTCTATCAATAACTGATTTGTTCAAGTAGCACATCCTGTGAACCAAAAAATCCTTTAAAATCATTGTTTTATAAAATATTGTATGTTTTTTTAAAATTCTCTTATTAACAACAAAAACTGTTTCATGCTGACATCTCCATAACGAATGTTCCTTACCATGATTGGCTTGCCCTGAAATGTTTTAACTTCTTCTCGTAAGTATTTAAAAGCCTGTTCACAAAGCAGAAAGAAACTTTCATTAGTATTCAAAAATTCATTAAAGGCATCTTTATTTATTTTTTTAAAAAGATTTATTTATTTATGCACACAAAAGCTGTGGTACAAGCCAGAGATGCAGGGGGTGAGAGGATTCACAAGAGACAGAGTGGGGAACAGAACAGGCAGATTGACCAAAGTACACTGCTGAGGGGGGCATCGGGCGAATCAGGAGAGGTTTGCAGCGCCATGTGGGTTGCTCCCTGGCCAGCAGGGGATCAAACTCATGCTGCAGAGACTGAGGATTGCTTCATAGTGGGGTGCTTAACCCCTTGCGCCACCAGGGAGGCCCTAAAGGCATCTTTATTCTATTAAAAGAGTTTAGTATTACAACTATTTTTAAACATAAGGTATTAGGGTGATTACATTATGGAGATGGTAGGGAGTGAAAAGTAAAATTTAAGATCTCAGCTATAGTTTGCATTTATTGTAAATTAGCTACCATGGATCATTGTAGATAAAATGCAAAAAATTCAAAACAGATGCAAAATATCACAACATATCAATTTAAAAGAGATACAGACTTCTAAGATGATAAATAAAAAAAATCAGTTTTAAAAAGTTCCCATTAGATATATTTTTGTTCCAAAGGAATTTTACTTATCTTTAAGTAGGACATGGTAATAAGAGAAAAAAAAAAAGCTTTAGGAAGATGATCAAAAAGGAAATTCAGTAATAAGCCAAAGAAAAACAAAACAAAACAAAACAAAAAAAAAACAGGTGACCAAGGTGCTGAACAGTATAGTTATTATTGTATGAGCACATATTTTCTCAATTAAAATATACCACTACTCCTTTCACCATTAGTACTTGAAGCAGAAGAAAAATTTCCTTCTCACCTGTTGTGCATCTGTATCTGTTTGGAAAGTGATATACCAGTTACTATTGTGTGCAAACTCACAACTTATCACCTTGGGACAGTTTTCATTTTTGAACAAAGCTTTTACTTCCTGAAAAAAAAAGAAAAATTTGAGTTAATGCTTAAAAGAAAGTATTAAAAAAGTGGACATTTTTTCCCTTTGTACAGATTTTGGTACTTTCTATTTCTTTACTTGTTAACTAGTTATGCCCTCTCCCCATTTTTCCATTGAGAACAGACTATGTTCTGAAAGAAGAACATGCATATCCACAATGGAATACTACTCAACAATCAAAAAAGATGAATTCATGTCATTCACAGCAACATGGATGGGCTGGAAGGGATTATGCTCAGTGAAATAAGTCAGAAGGAGAAGAGAAAAATGCAGGATAGTTTCACTTAGAGGAGGAACATAGGGAAAACAAAGGAACAGAAAAAAAGACAAAAATAGCAGGCAAATTATAAATGAGAGACTGAGGAGAGGAAGAGGGACCAAAACATGGGAAGAGCACAAGAGACTATTGTGACAGTTCATGGGTGTCTCGGTGGTGGTAATTTTATGTGGATTACACCTAAAAGGAGAATGAACGATAATGTAAAAAGTATGTTTAAAAAAAAAAATGCATAGTTATTGTGCAAATTGTCTATGATGCAATCTTATTTTATAATCAGTAAAACTGAAGCATTTCACACCTGGTGAAAATTTAAAATTTCCTTATAGTAAAACCTCTACAGTCCTCTGATTACCCCCCACTCCCAAAATGAAGCATGCCCTCCATTTTCCTTCCCCCCCAGATTTATTTTTGCATAGAAGAACTGGGACATAGGCCAGAGGTGTAGGGGGGAAGAGGATTCACCAGAGACAGTGGGGAGAACAAGCGGATTCACTGAAATACACTGTTAAAAGAAGCAGTGGACAAGACAGGAGAGGTCTGCTGTGCCATATATGGGTTAGTTTCCTGGCTCCGGTGGGGTGGGGTGGGATCAAATTCAGGTTGTAGTGGTGATAGGGCTGAGACTTAATCCCTAAGCCACCAGGGAGGTCCTGTCCTCCATTTTCTAGGCGCTAAGTATTTTCACTCAATCCAGATGTTTATTATTA
This sequence comes from Talpa europaea, assembly GCF_964194135.1. Taxonomy (NCBI): domain Eukaryota; kingdom Metazoa; phylum Chordata; class Mammalia; order Eulipotyphla; family Talpidae; genus Talpa; species Talpa europaea. Next base: position 77,615,195 of record NC_140083.1, on the reverse strand, counting down.
GTGATAGACATAAACTCTGTAGATACCTTTTCTCTTCTGTAACTGATAAAACTGAAAACTAAAACTCTAACAAATATATAGATTTAGAGAAAGATAATTAACCAAACTCAGAACTGTATAATAGTTAATAGCTTGAAATGAGTTTATAAAAAGAGAAAAAGCAACATCTACTGAGACACTGATTTACTCCTGAAAATAATACTGTGCTGAATATTTTACCATCTCTATTTTACATCTGAGGTGGTTCCGAGTGTTTAACCTACCCACAAGGTCACAAAGCAGCACTCAAACCCAGATTTTCATACCTCCAAACTCTATTTTGTCTAACATCTATTTGAGTTCAAGGATAGTAACCAATAATTCCCAAAAACACTGTCCCAGAAAATATCAAAAGGTATCAATTTATTTATTGATTTATTTATTTAATAATAAGCATTCTTTTTTTTTAAAAGATTTTTTTATTTTATTTTATACAAGCACTGGGTACAGTCAGAAGCGCGGGAAGGTGAGAGAATTCACCAGAGCCCGAGGGGGGAGCAGAGCAGGCAGAAGGACCGAAGTACACCGCTGAGGGGAGCAGTGGGTGGCAGGAGAGGTCTGCACGCCATGTGGGGACCCTCCTCCGATGGCTGGGGAGCAGCCGGGGATCGAACCGTTGCTGCAGAGACCACGGGCAGCTTCGCAACCCAGCGCTCAACCGCTGAGCCACCGGGGAGGCCCCAAAAGGTATCAATTTATAAAAAGAAGATCATGAACCTGATAGGACAGTCAGCATGGCAACAGTGAAATCTAACCCACAATCTTACTCCCTCAAAATTTTAATATATGCAATTAAAAGAGAGGAGAGAGATTATCTCTATTTGCTATGAAATTTCTGTCAAATGCTGCTTGAAATAATAAGTGGGCAACCAGCTGGATTTTATGTCATTTGTGAAAGTGATAAAATATCACAAGTCCGGTTAACAAAATTTTTATTCAAATCCAGAATTACATTCATGAACTATTTATGGAACAGTTAAGGCACTACCTGTTGATTTCCACACCTTCAAAAATCCATGCATATCCTCTAAATATTTCTAATTATTCCTAAGCGCATAATGAATGAATTTACTTGAACAAAATGCCTATTTTCAGCATTTGTCATTCCACAGGAAGAGGTATGTTCATAGACTCACTTTCCCAAGTATAATAACTTTTAGACCCTTGCCACCTAAGAAATTTCATGACCTGAGTCATTCAGTATTAAATTTCCAGAGTGAAGATTCCCTAAACTTAGAAACTGTGGGAGGAATTAGAAAACTGACATTAGACCTTTGATTTGAAAGTATGCACTATATGTCAAAATACAAATTAAACAGAAGGTTGCAGAATAGGCAGAGTATTTGCAACATAAGATTAATGTGTATAGTATGTGAACCTGAACTCTCGAGCTAGTGTGACCGGACTCTAAAGTATTATAAATTTATTCCATCTTTCAGGAACCTTAGAAGCAATCCCTCAGGGACCTCCCTGGTGGTGCAAGGGATTAAGTCTCAGCACTATGGAGCTATCTGCAGCCACTGCAGCAACAGTCCGATCCCCAGCCAAGGAGCCAATGCACACGGCACAGCAGACCTCTCCTGTCTCACCTGCTCCTCCCTTCAGCAGCGTATTTCAATCTGCCTGTTCTGCTCCCCATTCTGTCTCTGGTGAAATCTCTCACACACACACCCCCCCACCCCTCTGGCCTGCACCCGAGCTCTTGTATGCATAAATAAGTAAAACCTTTTTTTAAAAAAAGTAACCCCTCATTTTAATTTTAGTGATTATTAAGTAGGTAGACATTCTCTGGTTATTTTGGTCATCTGCACTTCCTTTACTTTTTTCAATGAACAGTATAAATTGCTGCCTTGTTCCTTTTAATTACTATTTTTCATGTGGATAAGCTGTATGTTCAGAATATGCACTACAATAACTTTTGAAATGTTAATAATTGCTAACCCTAGAGTGTTTTATATGCCAGGTACTGCTCTAAGCTCTTTATATACTAAGTCACCTAATTTTCACAAGTCTGAGTTATTTATTAGTTATCCCAAATAACAAATGAGAAAACTGAAGAGGTTAAATAACTTATTTAAGGGCATAATTAGCAAATTCCCCAGTGGCGCAGCGGGTTGAGCACAGCGCTATGAAGCTGTCTGCAGCCTCTGCAGGACAGGTCTGATTCCCGGCCGGCCAGGGAGAAACCCACATGGCGTGGCAGACCTCTCCTGTCTTGCCCACTGGTCCCCTCAGCAGTGTGCTCCATTCCTTCTGCCTGTTCTGCTCTCCATTCCATCTCTGGTGAATCCTCTTACCCTCCGTGCCTCTGGCCTGTACCCAAGCTATTGCATAAATAAAAAATAAATCTTTAAAAAAAAAAAAAGATGGAACAGAAAGCCAGGCAGACTGGCTCCACAGTTCAGGCTAATATACTATACACATTAACCTTATGTTGCAAATACTCTGTCCATTCTGCAACCTTCTATTTAATTTGTATTTTGACATACAGTGCATACTTTTAAATCAAAGGTCTAATGACAGTTTCTTTTTAATTTCTCTCACAGTTTCTAAGATTAGGGAATCTTCACCTTAGAAATTTAATACTTAATGACTCCGGTCATATAATTTCTTAGGTGGCAAGGGTCTAAACATTCTTTTTTTAAGTGGTTAATCAAATTGTCAAGTATGTTACTTATTAATTATCCTCATCTCTAATTAATAAGCCTTAATACGGTAACTAAAGTGTGACACTCTGGTGTAATGGTTAAGAAACAGGGGCTTGAGAATCAGAGATCAAGTTCAAATTCAGACTGTCATTTAACAGGCCATCTGAAAAAGTTATTTAACTTTTCTAAGGCTCAGTTACTTTATCTGTAAAAACAGTAATAATAAAACCTTTCACTTTAAGTAACAATCCTACGTAGAACCTAATTGTTAAATATTATAAATAATTACCAAAATGTCTATTTTTGGATTACATTGTGATTCAAATATTATTAATTCTTGCGCCCGTTCTATAACATATTATGACTGCCACTTTGCTTAATATTTTGCTAACCAGAAGGGTTAGTCTTCACTCATTAATCCTTATTCAAATTTTTCTCTTTTATTTCCCAAGTTCATTCTTCCAACTGAATCCTCAAATTCCCAAAAGAACCTACTTATACTTTAACTGCCATTCAGTCAGATCAATAAATTGAAAATTATCACTCAATTTTCAGTCTAACCTTTTAAGAACAAAGAATTGTATTTTTTCCACCCATTTGTCTAGTATTTCAGAATTTACAAACTAACATTTATGCAATTCATAGTAATTAATATGACTTACGCTTTGTCCTTTACTTCCTCCAGTTTAGAAAGTTAATGAACATTGACCTTCAATAATGCTTAACAATTTACCTCTATTGGTGTTGTTTCAGGAATCTCTCTAAGAATAACAATACAACGTTTATGACTTGGTCTCACTTTCTCGCCCTTCTCATCAACTTGTACCATAGGAGAGGCTGAAATTATAAGAAGGGTTTCATTCAGAAGTGACAAGTAGAGATATTAATAATGCCATTTAAAAAATTATTCATTTCCAACTAAATCAATCAACAGAAATTAAGTTGTAGAATCAAAGATTACAGCTACAATAAAATATTATGAGATTAATATACAAATAACATTGTAAAATATTCTTTGAACAAATATTCAGAGTACCTATCTCGTGACTGGGCATTGTTTCACAGTTGAAAAGTAGTCTGCAGGGAGCATATAACACATTATTTACTAAGGCAATTTTCCTGTATGCAATTACCGAGTTCTTTATTTTAAGATATAACAAAAATCACTGTACTTGCATTAGACAAAACTATGCTGGGGATAACGAGCTCTGATATGTGAAAAAAAAACCTTAAAATTAAAGTCTAAGTTGTACTTAAACCAAGAATTATATAAGTGATTATAATCTTTCATTGATTTTAACATACTTACTCTTACACACCACAAAAACCTAGAAGCCACATTTTAGATGTTCATTTTGAGGAAATACTGAATAAAGTTAGTAAGTACCATATAGCCAAAACTATTTCTATTCTTTCTAGAGTGATAATATACCACATCTCCCTGAATATGTAAATAGAATAAACGAAGCAATTACAGGTGAACACTTGCATGTAGCCTTAGAAGTAGGCCTTAGAGGTGGGCATTCTGCCTGCCTCTTGGCAGTGACTGGGTTCTCCTTTTAATAAATGCTATTACTGCACAAACTGATCAGAGATTTCATAAATGTTTTTGGTCTCTGAAAACAGAAATCCTCTACTCCCATAAAATTCTATTACTGGACTTGCTATACTTAACTTTTAAACATTTTCAATAACACATTTCATATAAGAATAAAGATTTGTATTTATGCAGTTAAATACTTAATAAAACCACCAAGAAAAGGTTACTAAGAAATACTGACAGAAGATACAAACACCACAGAACCTCAACCTAAAATACAATTTCTTTAACATTAGAGTAGAATTTGTCAAACTCTGGGTTTACAACTTCTTGATTGGTTAAAGAAAATGAGTTCATTGCATTTAGTATTAATCTGCATAAGTGACATATTAGTTATATGTGGATAGTGGTGTGTGTATTGGGCTGTGATGTAAAGATACTTTTCACTTGGGTACTAAAATTTGAAATAAATAGCTTTAGAAGGTGTGATAATGACACATACACTTTCTAGTGATCAAAAAATTGTGATTTCATTGCTTATACTTGAGAAAGTAGGCATTAAGGTAAAGTATAAAACTGATATAGAAGCTATATGCCAGTTGGTGAAAATATATTGGAACAGAACAGCAAAGCAGAGGGAGTGAAAAACAAATCCCTCTGCGGTATTTCTTTTTAATTAAATTTAACATTTTTTGAATAATTTTTCAATTAAAAAAAAGCTAAAAGGTATCATTTACATACATCTTAACACTTCAAGAATTAGATCCGGGTCTGTTGTCAGTTTTTTAATTTCTTCCATGTTGGCAACTGTCCAAATTGGGATGAACTGATCACTGTCCATTTGCGATATCAAATAGAGATCCTTCGATAAATTTTCTCTGAAAGAAATACACAAAAGCAACCATCCTATAAAACCAAAAATTCTTTAATAAAAGCACCAAAAAAAAGAGGTGATATTCACTCTGTCACTAAGGTTAGGAAAACAAGATTATGTGATCATAAATAACACAGTGAACTGTGAAAATATGTACTATACAGCATACAAAAGACTTCAACAATTTCAGGAAAGTTTGTGCATCCGCAGACATATATGGCCCAACAGCTTTGAACAATGGATTTTATGAAATCAGTGCTACAGAGAAAGGATTTATATTGAATTTTAAAATAAAAAAATACTACATATACAGTTCTAATGTTAAAACATTTTATTACTGAAGTTAGAATACACATATCAGAAAAATCAAATTTTTGAAGCAATCTGTCAAAAATAACTAGAAGTCTATGCTTAAAAGTCAGCTTCTCAATAACCACCCTATTTAAAACTGAAACCCAAACTGCTGGTTTCCCTTCCCTTGCTGCTACTGTTCTAGTTTTTTCTGTAGCATTTACCACCTAACACACATCTAAGTTACTGTCCTACAACATTTGTTTTGCATCTCCCGCCCAGAATCTGTGAAGGATTTTTATTGTTCAAATATGTGTTGCAAAGACCTACAGTCTGGCACAAAGAAGGCTTAAAGGCCTTCCATTATACCAAAACAGAACAGTAATTACTTTTTTAAGGTTACAAATGTCAAAAGATGGTGGTTATTTTTTGGGGGGAAAGAAAATAGAAAAGGGCCTCCCTGTCCACGCAAGGGATTACGCAGCAGGAGTTCGATCCCCAGCCAGCCAGGGAGCTACCCACATGGCGCAGCAGACCTCTCCTGTCTCACCCGCTGCTCCCCTCAGCGGTGTATTTCAGTCAGTCTGCCTGTTCAGTTCCCCACTATGTCTATGGTGAATTCTCTCACCTCACCCCGCATCCCGCGCTCCCCCCCACCTGTCCCGGGCCCTGCAACTCTGGCCTATTCCCCAGTTCTTGTATATATAAATAAATCAATGTTAACAAAAAAATAAAGAGAAGATACCAGCAAAGATTAAGCTCACTTTAGCAGAAAATGAGAACATATATCAATTGTCCTAATCAACAGATATTACTTAAGAACTTCATGATAACTGTAAATCATACATAACCTTTGCACAACTATGAAGTTATAGCCTAAGTCAACTCTGACTTTCAGCAGGGCTAAACTTATAAAGGTGTGTGTCAAACCCTTAAAAAAACGTACCTTTCAGAAGCATGTAATGGATACAATATCTAGGATTTGACTGTTCATGACTAATAATTAAGATATAGCAATGGAATTACGGCTGAGCTACAAATGTCAATTGCCCAGCTGGCTTAAAATATTATTATAGTTCTTGGTAGGAGGTGATAAATCAGAGTTCCCTCTGTAACCTAAAATGTTTTTGAAGATAAAGGAGCGTTGTGGAAATTACAAGGACAAAATGAAATTCCAGAAAGATGATCCTTTTTTACTGAGGGCATCTACAGATCCTGGCAAAGAGGGAAACCAGCACAGGTTTAGGCAATTTCACAAAACTGTCATTATAAAGAGAAAACTAAATGACCCCTAACACATAGCTTATTTTCCCCCATATGAGGTTTTCTGAGTTCTAAGAAGGAAGACTGGAGACTAGAAGACAGTTAAAAAGGTAAACTCTCTGAGGTTTGGTGATTAAAGTCCCAAAGGAAATTGTAACTTTGCCATCAAGCACAAAACAATCTCATATACCCAAAAAGATATTTACCAGATCCTGAAGCTATGCATGGCTGAAGAACTAACTGCAAACTTTTTAAGAACAGAACTAAATCTTCATAGGTGCCTCAAGACTGAGGTAGCAGAAAAATGCCAAATCCTAAATTAAAAGCCTGAGAGGGCCATGACTAAGGAAAACAGATAAATCAAAGGTGGGCTGCTTAGCAACGTGAACACAGCTCAATTCCTGCCCAGATTAAAGCAATCAATCTGCTCCTCCCAAACAGAAGTAAACTCAAATGTTGTGGAGGGAAAAATTATGTCACTTGTAACTTCCATACTTCTTTCATATGTAATGTCCAACATATAGTCACAATTTTTAAGATGCAAAAGGCAGGAAATTATGACAGAAAATGAAGAGAAAAATCTCAGTAAGTACATACACAGTATAGCTAACAAAGATCAAAAAGTAACTATTAGAAACATATTAAAAAATGAATTTATCATAGGAACAACTGACCAGAGAAAAGAAAGCCAAGAGTCTCTTGCTTTTATCCTAGGGTCTGTACTAGACTATAAAGGCAAAAAAGGGGAGAAGATGAAATGGAAGCTATTTGTGATCAATTCAACCTGAATCAAGACCATATTATGGGGGGCCTCCCCGGTGGCACAGCGGTTGAGCGCTGGGTTGCGAAGCTGCCCGCAGCCTCTGAGGCGCCGGTTCGATCCCCGGCTGCTCCCCGGCCACCGGATGAGGGTCCCACATGGCGCGCAGACCTCTCCTGCCGCCCGCTGCTCCCCTCAGCAGTGTACTTCGGTCCTTCTGCCTGCTCTGCTCCCCGCTCTGGCTCTGGTGAATTCTCTCACCCTCCTGCACTTCTGACTGTACCCAGTGCATGTATAAACAAAACAAACGAATAAATAAATAAAAACACATGCCTCTTTATAAAAAAACAAAAAACAAAAAACAAAAAAAAAACTTTGAAAAAAAAAAAAAAAGACCATATTATGGGGCCTCCCCGGTGGTGCAGCGGTTGAGCGCTGGGTTGTGAAGCTGCCCGAGCCTCTGCAGCGCCAGTTCGATCCCAGGCTGCTCCCCGGCCACCGGAGGAGGGTCCCGCATGGCGCGTAGACCTCTCCTGCCGCCCGCTGCTCCCCTTAACAGTGTACTTCGGTCCTTCTGCCTGCTCTGCTCCCCGCTCTGGCTCTGGTGAATTCTCTCACCCTCCTGCGCTTCTGACTATACCCAGTGTTTGTATAAATAAATAAATCTTAAAAAAAAAAAAAAAAGACCATATTATGGATAAAGAAGTCTGATAAAAATCCAGGTCTTTAGCTTGAAATATTGGTTCACTGGTCCTATTTCTCACCAGATATTTAAAAAAAAAAAAAAAAGAAGACATTACAGTTCATGCATATAAAAACTTGTTTATTCTAGAAGGCGCAGTTCTAATACTGAAATTTTATGACATCTAAGTTGCAAATATACCCACATAATTCTCATCCGTAAATAAGACATCTTCAAATATTTGCCTGACAGATTTCCTTATTTAGTAGGAAACACTAATATAAATTCTCTGCCCTTCCAACTGACTATATTACTAGAGACAATTCTATGATCAAAGGATAAAAGACCCAACTACTAAAAATATAAATAATCACCTTTTTAAGAACCCTAAACCTGAATATTTTCATAGGAAAACTACCCAATAGAAATTTCCTTTTCTGAGAAGCAATCCCTTTGTCCATCTAATTGAAAACTACATCTTTCTATCTAATTAAGACATTTATTAAAGGAAGCCACCTAAGTACATCACTGAAAGGGACTCAAATCACCATTTTCTACTCTTTTTCATGGGTACTTTATATCTACTAACCAAACAATTCAAAAAAGGAGAAGTATCAATAAAATATGATAGTATACCTTGAGAAACAGAATTCTAATTGTTTCTTCAGACATTCTTTTAGTTCTTCTGTAGAAATTGCTGAATTGTTCTCTCCTGATGGTAGAAAACAAGAGAGATAAAGTTAGTACCAAGTTATCACAGGTAATGAACTTTACAGATTTGCTGTACTCAGAATTAAGCCACTAAATACCTACCAATTAAAATTCATCATAAATTGTGCTCGCTTCGGCAGCACATATACTAAAATTCATCATAAATTGTATTACTTTTAGACCCAGATACTTTAATTTCTTTCAACCTATCTATTCGTAGATTTCATGTTAGTTTAAAAACTGTTTTATCGAATAATTACCAAGTACCATTAATACACTGTCTTAAAATACTAAAGTGATACTTAAATGTGGTAATTACTTATTTAATAAAAACTCTAAAAACAAAAATAATGATCTAAATTTGAGGACTGAAACTAGGTAAATGAAGTGACAAACATAAACATATCCGTATCTGTATTATTGGTAGTAAATCTAAAGTCCTGGGCCTCCCTGGTGGTGCAAAGGGTTAAGTCACAGCACTATGTAGCTGTCTGTAGCCACTGAAGCATGAGTTCAATCCCCAGCCAGAGAGCTGGCCCACACCTCTCCTTTCTTGCCTGCTGCTCTCCTCAGCAGTGTATTTCAGTAGTTCCGCCTGTTCTGCTCCCCACTCTGTTCCTGGTGAGTCCTCTCACTCCCTGCACCTCTGGCCTATACCCTAGCTCTTGCATGCGTAGATAAATAAAATGAATCTTAAAAAAAAAAATAGTCAGTTATACTCCTTATATGTCTCATAATACGTTTTTCTTTTCATTTCTTGCTTTTAGAATACTGTATCTTCCTAAATACATTTAAAGCACTCAAACATCTAAAGGCTCAGATCAACTTATCCCCTTCTTAAAAGCCCCTACCGATTAAGTAGGCTATTTCTTTTAAATACATAGACAATAGGATGTATATAAAGATAAGTATATTGTGGGCATGTGAGTTTACCACTATCATGTCTTACTACTAAAGATTCAAAGTTATATTAAACATAAATCATTAAAAATGAATATAAGAAGCATTCTCCGTCTATGTATATGCCAATCCTTCTCTGACAAAATTCATCGACCCAAATGCTAAATAAGCAGTAACTTCTTTTTAATTTTTCAATGTCATTATAGTAACTTGTTAGAGTAACAGACTGTACCACATCACTTAAACCAACTTTGTCAAAATAACCAATAGTTAGGTATATTATAACTACAGTAGGAGTAGAACCTACTACCTTAAATTGTATGAAAATACCACCCATTCCACTTCAATAATCAACTTAAAAGCTGACAGGTTTTAGAAATCTAATTAAATATTTATAATGTATAAGGAAACCAAGGGTAAAGGTTTATATATATATAAAAATATATAAATATATATTCACTTAAGTCAAAGAATTAAGCTTCAAAAGAAAGGTCTATTCCCTGTAACATTTATTTCCCAAATGAGACCCTTTAGAAATTAGAAAAATTAAGTTAGACAGTCAGGGCCTATGATCCACTTTCAACTTCTTTTAAATTTTGTCCAGTTTTAATGCAAGCGACTATTAATTCATGCTCATTAAATGAATGTGAAAAAAAATATATTTCACAAGTTGAACTATATGCCTTTTCTCAAGATTAATTCCTGCAAGCTCATATTTATAAATATATTTCACACTGCCAAAAATGACAAGAACATTAATAGCACTTGTATTGATCCCATCTAATAAACTGAAACTTGGACTGTCCAAAAAATTAAAATTTACGTCTCCTCACTATTTTGACTATTTTTTTCTTTTACTTTTAATTTCAAATCTTTCATTAATACAATCTTTAAAGAAAACTTTTCTTTTAAATTGTGATTTTCAAGTTTGGTCATTTAAAAATAGTATTTGTAACAATCATTAACATTTCATTAATATAAGCTTCTTTTCAAATTAGAATACACAGACTGATCAATGGCACAGGTTCATCGGAACACCACAAAGACTGTAGAAGGAAAAAAACTAGAGTAGTGAATTCTCATTTTATCAATAAAATCAAAAAAGTTTACCAGAAACATCATATATTTGGTAATTCAGATCTTCTGGCCCTAAAATCAATCCATCAGTTGATTCTTCAATGCCTGAAGAATTTCTTGTAGTTTCACAAGATGAATACATTACTTCATATTCCTTACACATATCATCTGAAAGCTCTGTATTACCTGTATTAAAGAAAACATACTGAAAGTAAACAGGTATTCTTTAAATCCTATTTTTCGGTACTCTGGACACTATGTCTTCTTTAACAACATTTCAAGGAATCTACCAGTTGGGGAAATGTGCACATGGTTTTAAGAGCTACCTTCTCAAGGGAGAGAAGGTGGACTATTATGGATAACCTAAATAATTAACAACTTAAAATTTCATAGCACTACCTTAGTATAAGAATGCTCCATGTACTTTACTTAATTCTGAGAAAAATCCTATGCCAAAACATTATAGTTGCCATTACTAATAATTGCAGTTGAAGGAAATAAACATGGAGAAGTTTAGTCATTTGCCAAAGGTCAGTGAATAAATAGCACTGCTAATGATGGCATATCAAAACTAATTTACAAATACCCTAACATAATTGAGTTAAATAATGGACCCAAAGAGACAGCTATTTGAAATAGGTAACAATTCACTTATATTGGATATAAAAGTTATATACTAAATAAAAGTTAAACATTTATAAATATATTTAATCAACTGCATCCAAAATTCTATAAACTGGTTTGGCAATATTTTAACCAAAACATATTGTACTGAAGAAATATTTAGCACTTACCCTCAGGATGAGACCCCGATGTGGCTGCTGTTTCATGCCAAGAGCTTTCAGTTCCATGAGTTACTGGAGTGGCATCGGCATTTCCTGAAGGAATTTCCTGCCATACTTTGGCATTAGGGTTTAAACCAGTTCCTTTAGATGTTACCTGCTAAACAATCAAAGGATCAGAAGTATTAGAAAACAGCACACTAAAATTATAAATTTAGATAAGATTTTCCCATTACTTGTATATGAGGAAAACTCTAACATCAAATAATAGCCAATAAAAAGTATTTATTTTTTAAATTTTTTTAATTTTTTTTTAAATAGAGGCATGTTTTATTTGTTTGTTTGTTTTGTTTATACATGCACTGGGTACAGTCAGAAGAGAGGGAGGATGAGGGAATTCACCAGAGCCAGAGCGGGGAGCAGAGCAGGCAGAAGGACCGAAGTACACTGCTGAGGGGAGCAGCGGGCGGCAGGAGAGGTCTGCATGCCATGTGGGACCCTCCTCCGGTGGCTGGGGAGCAGCTGGGGATCGAACCGGTGCTGCAGAGGCCGCGGGCAGCTTCGCAACCCAGCGCTCAACCTCTGCGCCACCAGGGAGGCCCAATAAAAAGTATTTAGTTCGGGCCTCCCCAGTGGCGCAGTGGTTGAGCACTGGGCTGCGAGGCTGCAAGGGACCTCTCCTGCCGCCCGCTGCTCCCCTCAGCAGTGTACTTCGGACCTTCTGCCTGCTCTGCTCCCCGCTCTGGCTCTGGTGAGTTCTCTCACCCTCCTGCGCGTCTGACTGTACCCAAGGCTTGTATAAATAAATAAAAATAAATCTTAAAAATTATTTAGTTCAACTTAAAAATAGAAAGCTTTTCGAGTAGATGGACTGGAAATATGTAGAGATACAAAATTTGGTTGACTATACAAAAAACATTCTCTCTATAAAATATTAATATAGAAATACTACTTTGCCCCAAGCTACTTGCAAATGTCATAAAATTTACTCAGACTATTGAAATATTTGACATTAGCATATGTTTGTGAATCTAGAGCAGATCTTTTAGTTTATCTAGAGCAACTATCCAGATTATAAAGTATGTAATTTCTACTGTCACCGAAACAGTGACAGAGAACTTGGAGACTGATTCTTTCACTAGAAATTTTTTTTTCCAAGTCAGAAACAGAAATCTGCCTTACAGTGCATTTTTCCATTTGTCTTGAAAGTTCATGTTCTTAATGTCCACAACGTAACTAGTTAACATTGTGAGATCTAAAGTGATCTGGTGCATATAAAATCTAATTACAGACAAATACAAAGAAGAAATGATCATTGTGGTGGGGAAGATTATTAAAAAGTGGAGAGAAAGAAAGAAGGATGCATGAATACACTTTTCTCATCTCATTCAAACGAAGGGATTTGGTCCTTTTCAAGTACATTAATGATCCTTCATAAAGTTTGTTCTGGGGCCTCCCTGGTGGCACAAGGGGTTAAGACGCAGCACTATGAAGCTACCCGCAGCCACTGCAGCACGAGTTCGATCCCCAGCCAGGGAGCAATCCACACTGCCAGGCAGGCCTCTCCTGACTCACCCACTGCTCCCCTCAGCAGTGTATTTCAGTACATCTGCCTGTTCTGTTCCCTACTCTGTCTCTGGTGAATCCTCTCACCCCCACACCACTGGCCTGCACTACAGTTCTTGTACGTATAAAATAAATAAATCTTTAAAAAAAAAAAAAAAAGTTTGTTCCCTGTCCAGAAAGTCACCTTTAACTGCCTTCTCAGCCAAAGGCCCTCTCTCTTCTGGAAGGAAGATGTACCAGCCAGCAAGTGGTTCCAAAAGGCATGGAATTCAAATTTATGACTCACAGATATATATATACTGGGAATTCAGCTTTCATGAAAAATAACTAGCACACGCGGAGCCATTTCTTAGATTACCAAAAATAGTATCTACCTGCAAGGGTTCTTAAAAATGATCCTGTCTTGGGGCTCTCTGGTGGCGCAGGCAGTTGAGCGCAACGCTGTGAAGCTGTCCGCAGCCTCTGCAATGCTGGTTCGATGCCCGGCCAGCTGTGGAGATACCCACGTGGTGTGGCAGACCTCTCCTGTCTCGCCCACTGCTCCCCTCAGCAGTGTATTTTGGTCAGTCTACCTGTTCTGTTCCCCACTCTGTCTATGGTGAATCCTTTCACCCTCCCGCACATCTGGCTTGTACCCTGGTTCTTGTATAAATAAATATTTAAAATAAATAAATAAAATGATTCTGGCTTATGGTATTTTTTTTTTTTAAAAAATGGCCTTTAGGGGCCTCCCTGGTGGCGCAGCGGTTGAGCGCCGGGTTGTGAAGCTGCCCGAAGCCTCCGCGGCGCTGGTTCAATCCCCGGCTGCTCCCCAGCCACCAGAGGAGGGTCCCACATGGCGCGCAGACCTCTCCTGCTGCCCGCTGCTCCCCTCAGCAGTGTACTTCGGTCCTTCTGCCTGCTCTGCTCCCTGCTCTGGCTCTGGTGAATTCTCTCACCCTCCCGTACTTCTGACTGTACCCAGTGCTTGCATAAATAAATAAATAAATAAATAAATCTTTTAAAATAAATAAATAAATAAAAATGGCCTTTAAGGTATCCCCAACACCAATTAATGGCCAACCAAAGCAGAACTCAAGGTAGACAGAACTGCAGAGTCCCTAAAATAGGTGCTGAGAGGATTCACCTTTTGGAAGATCTAACTGTATTTCCTACAATTAGATACCATGAAATCTTCTGTATCTTTCTAATACACCAATAGGAAAAATAAAGTACCACTTTACACTCATACACAATGGTCACAATCCAGATTACTACATCTGTAAAAGTATATAAACATATAGATATTGAGTACAAATTCACTATAATCCCTGGTATATGTATCAGGGATTTTCCCCTCCATAAAACATTCCACTTAAATTTACCCACCTAAATGTGAGTCATAAGAAAATATGAAACTTAAAAAATAAAAAAGCCTATCAAACCTAACTGATGTTTCAAATCAGAATGTAAATGTTACAGTGTCTAATATATTTGTGACCATTTTCTTTGACCATCATTTTCTCTTGCATTTCACGCAAATCATTCAGGACTGTAATTTTTAAAGATTTATTTATTTATTTATTTATACAAGCACTGGGTAGAGTCAGAAGCGCAGGAGGGTGAGAGGATTCACCAGTGCCAGAGCAGGGAACAGAACAGGCAGACCAACACAACACACTGCTGAGGGGAGCAGCAAGCGCAGCAGGAAAGGTCTGTCATGCCATGTGGGACCCTCACCGGTGGCCGGGGATGGAATCGGCACTGCAGAGGCTGTGGGCAGCCTCGCAGCCCAGCGCTCAACCACTGTGCCACCAGGAGAGGCCTCAGGGTTGTAATTTTAATAGTTAACTCATATGCTGTGATTTCTCTGAAAATACCTTTATTTTTACACTCTACCTTTGCTGTATACAAAAGTCTAAGCACATATTCACTTTCAGCACATTAAAGATATCCTCACTGCCTTTTATATTCCACTACTGCTAAGAAATTAGTCATTGGTCTAGCTGTCATTCCTAATCTCTTTTCTCCTTGGTTGCTTAATCTGTCCATGTGTTCTGCAATCCTAACTTTAAGTGTGGAATTTTTTAAATTTATTCTACTTGGGATTGACTGAATTCTTTGAATTTTGATGCATCTTTTATCATGTCTGCAAAATTCTCAGTCACTATCTCTTCAAACATGGCCTTTTGACCAACTGCTCTATTACTCCTTTCTGGAACTCCAACAAAATATTCCATCCCTTTTAATCTTATGTTCCAACTCTCTTTTTATCAATCTCTTCCCTTTTCTCCATTTCATCTTTCTAAGGAATTACCATCTAAGATGCTATCCAACTTTTGCAGTAAGTTTCTAAGTTCTCATTTTATACAATTCATTTCTTTCTTTCTTTCTTTTTTTTTTTTTAAAGATTTACTTATTTATACAAGCACTGGGAATAGTCAAAGCACAGGAGGGTGAGAGAATTCACCAGAGCCAGAGCAGGGAGCAGAACACACAGACTGACGAAATACAATGCTGAGGGGAGCAGTGGGCGCGGCAGGAGAGGTCTGTGCGCCAAGTGGGACCCTCGCCGTCGGCCAGGGATCAAACCAGCGCTGCAGAGGCTGTGGGTAGCTTCGCAGCCCAGCGCTCAACTGCTGTGCCACCAGAGGAGGCCCTACAGTTCGTTTCTTAAAGTTCATTTTGGTTCTTTTC
The DNA here is from genome assembly GCF_964194135.1 of Talpa europaea. Classification (NCBI taxonomy): domain Eukaryota; kingdom Metazoa; phylum Chordata; class Mammalia; order Eulipotyphla; family Talpidae; genus Talpa; species Talpa europaea. The sequence goes on along the minus strand of NC_140083.1, from coordinate 77,599,386 downwards.
TCAAATCTACCTGATCAGTGTTCATTTTGTGGTATCTTTTCAGTATTTCCTTTTCTTCTGGCATATTAAATATTCTCATAGTCTATATTTGATAATTCTAATATTTGCAATCTCTGGCCTGTACCCCAGCCCTTGCATGCATAAATAAATTTTTAAAAATATATATTAACATTTTTAGTTGTTTCAATTAATATCTAAATCACATTTCTAAGAGAAGAACTACCTGTATTATATCAGTAAATCTAAAATGAAAAGCAATTTCAACACTTGAGAGACAACTATGGTTTAACAAGAAATTTTAATTTTATATTGTCAACCAGTAATTATGTCACCATTGGCCCCCAGTTTCCTCATTTCAAAAACGACTTCAACAAAACTCCTATAGTTTCTACATATGTTGGGTGCTTAACGTCATTTGTTTTGATCATCACTTCCTCTTTCTTCCCGTTATTTGTGTGCATACTTTGTTATTTAATAACGCTATAATAATTCATTTAATTATGAGTTCTTTGAGACCAGGCAGTGAAGCTCAAGAAAGGGAGAAATTAGTCTTAACCCTCTTTATTCTTGAGGCCTAGAGTAGAACTTTAACTGTTAATTTGAATGGACTAGTAGAGGCATATATGTGAAAGAATTAATGCTTAGCAACTGCTAGCAAATGCTTATTCTTATGATGTGCTAGAAGATCAGAGTTGATACAATCTTTCTTTTCTTCATGTGACCTGATTTTAAAATGTAAGTCCCTAGGTAGTGCTTTTGGCATTTTTTTTAAGACATTCAAGTTTTTACTATAACATCAAAAACATTTAACAAAATGCCAAACCTTACAGAGAAGCAAAATCACCTTTTGAAGCATCTGAATAAACAATCTTAGCAAAAATCTTATCTTAGAGATGTTAATTCACAACTACAGTAGTATCATAATTAGCTAAGGGAGGAAAGCAACTAGTATTCTTACAGCACCATCAGGCTTAGCCCTGCCATGATAGATACCAAGGTATTATTTAAAAATTTCTGAAGAAAAATTTTAAAATTTTAAAATTTTGTATGTTTAATGTAAACATACAAACAATGCTATCTTTGATAAGCATCTGACAGCCCCTTTGGCTAAATTCAGAAGAAAGGTGATCTATTAAGGGACAGCATCAAAACTACTATGCTACCACATTACTGGAAGGGCTTAAAAACAAATGCAAAGAGGGCCTCCCAGGTGGCGCAGCGGTTGAGTGCTGGGTTGCGAAGTTGCCCACAGCTTCTGCAGCGCCGGTTCGATTCCCAGCTGCTCCCCTGCCACTGGGGGAAGGGTCCCACATGGCGTGCAGACCTCTCCTGCTGCCCGCTGCTCCCCTCAGCAGTGTACTTCGGTCCTTCTGCCTGCTCTGCTCTCCGCTCTGGCTCTGGTGAATTCTCTCACCCTCCCGCGCTTCTGACTGTACCCAGTGCTTGTATAAATAAATAAATAAATAAATAAATCTTTAAAAAAAAATGCAAAGATAACATCATCCAAAATAATGCTGCAGAAGTGATTTGATGAGGAAATCACTATCCTGGCTACCACAATGTACTGAATGCCAAAATTAAAATCCATTTTAAGTTTTACTACTGACAGCAACCAAAGATACTTCTCTATCAGGAACTCAACCTAGCAACTATTAACTCTACACTTGAAGCTGACCACCTCTATTGCCACTTTTTTTTTTTTTAAAAGATTTATTTATACAATCATTGGGTATAGTCAGAAGCATGGGAGGGTGAGAGAATTCACTAGAGCCAGAGCGGGGAACAGAACAGGCTGACTGACGAAGTACACTGCTGAGGGGTGCAGCGGGCGCAGCAGGAGAGGTCTGTCACGCCATGTGGGACCCTCGCCAGTGGCCGGGGATCGAACCGGTGCTGCAGAGGATGTGGGCAGCTTTGCAGCCCAGTGCTCAACCGCTGCGCCACCAGGGGAGGCCCTCTATTGCCACTCTTGCAGGCAAAATGGAAGTTATAAACAAAATCCTCATCTTCTTGCGCTGTATTTTCAAGGAGACATCACCTTTTGTTGTGTCTGACTGGTGTGTTCTTAGGTAACAAGCCTGCATCCATGCAGTCACAAGAAAATCTGGAACTCTGAGTTTTGACTAATATGTATACTAGAGAGGCTTGAATGATGCTTACTTAATGAGCATCTCTGCAAATGTAGAAAGCTGCTAAAAAATGGCAAATATGACAAGTATTCATTGCAAGAGGTTAAGGTTAATATTTAACATATAAGATAGGCTATAATCATTATAAATAAATATTCAAATATAGGGGATTTTCCTAAAAACAACTTACCTTTTACTGATGGGATCACTATTTCATTAAACTTTTTTTTTAAGATTTATTTATTTATTTATTTATTTATTTATTTATTTATTTATTTATTTATGCAAGCACTGGGTACAGTCAGAAGCATGGGAGGGTGAGAGAATTCACCAGAGCCAGAGCAGGGAACAGAACAGGCAGACTGACGAAGAAATACACTGCCGAGGGGAACAGCGGGCACGGCAGGAGAGGTCTGTCGCACCATGTGGGACCCTGACCGGTGGCCGGGGATTGAACCGGCTCTGCAGAGGCTGCGGGCAGCTTCGCAGCCCAGCACTCAACCGCTGCGCCACCAGGGGAGGCCCTATTTCATTAAACTTTTAATAATCAATCAAAATATTTATTTTTTAAAAGATTTACTTATTCATGTATACAAGAACCAGGGCACAGGCTAGATGTGTGGGAGGGTGAGAGGACACATCAGAGACAGAGTGGTAAAAATAGGCAGACTGACGGAAACACACTGCTGAGGGGAGCAGCGGGCGAGACAGGAGAGGTCCGCCACGCCATTTGGGTATCTTGCCGGCCAGCCAGAATCGAACCTGCTCTGCAGAGGCTGCGGACAGTCCCACAGCACTGCACTCAACCACACACAGGGTGCCACCAGGGGAGGCCCAACCAAAATATTTAAATAGATGTCTTTCAACAGCATTCTATCCACAATGTGTGTCTTGTAATGGTGGCAAGAGTAATCAAAGTATAAGGTCGATGATGAACAAGCATTGCTCCAAAGCATATTTATATTTTCCACCTGCCTATTTAAGAGTATGCTAAAAGCTGCTAATGCACACAAGAAGACATATACAGGTATGTATACTGAAGCATAGGTGAATGGTTAATTAAAATGCAATGTACTTTGTGACATGGAATACTACGGAACTTTAAAAAAAAAAAAAAAGCCTCTATGTTCTTATATGGAAAGTGCTCCAAGACATACAAAAACACCAAATCTTGATCAGAAAATCAAGTTGCAAAAAAACAAAAAGCACTTTGCTTTATCATTTGTGTTAAATGTAAGATCATTGTCGAGAAGAACAGTACCAACCTATTAACTACAGAACTGTTACAAATTACTAATTACTACGGATAGCTTCATAGTGCTGAGACTTAACCCCTTGTGCCACCAGGGAGGACCTGTTTCTAAAACTTTACTGTGTAAGAATCATCTAGGAATCTTGATAAAATGTAGTTTCTGATTTAGATTCAGCAGTTCAGGGATAGGGGCAGACTCTGTATTTTAATAAAAACCTGGGTAAAGAGACTGCTACTAGTTTCAGGCTTAGCTTTTGAACAAGGTTAACTGGACCACAGTAGGTCAATCCATCCCCTTCCCTGTCCCCCCCACTGCTCTCCAAGTTTGCAAGAATCAAGATTCACTTATTCATCACTGTGGAAGAAAACCTGAGGTTTATTTATCAATAAAGCCACTACTACTACTGGTTCTCTAGTATTAGAGGGAATGACAGACCTTATATTCCCAAATTCTCACTACCTCAAATCAGGTGGCATCTGATGATTGTCAAAAAACAGTAACAATAAACTGAGGCCTCTTTAGCTTTCAGGGGTCATGAATTGCTCTGAATATATAATCAAAATGACAGGCTTCTCCCTAGAAAGTTATACGAGATTCATGAGACCCCTTATTAAAGAACATTTTTTAGTTCTCAAAATACTATGTCATTTTACTTCAAATGGGTCATCTGATAAAACCAGTAGCTAACTAGAAATGAACTAAAAAAACCCTCATATTTCAAGTATCAGTAAATACTTTTTAGGAGGGGGTACCCTTAATTACTAGTGTATATATAGGTAAGTAAGCAAACCATTTGTTACTTTCAGATGAAAAGGTGAATCTACCCTTTATAAGTATATGACAGCAGCAGCTCACATACAGCGTTAAACGATACTAGATACTATTCAAGGTACTTTACATTTAACTGTCAATCCTCTTCACTCACTAGTATCCTCAATTTACAGATAAGGAAACTGAGAAATAGGTTCATCAACGTGCCCACACTCACACCACTACAAAGTGGCCCAGTGTGGAGCAGGGATTTAAATCCCAGGGAGCCTGCGCCCAGAGTCCATGTTCTTGACCATTCTCTTATGTAACCCAGTGTATAAACGTCTCTTATCATTATTACTCAATCACTGCCCTATTTTTCCTTCTCCCAACTCGAAAGGCTAGAAAAATCCTATTTTCCTTATGTTGCTCAACTCACATTTTTGTAAATCTTAGAAAATTAAATGGACATTCCCCATAACCAATTCAACAACAAATAGTTTAGTACCAACTTATACACACTATGTTATTTTGTTAAAATATGGGGGGGGGGGGGAACCTACTGTCAATTTACACAGTGAATCTCTGATCTCTTCTGAAAATTTCAAAATTATCATAAAAACCAGGGAATTTTCGAGAATTAAAAGGGGTGAGACATCTGCTTCAGAAAATAGGTATGCACTATCACTGCCTAGGACAAAAAGGAAATATGCTCACCATACCCATTTTGTAGTTTGTGTTAATCGAACAGTATGAAATACTAGTCAACTATGTGCTATACACACTGGATTGCTCCTGAGAAAATATATTTTCTTACTTCAGGAATATATATAAAGCATAAAAAACTTAACTCCATATGCCTGAAGGTCATCCTATACACCAAGTTGTATTCATTTAAAGTACTCCTCCTCTATCTTTAGTCTAGAGCCTGTCGTTTACAAAGACAGGTATTTTCTGAATCAAAGTTTCGTTCATATAGCCTGATAAGGGAACATTCTTATATGAAAGAAAACACGATATCAAAGTTTCTTTTTAATTTACTTTCATTTATACATTCAAAAGCAAATATTCATTCTTTAGCGTTTTATTTGCCACCCTTCAAGTATACTCTTAAACTATAAAAATTTAAAGTTAAGGTACTTATCCAGCATGGTTTACCCAGATTCAGAGCAAACTGGCAACAAGATTGGGATTAGAATTCAAAGTTATAGATCTTTTAAGTTGGTGCTGTCTCACAGTAGTTTTTGCAATTAGCAGCACAATAGTCCCTTTTCATTAAAGGTGGGATATGTTCCAAAACCCCCAGTGAATGCCTGAAACTTCAGATAGCATAAACTCTATATATACTATTTTATTTCTATAGGTACATACTAACGATAAAGCTGAATTTATAAATCGGGCATAGTAAAAGATTTACAATAATAAATTCAGACAATTATAATCACATACTATAATAAAAGTTATGTGACCATGGGGTCTCTCTCAAAATATCTTTGTACCAAGTGTTTTCAGACTGCCGTTGAAACTGGAAAGCAAAACTGCAGACAGAGGAGATCTGAAGGACTACTGCACTAATTACGTAGCCTTAATAAACCTTCCAGAAATAGTTAATATACAAAGCACAAATGTCAGTGATTTTTGGAAGGTTATGACTTATATACCAGGCAACTTACATAATATAATTGTTGTAATGATCAAAAGATAGTGTGAGTCAAGACCTTACCAAGAGTATTACAAGCCCTAGTATACAAATGCAAATATTTGTATACAAATACCATGAACACAACATAATTCTGTCAGAAGAACCCAGGATTTCAAACATTAATGATTTGAAAAGCTTAGTAATTAACATATTAAACTTAGAATGTTTTCAAGACTAGAAGCCTGCCTCAATAATTAAACTTAAAGAAAACAAACTGCGGGGGCCTCCCCGGTGGCGCAGCGGTTGAGCGTGGCGCCGGTTTGATTCCCGGCTGCTCCCCGGCCACCAGAGGAGGGTCCCACATGGCGCGCAGACCTCTCCTGCCGCCCGCTGCTCCCCTCAGCAGTGTACTTCGGTCCTTCTGCCTGTTCTGCTCCCCGCTCTGGCTCTGGTGAATTCTCTCACCCTCCCGCGCTTCTGACTGTACCCAGTGCATGTATAAACAAAACAAACAAAGAAAGAAAGAAAGAAAGAAAAAACATGCCTCTATTAAAAAAAAAAAAAAAAAAACTGCAAGAAAGATGTGTCAAAATGTAATGAACACTATCAGAGCCAAAAGAGCAATTTTCCATTTTCACTTTAGAAGCAGACCCCATTTCCAGTCACTGTGTCAAAATTTAAGTTCCAAGGTAGAAAACCAAAATTAGAAATTTGAAATATTTGTGTCTCCAAGTAAGGATCTCTGCCATTAGCTAGGAAGTAACGCATATTTGGCAGATAGCTCAAACAAGACCAAACTGATACAAAATAGTTAAATATCAGTATTTCTACCACTGTTTTTCCACATATTATAATTTAAAGCATCATGAGGTATTCTCACATCTCTATGTTCACTTCTGAGCATTTTATTCCACATTTCACACCTAAAAAAAAGTCTACTTTATGTTCAGTCTATTATGTCAAAAGTTTTATTTGAAAATAATTTTATATCCTGCATCTAACTCCAATAAATATTCCCATGAGTCCTCTCCCCCCAGCACCTCTGGCCTGCACTCCCATTCTTGTATGCATAAATGAAAAATAAAACTTAAAAAAATTTTTCAGTGATATATAGTAAATTTTTATGAATGATTATTTAAGATAATGGGGGAAAATGAGAACTGTACTTAAGGTGGAAGGCATATCACCCATGATGACTGCAATATAAAATAATGCGCAATTAATCTAGACAAATATCCCATTTTTAATTTCAGATTCTAAAGCTAAGCTAAACTTTTAAAAAATCAGCACCTAAAAGAGTAAAAGATTTTAAAAGTCAGATTTTTTTTTTTTTAATTATGTAAGAACTGAGGAGGAGGGGAGGATGGGGAGTTTTGTTTAATGTGTACACAGCTTCAAGTTTTGCAAGATAAAGAGTTCTGGAGATGGATGGTGGTGATAGTTGCACAATAATGTACGTAATGCCATCAAACAGTACACTTATAATGGCGAAAGTGATGAATTTTAAGTTACGTGTTTTTTACCACAATTAAGATTAATTTTTAAAACTTCTGTAAGAATTATTAAAGCATCCTAGTGTGCATAAACATCATTGCTACCAAAATAAGTGGGTATAAATACTCATTTTTCAGGGAAAAACTCAGAGACAGAAACCCCAAACAACTATTGTAGAGCAGACATAACTGAATATATTAGAGAGGGAAAATGATCTAAAAAATGAACAAAATGAGGTTAGCAACCGCCCTCTCCCCCCAAAAAACAAACAAACAAAAAAACAAAAAAACACCATGAAGAAACCACAAATTGTGCCATGGGAAGTCTGCAGAAGAAAGCTACTGCTGTGTCAAACTTACAGAATTTGTTGGAAAAAAATTTGAGAACTGTTTTGACAAGTTTATGAATTATAGTAACTTTTTTACTTTGCAGAACCAAACATTGTTTGCTTCTCCTTCAAAACAGAGGTGAGAAGAAAACAAACCAATAAACTAGGGAATATCTTAAGACCAAGTTAAAAAGTTACAACTGAGGATAACAGAGTAGGATTCCTTGTCTGCCTGCAATTTTCCACTGCAGTATATATAATTAGGTAGTTTAGAGTTATAACTTTTATAACTTGGGCTTCAATATTCACTAACTGCATAATCTTGGGCAAATTTCTTAAATTCTTTGGGCCTTAGTTTCCTTATCTCCAAAACAGAATTAACAAACAGTGAGACATGTCTCATAGCTTGCCTTGAACAGACGTGTATAAATGCAAAAGCACTTAACTGGTCTGACACAACGCAATAGTAAACCACTATTATAGTACTAGTGTTATCATTACTATTATTTACCCCACTAACTCCAGTTATAAACTATATAGTTAAGCTAGGGTCTCTCAAAAAAAAAAAAAGCACACAAAAGCCTTTCAACATTCCATCCAACTAACCATGGATGCCAGATAACTAAACTCTATCAAAGATGATCCTCAAGCAACTTGGTTTAGTCAAATGGTTCTTAACCTCTCCTGTACCAAGGACCTCTTTAATAGTCCCATTAATCTATGGATCATGTCTCAGAATTTTTTATTCTTTTTCAAATTTATCCTATTTCTGCTTAGAACGTGGGTGTAGGCCGGTGGTGGAGGCTGGGGGTGAGAGGACTCACCAGAGACAGAGTGGGGAACAGAACAGGCAGATCTACTGAAATACACTGCTGAGGGGAGCAGCTGGTGAGACAGGAGAGGTCTGCGGAGAATTGCGGAGAATTGAACTCAGGCCATCATGGTGATAGCGCTGAGGCTTAACCCCAGGGCACCAGGGAGGCCCAGAATAATGATTTTTAAATTTATGAAATATATAGGGGATGACAAAATAAACCAATTATAGATATCAAAATATCCTTTAAGTTTCTAGATTTCAATTAGAAGGTAGTGAAAATAAACATGCAATTTCTTTTCCTTATCCAAGTTCACCAACTTCCTCAATTCTATGGAGGGATCCTGATTGAGAACGCTTAGCTTAGGAGAAAATGCAAAAATAAGTTTTGGAGCCAGAGACTTGTGTCCTAGAAGTCAGACTTCAGACTTTAGTCCCCACATTATTTACACCCAAGTGACCTTAGACATCAAACTTCTGAGCTTTGGTTCCCTCATTCAAAATAATTCCTGTATTGTAAAGCTATAGGGAGAAAATATTGGCTAACAAAATGCCAAGTGTGTTTTTTTTTAATTGATATTAATACCATATATTCAGTCACAAACATTTAGTGACTGAATGTGACTTAATGTCACATGAGAAAAAATTTTAAATACATACTGATTCACAAAGAAAATGATAGTGGAAATATTAATTTTATATAACAGAGAATCGTGCCTTGACATTAGAATGTCCTGTATCTTAATCCCAATTCCACTACTTTTAACTAAGTTTCTTAACCGTTCCCCGTCAGTTTTCTCATCTGCAAAACATTTCCATGTTTTAGAAACAAGTGAGGATTTAATTTTAACACGCAATAAATGGAGCTATTTTTAAAATTCACATTTTAACAAAGCCAAAGGAAACAATTTGGAACTCAAAAGTTTATTTTGGAATTCATGTTGACTTAAGACTTCCCAGTTCTTCCCCCCAGCCCCCCCCATTCCCTCTCTACTCTCCCCCATTCCCCTCCAAACCCCCCCCCACCCCCGCAAAACATACACAACCTGCAGCATTTGCATGGTTTGGCATTCCTGAAACAACTGACACTGCTTAAAACTATTTCTTACTCTGCTGAAGGAAAACAATGAGGATAAAAAACAGTAAACAGAAAACGTGCAATAATTTAAAATCATGATTCGCTTGAAAGGCTCCAATTAATGCTTATTACAAATACTGCACATTCAAAGGTAGCTGTTTCTTTCTAAAACTCAACAATTCAAATTTACAGCTACACTTTGTCGCCTAGACGGAGGAGGTGGGGGAGGGGAGGGGGTATGTATTCACTCTACGCCGCTATATTACGGAACAAGATCCATCCCTCCCTCCGAGAAAAACCGGGCCCACAGACAGGACCCGGCTCCCCAATCCATTATACAACCTGTAAATTCCTTCCCTCATTGAAAAGATTCTTTTTATGGGCACAGTTAACAAGTGCCAAATTGCAAAGTTGCAGTTTTGCTGGTCTGACGTTTTCACAATGCAAGAACAATATGATCTGGAATCTACTCAAAGGATTAGCCAGGCAGTCAGCTGATGCTCACTGCGCCCAGGAAAGAGACAGAAATAAAGAGAAATTAAACCTCGTATCTGTGCAAGGCAGGTATCCTCTACCCTTAAAACCGAAATAGGCCAGCAGCAGACGTTTCAGTTAAAGTGTTTTCTATTGTTTAAGTAACTATTAAAAGACTTTCCCCCGGACTAATTTTCTCTCATTCTTGGAATTTTTCTTGTAAAAGGACCTTCCCCGGTTCATAAAGCCAGCCGCTCAACACGGAGCCGCCGCCTGAGTAACTTTTACAAAAGGTCAAAGAGGTGCCTTTCAAGGCTTCCAAATCCCATTGGCTTCTCCGCTCACAGAACGTTCCAGAGAGCTAGCGACGGGGCCCGGACAAAACCTGGTGGGGGTTGCTCAAGGCCGGCCATCAACTTTCTTTTCCGAACACTCCGGGGCAGCCTCGCCTCCGCGCCCGCGGCCCCACATGTTGCTGGTCTCCCTCCCAGCGGGCCCCGCGAGGCCTCGCTCCCCGGAGCGCGTCCACCTGAGCGCCCCGCTCCCCTCAGGCCCCGCCCCCGCCCCCGCCCCCACCCCGCGGGCGCCCCGGCCGGGAGGTCCATATGGAACGCTCTGGCTCCCCCAGCCTCCCGCGGGCCGGGCCCGCCGCGACCCCCGCCGCCGGCGCCCTCACACGGCGGCCCGCGCCGCCCGCCCCCCCCCCGACAGCGCGGGCGCCCGCGGGCCGCGGCCGGGCCTGCGCGGCCCAGGTGCTGTGTCAGCCTGCCGCCGGCTCCGCGGGGCACGGCCTGGAGTCACATGGCGGCGGGGCCGGCCGGCGCCTCCGCACCCCCGCTCCCCTCAGAGCCCGACGAGATTACCACAGCCACTCACCTCCACGAAGAGCAACATGTCTTCCTCCGCTCGGCCCAGTCGTTCTCGCCGCCGCGACTCCAACTGGCTTCCAGGCCCGAGCCCCGATGGCTAGGATAAGGACACTCGCCCGGCCCCTCCACCCGGCAGCGGACCCGGCTCCTCCCCTGCCGTCAGCCGCTGTGGCCTGACCCGCCCAGTCCCACCTCCCGTGAAGCAGCAACTGTTTCCGGGTCTGGAGAACAACTGCTTCCGGGGGGAGACGACCCGTGGGCGGCGCGACTTTGGCGTTACCTTTTCCAGCGGCATGTGGAATGTACTATCATCTGTCCCGGGGGGGAGGGACCAGAGAAGGCACCATTCCGTGCCACGGGGGTGTGTAAAAAGCTTACACATTTTATCCCTTGCCAAACCAGTAGCGATCACGGCCACAATAATTCTGCAGTTTTCATAGCTCAGTATCTTGAGCTGACACACGTGCAAGAGCTCGTGAGAAGTGTATTGAATAAACACCCAACCCTACTGAAAAAGTTGACTTGCAAAGTAGAGAAGTGGCAAAAGCCGCTGTAATAGTAAGTATATTAATAGCACCTGCTGTATTCCGATGCTTACTATGTGCCCGACACTAGTCTAAGTATTTCGCGTGAATTAATCTTAAAACAATCCTATGCAATTAATACATTATCACCATTTTTAATTGAGCGCTCTGGAAAGGCTTAGACACACCTTTAAAGAACTTTAAAGATACACCTTCCTTCAGATACACCTTTCAAGGACTTTAAAGACACACCTTCCCTCAGACACACCTTTAAAGAACTTTGCGCCAGGTTAGCTTGAATCAGGTAATCACATCTCCGCTTAGTAATACTACTAAATATTACTTAGTCTGCATAGCCTCTTCATTGATCTTCTGCCATAAATTCAAATGAAATACAATAAAAACAAGTAATTTTAATTATAATTTTCTGTTAAATGATACAAATTCCGTATTATCTTTAGCAATACGGAATAGGTTTTGTCCCTCATCACTCTTCTATATCCTAGTTCAGACACTCATCTTTTGAAATAACATCTTCATTTTTTAAATATATTTTTCTGTTCTATTTTATTCCATCCTATTTTAAAATTTCCTAGATTGATGATTTCATTTTCACCGAACTGCTGTTTTTTACTTTCAAAATATTACCTTTCTGATCCCCTGTGTTCTCCTTTATATTACTCACATTTTCATTTAGATACCAAGTTAGTTCCCTCATCAAATTGCTGATACTCGTGTCCCAAAATCTCCCTAATTAATCTGCTCCCTAGTAAAATCTTAAACAAACCAGTCTCCCAACTTTCCCCCCAAAATACAATCTCAGCACTCACCTCCAAAGCCATGCTTCAAATTGTCTTCCCTGTCTGGAAAGCTTTCATTTGTTAATCAACCTTTCCTCTCCATAGGTTTTTCCCAAAGACTCTGCTCTCCATAGATCTCTTCTTCATGTCCCTTTTTAGCACTTGATTATTAAAGTCTATCTTTAAATTTTTTTTTTTTTTTAAGTTTCTTCAAGGACACCCTAGCCCGTATTCTTCACAGTCTAGGATTATGGTAGCCACATAGTGGAGTCTCAACAAATGCTTGTCAAATTGAAATAGATTTTAATTTTGCTTTAAAAAGCCTTCATTTCCAGTTGCTGATGAAATTCCATGCTGCATAAAAACACGAGAGAGAGCACAATAATGCTAAATTAGTTTAGTTGACATGCATTTAGGCTGCTTTGCAAATACCTACTAGGGTAAGCAATGTAAGAAAATAAGGAGGAATAAAAGTTGCTTAAGGATCTCACAATCTAATGTCAGCAACGTTCTTAAATAGATTAATTGATAACATCAAGAAATGCTGGATAATGATGGATTATAATCAAATCTCACATTTATAAAAATAATTCTCTTCAATTGTGTTTTTTTCAAAAAACACTACAAACTTCCTTGAATAAAGAGACTTAATTGTGATTTCATGGAAAGGAGGTAGTAACAGTTTTTAATGGGGGGAGTAAGGTGGTGAGCAATCTAACAATAAAAGTACTCTGAGACTTAGAAAAGTTGCCATAAGGAGAGAAGTCTGAAATTATATCCAGATTTTAGTCTGTGAAGGAACAGAGAAAGAATATGCTAAAAGGTAGAAAAGAAAAGTAACATATAACATCTGTTTTGAGAAGTTCATTAACCAGTGGGTAGCCACAAATAATACTTAGGCTTCAATGAGATATGTACTGTAATAGAGAGTTTACAAAGTGACCTGGGAACCAGAGGAGGAAGAAACTTAGACAACAGGATCATACAGAAAAGGAATATATTTAATTTGCTCGCTACCATATTAATTCATATAGTGATTAATATTTTTAAAAGGCAACAGCTTTATAATTCCCTTCCTCCCTTTCTCTGAAGGACTGGAACACAAATTATTTACAAGTTTACAACAATAAGTTGTAAGCCCTTACAATAAGGAATAGACATAGGAAGTTCTTAGAGAAATTGTTATACATCCAGTCTGTATAAACTCAAAACCCCTTGTATAGTTTGAATATATACACCTGTAGCATAACTATTTAAACACCGACGACTCTTCATATATATATCAAATTAATTCATAATTGTCATTGCCTCTGAAAAGAGAGGGGAAGGAAGCAGTCTTCAACTTCACCTTCAACTTTGTCTGTAACGTTTTCTTTCATTTAAAAGTATCTGAAGCAAATACGACAAAGTGTTAATATTTGTTCAGTGTAGGTGATAGGCACATGGCTATTGGTTATATTAATTTCTATACTTTTCATGTTTTTTAAATTAGAAGAGCTACAAAGTCAACAGAATCACCCTATCCTTTAATTGCTCCAGTCTCCGAAATCATTTCAGCTCCTCTGAAATCAAAGGAGCTACCAAGTACTAGTCTTTCAGTTAGAAAGCAGCCACTAGCATTCCCTTCAACTTCTTGAGCCAACTATGGGACTTCAAGCTTTCTTCAGTCTAGGTCCCTGAAAATAAAACCAAGCAACTAGGCAGTGCAAAGAGTATGATCTTCAACCAAATAATATCTTCCGAGTTACTGCATGTCTAGGAAAAGTTGAAAGGCAGCTGAAGAAATTGTATACAATTATTCCATTGCAGCCTTAAAAACTCTTAAGCAAAATCTCAGAAAGAGAAAAGAACCAGGAGTTACTTTTGATATAGTGGATCTTGAATTCTAACACCTAAGCTTCAAGCTCATTTAAGTGGGGCTATATCTTCTATTTCTTTTAGCGTTCCTGTTGTCTATTCTTTTCTACCCTCCCTACCCCCCCACCTCACCCTCTACCATCACAGCATATGGAATGCCTATTCTCTGCCTGTAGTAAGCACTTTTTAATGTTTGCATCAGTGATAATGTCACAGTGGACCGAGTGTGACATCACCAGGACTGGAATACCATGTTTAACAACTGGTTAGTAGCAAGGAAAACCATAGCCTCTGGGAGCAGGAAATGCCTCTTCCAGTTTCCTTGTGGACACCTTTATTAGCATTTGCCTATATTCTGTGAAAAAAGAAGAAATAAAATCACTCTGCTTTTCAAAATGCTTACCAAAAAGAAAAATAAGAAAGATGGTAACGCTGAACCAGAAAAACTTGTGAATTCCACCATCATGACAAAACCGTCCAGAAAAGCCCTTGATCAGTTTGTGACCCCTAAGCTTGAAACCCCAGTCTCAATAGAGGAGGTCATTCATAGGATTCAGCAGGCCCAGCAACATAGAGCAAGTGAGGTAGGTAATTAATGAGAAGATTACATCTTGCAACTTTTTATTTTGAACTCTTTATGATTTTTCATAACTGTGTTTGAGGTGACTTTGATTTCACACTGTCACTGGACAGGGGAGTGGGCCCGAGGCCCCTCAGTCTGAGCCCACCCTCCAACAACACAGGTATATAAGCTGGGAAAGAACTACTGGTTCTCCACTGCCGGAGGAGGTCTGGACTGAGGGCCTCTTCTCCAAGGCCATGAAAGGTCTTTTGAGACTTTTGAGACTGAAAGAGGTCTGGGCCTCCCTGGTGGTGCAGGTGGTTGAGCACAGCCCTGTGAAGCTATTCGTAGATTCTGCAGTGCCAGTTCAAACCCCGCCGGCCTCGGAGCAACCCATATGGCAAGGCAGACCTCTCCTGTCTCGCCCGCTGCTCCTCTCAGCAGTGTATTTTGTCAGTCTGCCTGTTCTGTTCCCCGCTCTGTCTCTGGTGAATCCTCTCACCCTCCCGCACATCTGGCCTGTACCCCAGCTCTTGCACAGATAAATAAATAAATCTTTAAAAAAAAAAAAAAGATTGAAAGAGGTCTCACATACACCAGTAAGGGTAGGCAAGGAGTTGGCATTTATTGACTAGCAAAAAGCAAGGAAAGGGAACTCTGTGGAGATTTCTCTGGACATGAAAGAGATTCCCCGAGGTGTCAGAGCCATGGTCTTAAAAGGTTTTAAGAATGGCCTTTGGAAACAAAGGAACTGAACTGTATTTACTGAGAAAGCAAGGAGAGTGGACTTGGCTAAAGTGTATTTATTGGTGCTGATTGTGGGCACAAGTCAGCTGCAGCTTGGTGATTGTGCAGGGCTCCTGATTGAACAAATCATGGAGGCTGTGTCCCAGAAGCTCCAGTCTAAATTGGTCTGGTCTCAAGGTCTGTGACTTTTTTTTCTTGGTCTTTAATTCCCTTTTCTTCCAATAGCAGCTGATTTTTTTTTAAAGATTTATTTATTTATGCATAGAAGAACTGGGGTACAGGGCAGAAGTGTGGGGGGGTGAGAGGATTCACCAGAGACAGAGGGGGGTACAGAACAGGTGGATTGACTGAAATACACTGCTGAGGGGAGCAGCAGGCGAGTCAGAAGAGGTCTGCTGTGCCATGTGGGTATCTCCCTGGCCGGGGATCGCACTCAAGATGCAGTGGTTGTGGACAGCTTCATAGGTTGTGTCTTAATCCCTTGCACCACCAGGGAACAAAACAAAACAAAACTAAACAAAAACCTATAAACCCAGGGATTTTATGGCAGTAAGTGTCCAGGACTATGGTCATCAGGTTTTTAACCTTCTTTACCAGCCCATGGGAATAGCAAAATTTTGTCCTTGAGTCCTGAACTGTCCTCATGGTAGGGCCCTTCCTGTACCAATATAATGTCAGGGGCCTCCCTAGTGGCGCAGGGTTTAAGTCTCAGCACTGTGAAGCTACTGGCAGCCACTGCAGCACGAGTTCAGTCCCCAGCCAGGGAGCTGACCCACATGGCACAGCAGACCTCTCCTGTCTCACCTGCTGCTCCCCTTAGCAGAGTATTTCAGTGAATCCCCCTGTTCTGCTCTCCACTCTGTCTCTAGTAAATCCTCTCATGCCCTACGCCTCTGGCCTACACTCTTTTATTTTCTAGACAAAAATAAAAATAAAAAATGAAAAAAGATATACTCATTTAAAAAATAATAATAAAATAAACACTCATGAAACCATCATCACAATCAACTTAATGAACTTACCCAACCCCTAAAAGTTTCTTCATGCACTTATAATTCCCTTTAACACACCCTTCCCTACCCCTGCCCCAATCCCCAGTCAACCAACAATCTGCTTCTACACTGTTGACTATTTTGCATTTTCAAATTATTTTATATAAGCAAAATCATACAGTATCTACATTTTTCTGCCTCTCTCTCTCACTTTGCATATTTTGAGATTCAATTACATTCTTGTATATATGAATAGTCCATTCCTTTTTACTGCTAAGTATTTTTCTATGACAGCCTTTTGAGTTGTTTCAGGTTTGAGCATATTACAAATTAAACTGCTATCAATATGTGTGTACTTATTAATGACTTATGAACATTTTATTCTTTTGGGTAAATAGGTTTGGAATGGTAGGGTCATCAGGTATGCATATGTTGAATTTTTTTTTTAAAGATTTATTTATTTATGTATACAAGAGCTGGGGTGAATTAAAAAAAAAAAAAAAAACAAGAAGAGCTGGGGTGAAGGCCAGAGGTGTGTGGCAGGGGGCGGGGATGAGAGGATTCATCAGAGAAAGAATGGGGAGCAGAACAGGCGGATCTACTGAAATACACTGCTGAGGGGAGCAGCGGGCGAATCAGGAGAGGTCTGCTGCGCCATGTGGGTAGCTCCCTGGCCAGGGATTAAACTCGTGCTTCAGTGGCTGCTGATAGCTTCACAGTACTGAGACTTAACCCCTTGTGCCACCAGGAAGGCCCCCAGCACATGTTCAATTTTTAAGTCACCAAACTTTTTCAAATCGGTTATACTATTTATATTCCCACAAGTAGTAAATGAGGTTAATTGCTCTGCATCTTTACCAACACTTGATGTCGTCAGTCTTTTTAATATTAATCATTCCAAAAGGTATATAATAGTATCTCACTGTGGTTTTATTTATTTATTTATTTATTTTTTTATAGAGGCATGCTTTTATTTATTTGTTTGCTGGTTTGTTTGTTTGTTTTTTTGTTTATACAAGCACTGGGTACAGTCAGAAGCGCGGGAGGGTGAGAGAATTCACCAGAGCCAGAGCGGGGAGCAGAGCAGGCAGAAGGACCGAAGTACACTGCTGAGGGGAGCAGCGGGTGGCAGGAGAGGTCTGCGCACCATGTGGGACCCTCCTCTGGTGGCCGGGGAGCAGCCGGGGATCGAACCGACGCCGCAGAGGCTGCGGGCAGCTTCGCAACCCAGCGCTCAACCGCTGCGCCACCGGGGAGGCCCACTGTGGTTTAATTTACACTTTCATAATAACTAATGATTTGGGACAACTTTCCATGAGCCTTTTGCAATCTTTATGTCATCTTTGGTAGTTAAAATATTTTGCCCACATTATGTGATCTGTGTTATTCAGTTTTAAGTATTCTTATATATTCTGAATACAGTTCCCTTACCAGATAAGTAATTTACAAATATTTTTCTAGTTCTATGACTTTTCTTCTTCTATTAATAGTCTTTAAAAAAAAATCATGAAACAAAACATTGATACATTAAATTCAGGAATTATGTTCTTTAAGTGTGGTATATAAATAAACTTTTCATGACCTAAAGTTACAAACACTTGGGCCTCCCCTGTGGCGCAGCGGTTGAGTGCTGGGCTGCAAAGCTGCCCATAGCCTCTGCAGCGCCAGTTCGATCCCTGGCTGCTCCCTGGCCACCAGAGGAGGGTCCCACATGGCGCGCAGACCTCTCCTGCCGCCCGCTGCTCCCCTCAGCAGTGTACTTCGGTCCTTCTGCCTGCTCTGCTCCCCGCTCTGGCTCTGGTGAATTCTCTCACCCTCCCACGCTTCTGACTGTACCCAGTGCTTGTATAAATAAATAAATAATCTTAAAAAATATATATATTTGGGGGCCTCCCCGGTGGCGCAGCGGTTGAGCGCTGGGTTGCGAAACTGCGCGCGGCCTCTGGGGCGCCGGTTCGATCCCCGGCTGCTCCCCGGCCACCGGAGGAGGGTCCCACATGGCGTGCAGACCTCTCCTGCCGCCCGCTGCTCCCCTCAGCAGTGTACCTCGGTCCTTCTGCCTGCTCTGCTCCCCGCTCTGGCTCTGGTGAATTCTCTCACCCTCCCGCACTTCTGACTGTACCCAGTGCATGTATAAACAAAACAAACAAACAAAACCAGCAAAACAAATAAATAAAGCATGCCTCTATTAAAAAAAAATACATATATATATATTTTTAAAAAAAGTTACAAACACTTTCTCCTGTGTATTCTTCTAGGGCTTTTATACTTTTTAAATTTTACATTTAGGGGCCTCCCCGGTGGCGCAGCGGTTGAGCGCTGGGTTGCGAAACTGCGCGCGGCCTCTGCGGCGCCGGTTCGATCCCCGGCTGCTCCCCGGCCACCAGAGGAGGGTCCCACATGGCGTGCAGACCTCTCCTGCCGCCCGCTGCTCCCCTCAGCAGTGTACTTCGGTCCTTCTGCCTGCTCTGCTCCCCGCTCTGGCTCTGGTGAATTCTCTCACCCTCCCGCGCTTCTGACTGTACCCAGTGCTTGTATAAACAAAAACAAACAAACAAACCAGCAAACAAATAAATAAAGCATGCCCCTATTTAAAAAAAAAATCGTTTTAAAAAAAAAAAATAATAAAATAAATTTTACATTTAGGTCTCTGATCCATTTTGTCTCAATCTTTGTATGATATATTTGTTTGCTTCTATTATATCGTATATGTATCTTTTCCTTTCTCCCCCAATTATTCTAGGTCCATTTGTTGAAAAAAATATCCTTTCTTCATTGAATTGCATTTTTATTGCAAATCAGTTAATCATATGTGTGAGAGTTAATGGACCCTCTGATCTGTTCTCTTGATCTATTTGTCCATCTTTAGGCCAATGTCAGTATCTTGATTACTGAGGTTGTATCATAATTCTTTAAATACATAGTTTTGGTTCTTCAATTTTATTTTTATTTTATGTATTCTTTAAATATATAATTTTAGTTCTTCAATTTTCTTTTTATTATTGTGACTTCTCTCACCTCTTCTTTTTTACCATCTTACTCTTTTTGGGTTTCTTTCTCTATAAGGACACACTCATAATGCTCATAATCTAAAAACAGTCTTTATCCATGCTGATTTCTCCCTCTGCATTTCCACATGAAAATTAACATCAGTATGTCAATTTCTGTGAGGAAAAAAAGCCTGCTGGTGTCTGGTTGAGATTGTATTGAATTTATAGATTAATTTTGAAGAACTCAAATCTTAATGTTAAATCTCTGACCACTGAAAACAGCATCTCTCTCACATATTTAGATCTAATATTTCTCAGAAGTGCTTTACAGCTTTCAGTGTATAAGTCCTCCATATCTTTTATCAGATTTATCCCTAAGTGTTTCATTTTTCATACTATTCTGAATAGTATTATTCTTTAATTTCTATCCTCAGTTGTTCACAACAAATATGTAGGACTACAATAGTGGTTTTTTTTTTTCATATTGCTCTTATGTCCTGAAATCCACTTATTAGTTCTCACAGATTTTCTTTATATATCCATTGAGATTTTCTACATATACAATCTGGTCATATGCTAATAGAAGTAAGTTTTATTTCCTCCTTTTATATCTGTGTGCATTTATTTATTTAGTTAGTTGTTGCTTAAGAACAGCTCTCATAAAGGCAAGCTTGCAGATTAGTTAAGCATTATCAGATGCTAAAATATTCTTTTTTTTTAAGATTTATTTATTTATGCACACAAGAACTGGGGTACAGGCCAGAGGTGTGGGGGGTTGAGAGAAGTCACCAGAGACAGAGTGGGGAACAGAACAGGCAGAGCTACTGAAATACACTGCTGAGGGGAGCAGCGGGCAAGTCAGGAGAGGTCTGCTGCGCCATGTGGATATCTGGCTGGGGACTGAGCTCATGCTGCAGTGGCTGTGGACAGCTTCACAGGTTGTGTCTTAACCTTACTTCGTGCTACCAGGGAGGCCCAGATGCCAAAATATTCTTAATAAATCTCATCTCTCAAAAATTATGTTGACTCCCTTTAAGGGATTCCTAAAGAAAGCAGGAAATAGTCTTAATTACATTTGACAAAAGATATTTAAAAAAGACTGTAAACTATGGAACTGTTACAATCCTGACCAATTATATGAAATTCTAGAACGGCATTGTCCAAACTTGCTTTTTAAAAATTTATTTTTTTATTTTTTATTTATTTATTTTTTAATAGAGGCATGTTTTATTTATTTATTTGTTTGTTTGTTTGTTTATACATGCACTGGGTACAGTCAGAAGCGCGGGAGGGTGAAAGAATTCACCAGAGCCAGAGCGGGAAGCAGAGCAGGCAGAAGGACCGAAGTACACTGCTGAGGGGAGCAGCGGGAGGCAGGAGAGGTCTGCGTGCCATGTGGGACCCTCCTCTGGTGGCCAGGGAGCAGCCGGGGATCGAACCAGTGCCGCAGAGGCCGCGGGGCAGCTTCGCAACCCAGCGCTCAACCATTGCGCCACCGGGGAGGCCCTTTAAAAATTTATTTTTATTTTGTTTTGTCTTCTCTGCCACCACCCCTTATGTACTCTTGTCCATTTCACTCCTCTCAAAGCCCTCATGGTGTTTATTGATGCTACTGGGTTTTGTGTATGTTACATCATTGAATTGTCTGCTATGTAAATGTCTAGTATTCTGACTTGCTTTACTATACATAATTCTCTCAGACTCTCCATTTTGGTGAAAATGGTTGCATTTCAACTTTTCTATGGCTGAATATATACTATAGGGTGGCTATACCACATTTTCATGATCCAGTTGTCTATTAGATGATTTACGATGTTTCCATGTCCTAGCTATTATAAATAATCCTGCTATGAACATTGTGGAACATATAATTTCTTGTGATGATGGTTTCAAAGTCTTTGGATAAATGCCCAGGAGTAGAATTTTGGGGTCATATGGTATTTTCAGTTTTAGTTTTTTTAAGGTAGACCCGGATTGCTTTCAACTATGGTTGCACCATTTTACATTCCTACCAATAGTGTTGCTGGGAGTCTTTTTAATATGCACAATTTTAATCTGAAACTCTCTTATTGGAAGAAATGATGAATATTTTTTCATATGTTTAAAACTTTTTGGATAGCCTTTTTGGTGAATTGTCTGTTCATTTTTGCTGCCCATTTATACGGGCATTTATGTGAGCATTTTAATATGCCTTAGATAGTAACCCCTTATCAACTATATATTGTGTGAATATTTTCTCTCCTTCAATAAAGTGTCTTTTTAACTTTCTTGTATTTTCTTTGCCTGTATAAAAGCTTAACTTGAGAGAATCCCAATTATTTGTTTTAGTTTTATTTCCCTTGCATAGGAATCAAGTCACCAGACACATCTTGTCATTGATGTCATGGGATATATTAACTGTGTTTTCTTCTATTTATTTTATAAGTTTTATATCTAAATCTTTAATCCCTTTAGAGTTTATTTTTGTATATGGAGTTAGTGAGTGATTCACTAATTCTTTTATGTGTGGTCTTCAGATTTTCCCAGCACTATTTAAAAGACCCTGTCTTTTCCCTGTTGTATTGTCATAGCTGTTTATCATAGGTTAGGTACTACTATGTACATGGATTTATTTCTGGACTTTTGGTTCTGTCCATGTATTTATTTTTTGTTAATGCCAAATTGCTTTTTTTTTAAAGATTATTTATGCATAGAATAAATATGCATAAATATTTATGGGGTGCAGACCAGAGGTGCAGAGGGGTGAGAGAATTTACCAGAGACAGAGTGGGGAACAGAACAGATGATTGACTGAAATACACTGCTGAGGGGAGCAGTGGACAACAGGAGAGGTCTGCTGCGCCACTTGTGGGTTAGCTCCCTGGCTGGGGATCAAACTCAGTCCCCAAGATTATAGTGTGATAGCACTGAGACTTAACCCCTATGCCACTAGGGAGGTCCCCAAATTGCTTTTAGTATTGTTGCTTTTTATAGTGGTTTGAAGATAGGTAATATCATACTGCCACTTTTCTCTTTTGCAATTTGAGGCCTCTTGGGTTTCCATATAAAGTTCAACACTTTTGTTCAATTCTTTGAAAAATATTGCTGGTGTTTTAATGGGTATTATATTAAATTTGTATGATTTTCATCAGGACAGTTATTTTGACTATATTGATTCTCTCTGCCCATGAGCATGAGATATCCTTCTATCTCTTTATGTCTTTAATAAAATGTTGTAATTATCATTATATAGGTCTTTTACAACTCTTTAGGTCAATTTTAAGATACTTTTTTTTTTTTTTTTTGTGGGACCCTCGCCGCCGGCCGGGGAACAAACCGGCGTTGCAGAGGCTGTGAGCAGCCTTGCAGCCCAGCGCTCAACCGCTGCACCACCAGGCCCATTTCATTATTTTTGAAATAATTATGATTGACATTATTTTATTAACTTTTTGCTTCTTTATTATTTGTATATGAGAAAGGCTATGGGTTCTTGTGTGTTGGTTTTGAAAACTGCCATTCTTCTGTATTCATTATGTATAATAACTTTTTGATGGAGTCTTTAGGATCTCCTCTATTGACTCTCATATCATCCAGAAATAGTGATAGTTGTTTCACTTCATTTCCTGTTTTTGAATTCTTTTTTTTTTTAACTTTTCTGTTGCTTGTCTTTTTTTTTTTTTAATATTTATTTATTTATACAAGCACTGGGTACAGTCAGAAGCGCGGGAGGGTGAGAGAATTCACCGGAGCCAGAGCAGGGAACAGAACAGACAGACTGACGAAGTACACTGCTGAGGGGAGCAGCAGGCGCAGAAGGAGAGGTCTGCACGCCATGTGGGACCCTCGCCCGAGGCCGGGGATCAAACTGGCGCTGCAGAGGCTGCAGGCAGCTTTGCAGCCCAGCGCTCAACAGCTGCGCCACCAGGGGAGGCCCTGAATTCCTTTTATTTCCTATGTTTTTCTGAGCACTCTGGCTAAAACGTCTAGTAATCGTTAAGTAGAAGTAGTGACAACGAGTGTCCTTGTCTTGTTTCCCAATCTTAAATGGAAAGCTTTCAGTGTTTAACCATTATTGTATTGGCTATTGCTTTGTGATATAAGCCTGTATTATATTGAGGTAGGTTCCTTTTATTCCCATATGTAAGTAATGAATCTTATAAAATGCTTTCTCTGCATCTATTGATGTTATTTTTAATCTTTACTTTTGTATTACATATAATACATTGATGTATTACATTAACTGAAATACCGTATATTAAACCAATCTTGGCTCTCTGGGATAAATCCCTCTTGATCATGATATATAATCCTAGTGGTATACTGTTGAATTCAACTTGCTACTATTTTATTGATGATTTTGTATTGCTGTTCATCAGGGATATTGGGCTATAATTTTCTTTTATTGTGTTATCTTTTTTTAAAAAAGATTTATTTATTTATGCATACAAGAGCTGGGGTACAGGCTTGAGGTGTGGGGGGGCGGGTGAGAGGACTCACCAGAGACAGAGTGGGGAACAGAACAGGCAGATTTACCTAAGCACACTGCTGAGGGGAGCAGCAGGCGAGTGAGGAGAGGTCTGTTGTGCCATGTGGGTTGCTCCCTAGCCGGCCAGGGGATCGAACTTGTGCTTTAGAGGCTGCAGGCAGTTTCATAGGTTGCGTCTTAACCCCTTGCGCCACCAGGGAGGCCCCCTATTGTGTTATCTTTGTCTAGTTTTGGCATTAGGGTAATGCTGGTATTGTAA
Organism: Talpa europaea; assembly: GCF_964194135.1. Taxonomy (NCBI): domain Eukaryota; kingdom Metazoa; phylum Chordata; class Mammalia; order Eulipotyphla; family Talpidae; genus Talpa; species Talpa europaea. Next base: position 77,575,359 of record NC_140083.1, on the reverse strand, counting down.
AATGTATTAGGGAACACTCCAGCTTCTTGCATTTTTTGTTATTACCATTGTTATTAAAATGTCATTATCTTACATCCTTGCTGGTGTCTGGGTTGGTGTCTGGGCATTTCCTCCCACCCCCAGGTATAGTCACTGTAGCCCTTCTTCTGCCAAAGCACCCAGTCTTCCACCATTGTGTTTTCCCCCTCCTTTCACCTCTCATTTCACCAATCTACCTCCCACTCCCCCTCTGAAAGCCTAAGGTCACTGGTCAGTGTCCATAAAATTGTGGGTTTATTTCTGGGCTCTCAATTCTATTCCATTGGTTTGTGTGTTTATATTTATTCCAATTCCATACTGTTGTGATTACTATAACTTTGTAGTATAGTGTGAAGTCTGGTAGTGTGATACCTTTGTTGTTGTTATCAGGATTGCTTTGATTATACAGGGGTCTTTTGTAATTCCATATAAAGTTATGTTCTTTAAAGAGTGTCATTGAAATTTTGATATTGCAGTGAATAAAATGAACATTTGCAAAATTCAAATGATGTTATTATCATAAGATAGTTTGTTTTTTCTGAAGCCAAACTGAAAAAGTAACTGATAAAATTGGAAGGGAAAGAGTAGTGGTTCTTTTATCTATCAGCTTTACTTTTCTTAAAATATTTGTGACATCTCTTTTATTCCTCTGAAATGAAATTCATAGATGAATTACCTATTCTTATGCTTTTTAAAAGTTAATATAAATGTGAGAGTAAATAAATGAATATAATTTATAATAATACACATTTCAATGTGTGAATTCTATTTTCTTTCTTTTTTTGTTATTCTTTTCAATGTGCAAATTCTGTGTCAAATTTCTCTAGTAGACATAATACAATAAAGTAGTAGACACGGAGGCTTGCACCTACATGTCGAATTAAAATAAATGTGAGTGGCCTCCCTGGTGGCGCAAGGGGGACACAGCACTATGAAGCTGTCTGCAATCACTGCAGCGCGAATTTGATCCCCTGCCAGCAGGGGATCCCACATAGCGAAGCAGACCTCCCCTGTCTTGTCCGCTGCTCCCCTCAGCAGTGTATTTCAGTACATCTGCCTGTTCTGCTCCCGCTCTTGTCTCTGGTGGATCCTTTCACCCCCCACATCTCTGGCCTGCACCCCAGCACTTGTATGCATAAACCAATAAATCTCTTTGAAAAAAGAAATAAAAAAAATGAAAGCTACAAATATAAGCTAATACAAATGCAGGTTTAACATTTTGGCCATATTTACTATAAGCACTAGTGCACTGTTGGTACTATGATGTTGCAGAATGGTGAAATTTTAGTATAGATATTCTAAAGAATATTTTCCCATTGATTTATATGATATTTGTTTGCATTTCTGGAAATTTTAGTATGTAATTAAACTAGGCAAAAAATATTTTGTATTTTTATTTTTATTTATTTTTTTTAATTTTATTTATTTATTTATACAAGCACTGGGTATAGTCAGAAGCGTGAGTGGGTGAGAGAATTCACCAGAGCCAGAGCGGGGAGCAGAGCAGGCAGAAGGACCGAAGTACACTGCTGAGGGGAGCAGCGGGCGGCAGGAGAGGTCTGCGCGCCATGTGGGACCCTCCCTCAGGTGGCCGGGGAGCAGCCGGGGATCAAACCGGCGCTGCAGAGGCTGCAGGCAGCTTCACAGCCCAGCGCTCAACCGCTGCGCCACCAGGGGAGGCCCTGTATTTTTATTTTTAAAGGAATAAGTTTCTAGTCTCGGATAATTATAAGCAGTGTTTTTTTGTTTTAACCTACATGAACATCCCATGGGAGAGTCAAAATTTATGCAGGGCCATTTCTTCATTGTGTAACTGCCATTACACCATAGGATGGGCTAGCATCCTTTACTAAATATTAATAAATTCTCACTCCCAGCCATTGCCACAATCAAAAATACTTCCACAAATTTCCCAATGCCACATAAAAGGCGGTAATTACCCCCAGTGAGAACTACTGGGAGAGTGATGAACAGAAGAAATTTGCTGATAGATTCTTGAATAGAGAAAATGAAATAAATGTCACATTGAGAAATACTCTAAAAGTTGCTTTCCAGGAATGAGGTGTAGGTAAAGAAAGAATACAGAAGTAACTTCTACTATTAATTAATTTATTTATAGCAGCATGGTTTATAATGATCACCTTTGAATTTAGTATCGCCACCATTTTACAGATAATGCACAAACAGTTCAGAATGAAGTTATTTACTAAAATCATGTTAACAAAAGAGCTAGATTTGAGATCCAGATAATAGTTTTCAAACCCCATTATTTTCCTTAAATACTAAACTGTAGGATGATGAAGGTAAGGGGGAAAAATTTAAGAAAAATATGAGATCCACAGGCAGCTAGAATTAGCAGGACTTTGATTGGACAGCTAAATAGAATTGTTGCAAACATCCTGAGAAGGTGACCAAAGCTTACTGTCAGAATGAGATTGTATTAATATATTCTCCCTTCTTATCCTTAGGAGATTAATATGCAAGTGAATGAAATAATGGCCAATGTGCAACGGATAATAAATCGCTACGCTGGTGGTGAAAGCATACACTCTGGGAGGAAAATCTCCATTACAGAACACAAAAGACGCAGAAATAGTTTTCTGGAAAAAATAGTACAATGTATTAAGTCTGCTGAAGTGACAGAAAAGACTCTTGTCTCCCTCCTGGCCTGGTTGGAAGAATGGAGTAAGTTTCTAGAAGTGGTCAAAGAAAAACCACAAAGTTACACTAGTGAAGAAAATTTTTAAGTAAAATTTGAAGGATTTATTACATTAAAGAGGACAAGACTAAGGAGGGTATTTAGAGAATAGGTTTCTTCTGTTCTAATAAGAATAAAATAAGAAAAATGTAGGTTTCCTCACATAGTGCCAGCTATTCTGGTCTCTTTGCTTGTCTTTATGTATGCCAGCATACTCCTGCCCAGTGCTTTTATACTTACAACTCCTTTGCCTGGAACATTGTCTACTAGGCCACCGTGTGGCTTACTCTATGCTTATAACACTTTCAAATGAACTGTCTCTGACTATACCCATTCTGTAATCTCTGGCACTGTCCATTACTCTTTCTTTACTCTTCTTTATTTTGCCTATAAAATTTCTTACCACTAGAATCTAAGTATTATGAAGTCAGGGAATTTTTTTTTAAAGATTTATTTTTTATTTATTTATACAAGCACTGGGTACAGTCAGAAGCGCGGGAGGGTAAGAGAATTCACCAGAGCCAGAGCGGGGAGCAGAGCAGGCAGAAGGTCTGAAGCACACTGCTGAGGGGAGCAGTGGGCAGCAGGAGAGGTCTGCGCGCCATGTGGGACCCTCCTCTGGTGGCCGGGGAGCAGCCAGGGATCGAACCAGCGCTGCAGAGGCTGCGGGCAGCTTCGCAACCCAGCGTTCAACCGATGCGCCACCGGGGAGGCCCGAAGTCACAGAATTTGTTTTATTCAATGTTTGTACCCTCGGTATCTCACAGTGCATGACAGAGGAGACAACGGTTGAATGAAAGAATAAGCTAAGAATATAAAAAAGAGGAATTTCACTTAGCTGTAAGAAATCTCACAGAACAGGAATTATAAAATACTATATAACTTATCAAGGGCATTACATCCCTGATATTAAAACTCATGTTCATATTTTCATACTTCCTTGGAATAGTGAACTAAACTAGATAGACACCTATTAATCTGATTCATGTTTTCATGTCTAAGGCTTACTGTTCAGTTTTTTATTCCAAGTCTCTTCCTTTTTCACTTCTTCACAGAGAAATGCCTTGAAACAGCAGTAAGTATGAGATTCCAATTTTCCCCAATAGTCCAATATTGAGGATTTAGTCAATTTTACAAGCCTATGCAGTTATATTTATTTTTCCACCCTAAAGTAATTTTTTTCCCTCTCATCAAGATAGCCTTTTGTCTGAGATGACTACAACTGATATTGGCGAATACCACCACTGCGTAGCACAAATGGAGATTTTACCAGAGACGTTCAAAACCATTGAAATCAATGTCACAACACTGACTAGAATTTGTAAATCTTTGCTCGAAGATAAGAGAAGACATAAGAGAAAAATAAGTAAGCTGCATTAAGACATTGGAAATAAATTTGACCTTTTCAATAAAGTGACTTTGTTGAGGTAGAATTTACATACTATAAAATTCACCCATGTTAAGTGTATAATTCAATGACTGAATTTTGAGTAAATTTAAAGCTGTGCAACTATCACCACCATCCAATTTTAGAATAATTCTGCCATCCTAAAAAGATCCCTGATGCCCACTGGCAGTCAGTCCTCATACCTCCCACTCCCCAGCCCTAGACAACCATAATCTATTTTCTGTCTCAGTATATTTGCCTCGTCTAGATACTTCATTATATGGAATCATATCTGTGGTCCTTCATAACTGGCTTCTTTTATTTAGCATAATGTTTTTGAGATTCAGCCATGCTATCAGATGTGTCCATACTTTTCTTACTATTGTGGGTTGTGTATCATGTTTTATTTACCCATTCAGCAATTCATGGATGTTTGGAATATTTCCATTTTTTGACTCTTATGAATAATGCTGCTGTGAACACATGCATACAAGCATTTGTGTGGGCACATTTCCATTTATTTTGGGTAGATACTGAGGAGTAGAACTGCTAGGTCGTTTATGTATTGTTGGGAAATTTTTTAACTTTTCAAGAAATTCTTGACTGATTTCCCAAGTGACAATACCATTTACATTCCCATCAGCAGTGATTTAGGGTTCCAGTTTCTCCACATCTTCAACAACACTTGTTATTATCTGTTTTTATTTTTATAACCTTTCTAATAAGTGTAAAGTCCTATCTCATTGTGGCTTTAAATTGTATTTACCTAATGACTAATGATGCTGAGCACCCTTTCATGTGCTGTATCTTTTTTTATGGACTAGCTATTCAAATACTTCCCCTGGGGCCTCCCCGGTGGCGCAGCGGTTGAGGGCTGGGTTGCGAAGCTGCCCGCAGCCTCTGTGGCACCAGTTCGATCCCCGGCTGCCACCCGGCCACCGGAGGAGGGTCCCACATGGCGCGCAGACCTCTCCTGCCGCCCGCTGCTCCCCTCAGCAGTGTACTTCGGTCCTTCTGCCTGCTCTGCTCCCTGCTCTGGCTCTGGTGAATTCTCTCACCCTCCCGCGCTTCTGACTGTACCCAGTGCATGTATAACAAAAACAAACAAACAAACAAACAAAAAAAGTCTCTATAAAAAAAACTTAAAAAAAAAAAAAGTGACTTGCAAATATTTTCTCTCCGTCTGTGGCTCGTCTTTCATTTTCCTGTTGGTATATTTGAAGTCCAAATGTGTTAATTTTTATGAAGTCCAATCAACTTAACGATTTTTTCTTCTCTTATAAATCACAGTTTTAGTGTTACATTAAATATGTATATTAGTTTGGAAATAACTGTATCAAGAAGATGTGGTATATAATATACACACACATACACACACAATGGAATACTATTCAGCAATCAAAAAAGATAAATATGCCATTTGCAGCAATATGCATGGAGCTAGAATGGATTATGAAGGATTATGCTCAGTGAAATAAGTCAGAAGGAAAAAAGAGGGCCTCCCTGGTGGCACAAGGGGTATAAGGAACTCCCTGGTGGCACAAGGGGTTAAGACTCAGCCTATGAGGCTATCTGCAGTCACTGCAGCACGAGTTCAATCCCCAGCCTGGGAGCTACCCACATTGGCGCAGCAGACCTCTCCTGACTCATCCACTGCTCCCCTCAGCAGTGTATTTCAGTCGATCTGCCTGTTCTGTCCCCCACTTTGTCTCTGGTGAATCCTCTCAACCTCCTGCTCCTCTGACCTACATCCCAGTTCTATGTGAAAATAAAAATTTAAAAAGAAACTACATTTTTAAAAATTTTATTTTATATATTTTTACATCATTTTTCATTTTTGTACTACATGCAAAAGAATGAAGCCTGACTACTTCCTCACACCACGCACAAAAACCAACTCAAAATGGATTAAAGAACTAGACATAAGACCTGAAACCATAAATATATAGAAGAAAATATAGGAGGAATACTACATGACATACACCTCAGTAACATCTTTAAAGACACATCCCCCAAAGCAGTGATAGTGAAGAAAAAGATAAACAGCTAGAACTACATCAAATTAAAGACATTACCATTTTTTTTAAAGATTTTTATTTATTTATGCAAGCACTGGGTACAGTCAGAGGTGTGGGAGGATGAGAGAATTCACCAGAGCCAGAGCGGAGAGTAGAACAGAGAGTGTGATGAAGTACACTGCTGAGGGGAGCAGCGGGCAGCAGGAGAGGTCTGCACGCCATGTGGGACCCTTGCCCGGTGGCCAGGAAGCAGCCAGGGATCAAACCAGCGCTGCAGAGGCTGCGGGCAGCCTCGCAACCCAGCCTCAACCACTGCGCCACCGGGGAGGCCCAGAAATTACCATTTTTAATTCCCACTAGCAACAAGAGTTCCTGTTGCTCCATACACTTGCCAGCATTTATCATTTTTTATTTTTTATTTTTTAAAAGATTTATTTATTTATTTATACAAACACTGGGTGCAGTCAGAAGCGTAGGAGGGTGAGAGAATTCACCAGAGCCAGAGCGGGGAACAGAACAGGCAGACTGATGAAACACACTGCTGAGAAGAGCAGAGGGCACGGCAGGAGAGGTCTGCGCGCCATGTGGGACCCTCGCCAGTGGTTGGGGATTGAACTGGCGCTGCAGAGGCTGTAGGCAGCTTCGCAGTCCAGTGCTCAACCGCTGCGCCACCAGGGGAGGCCCTATTATCATTTTTTAATTTTAGCTATTCTAATGAGTATAACAGTATCTCATTATAATTTGCAATTCTGTAATGAAAAATGATATTGAACATTTTTTCATATGCTTACTTGCCATTTATCTTATTTCTTACCTTCATTTTAAAAATAAGAGTTGTACATGTATGTTGTATAAACACTTTGAAAAGAATGTTTGAAAACACATAAATAAATACGGATATCTAAGTGTTTACTGCAAGTTACTTTGACAGGAGTGTTATTTCAATGAATGTTTGTAGTAACCCTTCTGTATTATATTTAGGGAATTATTTTTTTTTAATCATAGTTACTTTTTTTTTTTTAAGATTTATTTATTTATGCATACAAGAACTGGAGTACAGGCCAGGGTAGCGGGGGGTGAGAGGATTCACCAGAGACAGAATGGGACACAAAACAAGTAGACTGACTTAAATACACTGCTGAGGGGAGCAGCGGGCGAGACACGAGAGGATTGCTATGCCATGTGTCACCTCCCTGGGCAGGGATCGAACTTGTGCTGCAGAGGCTGCGGATAGCTTCACAGTGCTGTGTCTTAACCCCTTGCACCACCAGGGAGGCCCTATCTTTTTTTTAAAGATTTATTTATTTATACATACAAGAGCTGGGGTGTAGGCTAGAGGTGTTGAGAGTGGTGAGAGGATTCACCAGAAACAGAATGGGGAGCAGAACAGGAGGATCTACTGAAATACACTGCTGAGGGGAGCAGTGGGCCAGATAGGAGAGGTCTGCTGTGCCAGCGGGGGTTGGCTTCCTGGCTGGGGATCAAACTGTTGCTGCAGTGGCTGCTGATAGCTTCATAGTGCTAAGACTTAACTCCTTGCGTCACCAGGGAGGCCCCATTTGTGTATCTTTACATGCTTCTTTTATGTCAAAAATTGGACATTTTAGATAATATAGCAACTCTGGATTTTGATTTTTCCCTACAACTTTCAGGATTTGTTTTTGTTATATTTTTGGTTTGTTTTTTAGTGACTTGCTGACTAGTTCTGTGTAGTATGTAATCCCCCACAGTATACAGCATATGATATCTGTCTAGTTAGTACAGTTGTTTTTTTTTTTTTTTTAAAGATGTATTTTTTTTTTTTATAGAGGCATGCTTTATTTATTTATTTATTTGTTTTGTTTGTTTGTTTATACATGCACTGGGTACAGTCAGAAGCGCGGGAGGGTGAGAGAATTCACCAGAGCCAGAGCGGGGAGCAGAGCAGGCAGAAGGACCGAAGTACACTGCTGAGGGGAGCAGCGGGCGGCAGGAGAGGTCTGCGCGCCATGTGGGACCCTCCTCTGGTGGCTGGGGAGCAGCCGGGGATCGAACCGGCGCCGCAGAGACTGCGGGCAGCTTCGCAACCCAGCGCTCAACCGCTGCGCCACCGGGGAGGCCCCAGTACAGTTGTTTTTTATGTTTCTGAAATCCTAGGGGTCACCTTTGGGTCAGCATAGCTTAGTGTCAGTGAATGATTATTCGATCCCTGATCGAATAAGCTTTTACTCTTTACAGATCGATCTGTGTATGGATTAAAGAAATATCGCTTTAGATAATGTGCGTATGTATGAGTTTTTCCATCCTTCTTATAAGTCCTCTCAGGGCAGTAAAGCTGTCAGTAAGTTCTCACAACTTGTCTTACTCTGGTACAACTACCTGTTCAGGGGCTGGGGAGTTAGATAAAAGAGCTCCATACTAAAATGTCATAGATTTCCACTCTTAATGCTGAGGTTGAGCATTTTCTTGAATAAGTGTTTCTCAATTTGTTGTATGCCTTTGGTCAATTTCCAAAGTCCTAACATGTTTTTTTTGGGAAGCTTTGCCCAGTTTTTTTTGTTGTTGTTTTTAATTTTATTTTTATATTCCCTATACCATTGCAACCACCTTATTTTGACCTCAATCCCTCCTTTCCCTGCCCCCCCCCATAGTGTGTCTCTGTTTCATAGTTGTTTGTTGATTTTGATTTTTTCTTTCTTATAGTTATTCTTTTTTCGGGTCCCTTATTTAGATTTTCTAGATTCCTGCTATAAGCGAGACCATCCGGTATTTTTCTTTTTCTTTCTGGCTTATTTCACTGAGCATGATCCCTTCCAGCTCCATCCATGTTGCTGCAAATTGCATGTGTTTATCTTTTTTGAAGGCTGAGTAATATTCCATGGTGTATATGTACCACATCTTCTTGATCCAGTCATCTATTTTTGGGCATTTGGGTTGTTTCCAAAGTTTTATCTTACTTTTGGGAGGGGGGAGATTGCTGCATTTCCCACTCAACCATTCTAAAAATTCCTTCAAATGCTTACCTTTTGTTTGTTTGTGACCATTTTGAAAAAAACCAAGATTAACTCTGAATCAGAAAAGACAGAAAAGAAAAGCAGGAACCCAAGAAAGAAAATGGTAATTCAAACATAATCAAAGCCAAAGGAAAGTTTTGACTTACATTTCTTTTTTTTTTTAATAGAGGCATGTTTTATTTCTTTATTTTATTTGTTTGTTTGTGTTTGTTTATACATGCACTGGGTACAGTCAGAAGCACGGGAGATTGAGAGAATTCACCAGAGCCAGAGGGGGGAGCAGAGCAGGCAGAAGGACCGCAGTACACTGCTGAGGGGAGCAGTGGGCGGCAGGAGAGGTCTGCGCGCCCTGTGGGACCCTCCTCCAGTGGCCGGGGAGCAGCCGGGGATTGAACCGGCACTGCAGAGGCCGCGGGCAGCTTCGCAACCCAGCGCTCAACCGCTGCGCCACTGGGGAGGCCCTTGACTTACATTTCTTAATCTCAAACTTGTTACTGAATGTAAATCACAGTCACATTCCTAACTTCTGGAAGCAGAAGTTCTAAGTGAATGGAAAAAGAATCATTCTTTAAAAAAAAAAAAAAAGCTAGTTATTTTGTAACCAAAGCTTTCTGATGAATCTTTAACTTATCTATAAATTGAGGATAAATTCCTTAGGCTTAGCATAGACAGAGCACAATACAAAAGAAGAAATGCAATACCATTTTTTTTTCTTCCAGCAATTAGAGGTACTCTATGGAAACCTTGGAAAGAAAGAGTTATAAAGCGACCTGCAGCAGCCCATGCTTTAAAACCAGATCAGATGATTAGTGATGAATTTACAACATCTACAAAGATTTCAGAAATCCATGATATGCTACAAGAACTCATAGGCACTTCAATGTTCAGTAAATTAGAAAATAATGCTATTAAATATATATCATCAACAATATCAAACCTTTCTAAAGCTTTGCGTATACTAAATGATGAAATAAAAAGTGTTAACATCCAAAGTGACAATGTATATGTAGAAGAGGAAGTTGAAAAAGAAAAAGACCTACTCCTGAAGATGATAAAAGATCTCAGTGAAAATAATGAAATACTTAAGCAGAAACTTCAAATTGCAGAAGAAAACTATGAAAAACTTATTCAATCCAAAAGTGCTATAGAATACCAAACACTGTCTGGATCAAATTTGAAAGTGTTACCTGAGTCTGCTCCACAGTCATCCATGGGCACTAGCAAAACTGACAAAAGAGAGAGTACAGACATCACATCGGTCAAACAACTTGACAATATAGATAAGGCCCAAAGAAGAGAGACTAAAATCTCTGGTATCAAGTGGGACACAGCTTTTTCACATACATCCACAGATGAAATGGCTCCAGATTTAATTGACCGGCAATCCATTTTACAGAAAACATCTTCCCATGCTATCACCAAAGACAGCACTGAAGACATGAAATCATTGAAGAAAGGGTATGTCTCTGAGAAAGATAGAGCTGATCAGCTTCAATCACAGAAAAGAAAGGAAAAGAGAGCCCAATATGTACATGAGATGTTTGGATCAAATCTGAGTGATAATAAAGGTGAACAGAAAGACTCAAGAACCAAATTTGATCAACACTTGGAGTTACAATCCCTGGAAAAGAAGAGAAAGGAAGTAAAATCCTATTCTGAAGACAAATCAAAGTTACCTGAGTCAAAAAGTAAATTTTTTCCTGATGAAATTCTTTCTACCGATGTCCCTTCCACTTACACCAAGAGTGAAGCTGGCAAAGGTGCAACAAGTAATTTGTGGGAACGGCTCAAGACAGCCAAACTTGAACGTCAACTTGACAAAAGCCAAGTTTCTTTAGAGAAAAAAGAGGAACTCACTTCTGAGTCAATGGACAGCGAGAGAACAAGTGGGATGAGTAGCCAAGCAGGGCCATTCATGTCGACCCAACTTGATTCTTTCTCTGAGAAAGAGAAAACAAAAGGAAAGAAGGTCCAAGTCTCCCCAAGGACAAGCACAGGCAGAGAAGGAAAAACTGAAGAGAAAGACCTATCAGGTCTCACCAAGAAAGTCAAGCCTCATGAAGTTCATAAATCACTATCTCAGAAACTTAAAGAGGCTTCAGAATCTACCAGCGTTCTAAAAAGTCCAGAGGGCAAAAGTGAACAGAGTAACGTAGAGGAATTTCAGAAAGCCATAATGACTTTCCTAACAGAGAAAATTGATAACATAGGAAAGCCTTTGGATGAAAAAACTGTGCCAAAAAAAGAGTTATTAAAAAGAACAGAATTTGAAAATGTGGGAGTCATAAAAACAAAAATGGAGGAATATTTTCAAAAAGTGGCAGAAACTGTGACAGAAGTCTTGAGAAAATACAAACATATGAAAAAAACAGGAGAGTTGACAAAGAAACCTATGCAGGGGAAAAAGGAAGTCTCACATAAGCCAGAAATGCATTTTCAGAAGCCAATTAGTGAAACGTCTGAAATTAGAACCTTACTCTCGCCATATGAGAGCATGGACCCAGTAGCTGGCAATTTAATACAAATGATCTTAACTGAAATAGAAAGTGAAAGAGATGTTACAGTAGCCTCAACAGTAGAGACAGACCAGAAGAAGAAAAAACAAAGGCAAGAGGATTATTTGCAAGAGGATGAAGAACAAAAAAATGGTCACAAATCAAGTCTCAAATCCCAGTTGCAGGAAGTAAGTAATCTCCGGGGAAAGAGCCATGAAATGATGAATTTGGAGTTGGAAGATACACGGTTCCAGATGAAGGAGGGAAAGCAAAGGCAACAGAAACAGAAACAGTGGCAGGAAAAGGAGTTGGAGAAGGAACAACAAAAGGAGAGGATGCAAAAGCAAAGAGAAAAGGAGGAAGAACAGCATCAGAAGTCAGAGCAGCAGCAGCTGGAAGCAGGGAAGCAAAAAAGGCAAGAGGACGGGGTTCTGTTGGAGAAGGCACAGCAGATGAGGTGGGTTCAGAAGAAAATGAGACATATGGAGAAGGAAAGCAGCTGGGAGAAAATGGAGGAAGACCAGAAGTCAAAGAAAAAGGTAGAGGGCCATGGAAGGCAGAAGCAAAAAGAAGCAATGGATCAGATCAGGATTAAGAAGGAAAAATCTGAATCAGAATATACAGTCTCAAAAACTTCAGAAACAGTGTCTCCCAGAGGGGAAACACAGACGGACATATCCCAGTTATATCAGAGAAATGAGCCCGAAGGGAATCTTAGGACAATAGAGATAATTGCTGATGGAAAGCCCCCCAAAACAATCGCTCCTTCCTCTCTCAAACAATCCTTCCCATCCTGGGCCACTTCTACTTATGGACAGAACATCTCACTCACCCCTGAACAGGCCCAGGCACTGGGAATCATTCTTACCCCTGAGCAGGCCCAGGCACTGGGGATCACTCTCATCCTTCAGCAGGCCCAGGCACAGGAGGTCAGTCTCATCCCTCAGGAAGCCCAGGCTCAGGGGATCAGTGTCACCCCTCAGCAGACTTTCTCTTCTCAGAAAGAATGGGCATTGGGCAATACCCCAATCTCTCAGATGTCTCAAGGTTTGGGAGTACCCCATACAAATGAGCAGGCAGAGATATTTGAAGTGTCTGTTATCCAAGGAGAGATCAAAACACAAGAGATCACTCTCACCCCCGAGGAGGTCCAATCACAGGGAATCACTGTCACTCATGAGCAGGTGCTGGAGATCACTCTCACCCCTGAGCAGACCCAGGCCCAGGGGGTCACATTCAGCCCTCAGCAGGCCCAGGAGATCAGTCTCACCTCTAAGCAGGTCCAGGACCAGGGGATCACACTCAGCCCTCAGCAGGCCCCGGGGGTCACTCTCACCCCTCAACAGGCCCAGGCCCAGGGGATCACTCTTACTCCTCAGCAGGCCCAGGCCCAGGGGATCACTCTTACTCCTCAGCAGGACCAGGCCCAGGGGGTCACTCTCACCCCTGAGCAGGCCCAGACCCTGGGAATCACACTAACTCCTCAGCAGGTCAAGGCCCAGGGGATCAGTCTCACCCCAGAGCAGGCCCAGGCCCAGGGGGTCACTCTTACTCCTCAGCAGGCCCAGGCCCTGGGGATCACCCTTACTCCTCAGCAGGCCCAGGCCCATGGGGTCACTCTCACCCCTCAGCAGGCCCAGGCTCAGGGGATCACTCTCACCCCTCAGCAGGCTCAGGCCCAGGGGATCACTCTCACCCCTGAGCAGGCCCAGGCCCAGGGGGTCACTCTCACCCCTCAGCAGGCTCAGGCCCTGGGAATCACTGTCACCCCTCAGCAGGCCCAGGCCCAGGGGGTCACTCTCACCCCTCAGCAGGCTCAGGCCCTGGGAACCACACTCACCCCTGAGCAGGCTCTAGCCCAGGGGGTCACTCTCACCCCTCAGCAGGCCCAGGCCCTGGGAATCACACTCACCCCTGAGCAGGCCCATGCCCTGGGGGTCACTCTCACCCCTCAACAGGCCCAGACCCTGGGGATCACTCTTACTCCTCAGCAGGCTCAGGCCCAGGGGATCACTCTCACCCCTCAGCAGGCTCAGGCCCTGGGAACCACACTCACCCCTGAGCAGGTCCAGGCCCAGGGGATCAGTCTCACCCCTAAGCAGGCCCAGGACCAAGGGATCACACTCATCCCTCAGCAGGCCCTGGGGATCACTCTCACCCCTGAGCAGGCTGAGGCCCAGGGGGTCACTCTCACCCCTCAACAGGCCCAGGCCCTGGGGATCACTCTTACTCCTCAGCAGGCTCAGGCCCAGGGGATCACTCTCACCCCTCAGCAGGCTCAGGCCCTGGGAACCACACTCACCCCTGAGCAGGTCCAGGCCCAGGGGATTAGTCTCACCCCTAAGCAGGCCCAGGACCAAGGGATCACACTCATCCCTCAGCAGACCCTGGGGATCACTCTCACCCCTGAGCAGGCTGAGGCCCAGGGGGTCACTCTCACCCCTCAACAGGCCCAGGCCCTGGGGATCACTCTTACTCCTCAGCAGGCTCAGGCCCAGGGGATCACTCTCACCCCTCAGCAGGCTCAGGCCCTGGGAATCACACTCACCCCTGAGCAGGTCCAGGTCCAGGGGATCAGTCTCACCCCTAAGCAGGCCCAGGACCAAGGGATCACACCCTTTCCTCAGCAGGCCCTGGGGATTACTCTCACCCCTGAGCAGGCCGAGCCCCAGGGGGTCACTCTCACCCCTCAACAGGCCCAGGCCCTGGGGATCACTCTTACTCCTCAGCAGGCTCAGGCCCAGGGGATCACTCTCACCCCTCAGCAGGCTCAGGCCCTGGGAACCACACTCACCCCTGAGCAGGTCCAGGACCAGGGGATTAGTCTCACCCCTAAGCAGGCCCAGGACCAAGGGATCACACCCTTCCCTCAGCAGGCCCTGGGGATTATTCTCACCCCTGAGCAGGCTGAGGCCCAGGGGGTCACTCTCACCCCTCAACAGGCCCAGGCCCTGGGGATCACTCTTACTCCTCAGCAGGCTCAGGCCCAGGGGATCACTCTCACCCCTCAGCAGGCTCAGGCCCTGGGAACCACACTCACCCCTGAGCAGGTCCAGGACCAGGGGATTAGTCTCACCCCTAAGCAGGCCCAGGACCAAGGGATCACACCCTTCCCTCAGCAGGCCCTGGGGATCACTCTCACCCCTGAGCAGGCCGAGCCCCAGGGGGTCACTCTCACCCCTCAACAGGCCCAGGCCCTGGGGATCACTCTTACTCCTCAGCAGGCTCAAGCCCAGGGGATCACTCTCACCCCTCAGCAGGCTCAGGCCCTGGGAATCACACTCACCCCTGAGCAGGTCCAGGCCCAGGGGATCAGTCTCACCCCTAAGCAGGCCCAGGACCAAGGGATCACACTCATCCCTCAGCAGGCCCTGGGGATCACTCTCACCCCTGAGCAGGCCGAGCCCCAGGGGGTCACTCTCACCCCTCAACAGGCCCAGGCCCTGGGGATCACTCTTACTCCTCAGCAGGCTCAGGCCCAGGGGATCACTCTCACCCCTCAGCAGGCTCAGGCCCTGGGAATCACACTCACCCCTGAGCAGGTCCAGGTCCAGGGGATCAGTCTCACCCCTAAGCAGGCCCAGGACCAAGGGATCACACTCATCCCTCAGCAGGCCCTGGGGATCACTCTCACCCCTGAGCAGGCTGAGGCCCAGGGGGTCACTCTCACCCCTCAACAGGCCCAGGCCCTGGGGATCACTCTTACTCCTCAGCAGGCTCAGGTCCAGGGGATCACTCTCACCCCTCAGCAGGCTCAGGCCCTGGGAATCACACTCACCCCTGAGCAGGTCCAGGTCCAGGGGATCAGTCTCACCCCTAAGCAGGCCCAGGACCAAGGGATCACACTCATCCCTCAGCAGGCCCTGGGGATCACTCTCACCCCTGAGCAGGCTGAGGCCCAGGGGGTCACTCTCACACCTCAACAGGCCCAGGCCCTGGGGATCACTCTTACTCCTCAGCAGGCTCAGGCCCAGGGGATCACTCTCACCCCTCAGCAGGCTCAGGCCCTGGGAATCACACTCACCTCTCAGCAGGTCCAGGACCAGGGGATCAGTCTCACCCCTAAGCAGGCTCAGGACCAGGGGATCACACTCATCCCTCAGCAGGCCCTGGGGGTCACTCTCACTCCTCAGCAGGCTCAGGCCCAGGGGATCACTCTCACCCCTCAGCAGGTCCAAGCTCTGGGAATCACACTTACCCCTCAGCAGGCCCAGGCCCAGGGGATAACTCTGCTCCCTGAGCAGGCCCAGGCCCCAGAGATCACTGAGACCCCTCAGCAGGCCCAGGTCCTGGGGATCAGTCTCACCCCTAAGCAGGCCCAGGACCAGGGGATCAGGGCCCCAGCCCAGGGACTCATAATCACCCCTGAGCAGGCCCAGGCCCAGGGGGTCACTGTCACCCCTCAGCAGGCCCAGGGGATCACTCTGACCCCTGAGCAGGCCCAGCCCCAGGAGATAATTCTGACCCCTGATCAGCTCCAGGCCCTGGGGATCACTCTAACCCCCCAGCAGGCCCAGGCCCAGGGAATCAGTCTCACCCCAGAGCAGGCCTACGCCCAGGGGGTCACTCTCACCCCTCAGCAGGCCCAGGCCCAGGGTGTCACTCTCAACTCTCAGAAGGTCCCGGCCCAGGGGATCACTCTCACCCCTGAGCAGACCCAGGCCCTGGGGATCACTCTTACCCCTCAGCAGGCCCAGGCCCAGGTGATGACTCTCATCCCTCAGCAGGCCCAGGCCCAAGGGCTCACTCTCACCCCTCAGGAGGCCCAGGGGCTCATTCTCACCCCTCAGCAGGCCCAGGCCCAAGGGCTCACTCTCACCCCTCAGCAGGCCCAGGCCCAGGGGGTTACTCTCACCCCTCAGCAGGGCCAGGGGGTCACTCTCACCCCTCAACAGGCCCAGGTCCAGGGGATTCCTCTTACCCCTCAGCAGGCCCAGGGGATCACTCTCACCCCTCAGCATGGCCAAGGGTTCATTCTCACCCCTCAGCAGGCCCAAGCCCAGGGGATCACTCTCACCCCTCAGCAGGCCGGAACCCAAGGGATCACCCTTACCCCTCAGCAGGCCCAGGGGATCACTCTCACCCCTCAGCAGACCCAAGCCCAGGAGATCCCTCTCACCCCTTACCAGGCCCGGACCCAGGGGATTACAATCATCCCTGATCAGGCCCAGGTCATGGAGGTCACTCTCACCCCTCAGCAGGCCCAGTTGATCACTCTGACCCCTGATCAGTCTCAGGCTCAAGCCCAGGGGATCACTCTCACTTCTGAGAAGGTCCAGCCCCGGGGGATCACTCTCACCCCTGAGCAGGCCCAGGCCCTAGGGATCACACTCACCCCTGAGCAGGCCCAGGCCCAGGGGATCACACTCACTGCTGAGCAGGCCCAGGCCATTGGGATCACTCTTACTCCTCAGGGCCAATGGGTCACTCTCTCCCCTCAACAGAGGCAGGCTCAGGGGACCACACTCATCACTGAGCAGGTGCAGGCCCAGGGAATCACTCTTACCCCTCAGCAGAGTCAGGCACTGGGGATACCTCTCAGCTCTCACCAGGTCCAGAAACCGGGAATCACTCTTACTCCCAAGGGAGCACCAACACTCAGAATCACTGTCCCTCCTCAGCAGTCACAGACACGGGGCGTATCTGACTCCTCAGAGCTGTTCACTCCTGAACAAGTTCAGACATTGGGGCCTCCTCTTACTTCTGATCTGATTCAGTCAATGGAGGTCTCTCTTACCCCTAAGCATACCCAGTTAATGCGAGACCTTCTTATTCGAGAACAGGCACCACAGGAACCAGTGTTCACTCGCACTTCTGAGAAATCCGAGATTTTGGGTATCACACTTAGCCATGAGCAAGCCCAGGCAGTGGGTACCTCCCTCACCCCTGAGCACACACAAGCATTGAGGGTCCCTCTCACCCTTGACCAGGCTCAGGCATTACAGTCCCCTCTCACTTTAGAACAGGCATGGAAATTGGGTGTTCCTATCACTCCAGAAGTGGTTCAAGAAGTATCAAGCACTCTTACTTCTAAGCAGATGCAAGCACGGAGAGTGCCTTCCTCTCATGAGCAGGCTCAGGCATTTGGCACTCCTTTCACTCCAGATCAGGCCCAGGCATGGGGAATTCCCCCAACTCCAGAAAATGCTTTGGCATCAGTTGTCACTCTTACCCCTGAACAGATCCGGACTTTGGGACTCCCTCTCACTTCAGATAAATCCCATGCCTTAGACTTTTCCCTCAGATCTGAGCAAGTTAAACCATTGGGAGTCCCATTTGCGCCAGAACAGACTCAGCCTATGGGTAGTCTTATGTCTGAGCAGCACCTAAAGTCGAGACCACCCCTCATTGATGAGCAATTCTTACAACCCTGGGTCCCTTCAATTCTTCAACCATTTAAAGAATCAAAGACTTCGCTCCCAGCTAGGCATCCCAGTCCATCAAGTCCTGGGCAGGCCCTGGCATCATCTGCTCCTATTGCTGAGAAACCCTCTAGATTTGAGGTCTCTACTACTACTTTGCAGGCCCCCTTTGATCCTGGGAAATTACAAGGAACTAGGATTCCTTCTGATTCTGGGAAGCTTCTGGGGCCACAGACTTTCCCTTTCTCTGGACAGACCCTGGTTTCTAAAGGCCAACCCACGTCTTTGCAAGCTCCCAGTACCGGGAAGCTCCCTAAACCAGGAGTCCCTCAAACTCCAGAGAAGCCCCTTGTACTAGAGTCCCTTAAGTCTAGGCAGTTCCTCTTATCTAAGGATACCCTGACTCCCCAGCCACCTCTGATATCAAAGGTTCCTCTTGTCCCTGGCCAGTCCTTCATATCTGGAGTCCAACCCACCTCTAAACAAGTTCCTGGTCTCTGGTCTTCTCTCTCTCCTAGGCAGCCCTTTGTTCCTGGGGCCTCTTCCATTGCTAAGGAGCTCCTAGAATCTGAAACCTTAACCCTCTCTGAGCAGCTTCAGGCATTTCAGCCCTCTATCACCTCTGAGCAATTTCCCTATCTACAACCCTCTTCCACCCTTGGGCAGCATCAGTTACCATGGACTCTTTCTGGTCAAGCTTCCCCGCTATGGATCCCTCCCATTCCTGGGCATGCCCCAACAATAGGGGCCCCTGTACCCCCTGGAAAGCCCAAGAAAAGTCTGTCCTCTAATATCCCTCAGAGAAGTAAAAGATTGGCTATTTCTTCTCTGACATCTAAATCAGCCCTGGTCCACCCCATTGCTACAAAATTTAAGGCACCTCAAGCCCCCTCCATCATTAAGAAGTTGCCAATGTCAGAGGTCTCTGACACTCCTGTAGAAATCCAAAGACTCGCTGATCCTTTTACCATGGAACGATTTAAAACACTTCAGTCCTCTGTCACTAGTTATAAGATACCAGTATCACAAACCCCTTACGTTGATGGTGAGGTTCGTCTCACTCTCAGGAAGTCTATAACATCGTTACCTTCTCTGACTACTCAACTACCCCAAATCTCACCTTCTGAATTGGACCAAAAATCCCGATTTCCCCCTATAGACAAGTCCTGGATACTGACATCAGTTTTAGGCACCAAGAAACCCAAAGTAATGGTGCCCCCTTCCTCTCCCCAAGAACTCAAAGAACAGAGATATTTTGTTGATGTGGAGGCTCAGAGGAAAAACCTGATACTCTTAAATGAGGCCATGAAAGCGTCTGGACTCTCTTCACAACTATATACAACAGCTGAGAATCTCATAATTGAGACACTTCATACGGACAAAATTCGGTTGGGATACATATTCAACAAGTACATTGCCTATAGGCTGATCCAGCGTGCAAGGTAGATGTAACTTCTGTATGTTCAGTTTTCTGATTTACTACTGACTTCTAATATCCTCCCTCATTGCCTATGAGGGAGGATATTCATATTCATATTCATCACATAACATGATCTAAAAGATTCACTTCTAGAGGGTCTGTGGGTTGGAAACCTATTCTAAAAAGCAAAAGAAGATATTTTTAGGAAATAAGAAATGTCCATAGCATGATCCATTTCATTCATTTTTATCTCTAGCAGAGATAATTATGAATCATGGTTGATCTTCAAAACATCAACTTCAGAAGTTTTGAGATGCTTAAGTTATTCTGAAATGAATTTTTTAAATGGGCAGTGGTTGATTATGTACAAGGTATTGCTGTGGCAATTGTGCTACTGGAATAACCTGGAGGAAACAGGTACTGGTACTGATTTTTAAAAATTGCTAATATCAGACCTATGTCAGGAAAAGTGAACAACTGGCTTGCCATCGTTAGTATTTATATTTGAGGTTACCAATATAATTTCTGGGAAATTTTTAAAGCTATATTTACAAAAAATGAAACCAAAACTATAATAGAAAAGGTTATCATTAATTACAGGAATAATATGTCATTTATTCAATAATATTTATTGAATGTGCACAATAGTTCCAGATGTAGGGATGCAGTAGTGAATAAAACAAAGTACCCTGTTCTCATGAAATTTACATTTTTTTTTTAAAGATTTATTTATTTATACAAGCACTGGGCACAGTCAGAAGCACAGGAGGGTGAGAGAATTCACCAGAGCCAGAGCGGGGAGCAGAGCAGGCAGAAGGACCGAAGTACACTGCTGAGGGGAGCAGCGGGCGGCAGGAGAGGTCTGCGCGCATGTGGGACCCTCCTCCCGGTGGCCGGGAGCAGCCGGGTGGCCGAGGAGCAGCCGGGGATCAAACTGGCGCTGCAGAGGCTGCGTGCAGCTTCGCAACCCAGCGCTCAACCGCTGCGCCACCAGGGAGGCCCGAAATTTACATTTTTGAGGAGTAAATTTTTTTTATTTAAGTACCACTATTTTATATCCTTGTTCATTTTTTTTCACAACAAAGAATTTCTCCCCTCAAATGTGATCACTATAGTTATCCCACCACCAATGCACCCATAGTCCTTACTCCCCTTTTTTCTCCCTTGAGGAGTAAATTTATTTGAGAACTAAGGATTGGACCAAGAAACATAATACTTATCCAAGATTAACCAGAACTTTTAATGTTAAAGCTTAAGTAACCTGAGATTGTTGGAAATGTTTTACTCTATACCTGTCCTTAGTTTTTGCTTTTTTTTTTTTTTTTTTAAGATTTATTTATTTATTTATGCATAGAAGAACTAGGGTAGGGGGTGTTGAGAGAATTTACCAGAGACCGAGTGGGGAGCAGAACAGGCAGATTTACTGAAATACACTGCTGAGGGGAGCAGTGGGCAAAACAGGAGAGGTATGCTGCACCACATGTGGGTCACCTCTCTGCCTGGGGATTGAACTCAGACTGCAGAGGTGATAGTGCTAAGACTAAACCCCTATGCCACCAGGAAGGCCCAGTTTTCTCTTTCCGAAGTGAATGTTACTAGTCATTTACATCTGTTCTTACATGTAAAACATTTTACCTACTTGAGAATTTTATCATGTTCCTGGTCATTCTTCAGTTCCTTAGTGTCTTTTTTCCTTTGTTATATTTAAGTTAAAAAAATAAGTAGTACACCTGGTACACTTTAAAAAAATACAAATGGTAAATGGTAGAGTGAAAATTTTCCTTATTCCTACTCATATCCCTGGTTATTAGGCCCTCCCCCAGGGTTACTAATGTTTGTTCACCTAGAAAAGTTTTCTGCATAAGTATACAAAGTACATATATGATTTATCTTCCTTTTTATCTATTTTAAACACTTAAAGCATTTCATTTTTTCATAACTCAATGTAGATATTAGGTATTAGATAACAGTAATTAGCATATAAGAGCCTACTCATTCATTTTATAGCTTCATAGTATTACAAAGCCTAGATTTATCAGAATTTACTTAGGCTCTGATGGATATTTATGTCATTTTCAATATTTTGATTAATAAAAATATACTTCAATGAACAAGCTGCTAGATGAGTATGTAGATACATGTGTATATGTCTTAAAGTAGAATTTTGGGACAAAGGTGTTTGGTAATTTTGATAGATTTTTGACAATTTTTTCCAAAGATGATGTAACAATTTACATATTTGATTATCTTTATAGAAGTATTTTCCCACATGGAGACTGATACAAAGTATTACCAATTTGTTCAGCTTGTTTTTTTGTTTTTTTTTTTTTAAAGATTTATTTTTTTTTTTAAAGATTTATTTATTTATTTTATTTATTTATACAAGCACTGGGTACAGTCAGAAGCGCGGGAGGGTGAGAGAATTCACCAGAGCCAGAGCGGAGAGCAGAGCAGGCAGAAGGACCGAAGGACACTGCTGAGGGGAGCAGCGGGCCGCAGGAGAGGTCTGCGCGCCATGTGGGACCCTCCTCGGGTGGCCGGGGAGCAGCCGGGGATCGAACCGGCGCTGCCGAGGCTGCAGGCAGCTTCGCAACCCAGCGCTCAACCGCTGCGCCACCGGGGAGGCCCTAAAGATTTATTTATTTATTCATACAAGCACTGAATATAATCAGAAGCGAGGGAGGGTGAGAGAATCCACCAGAGCCAGAGCAGGGAGCAGAACAGGCAGAAGGACCGAAATACACTGCTGAGGGGAGCAGTGAGTGCTGCAGGAGAGGTCTACGCGAGGGACCTGTGGCCGGGGATCAAACTGGTCCTGCAAAGGCTGCGGGCAGCTTCGCAGCCCAGCGCTCAACCACTGCGCCACCGGGGAGGCCCTATTTGGCTTGTTTTTTTATTATGGGTGAGGTTAAAGATCATGTCATAGCCTTTAGAGTCATCTGATATTCATAGAAAACTCTAAAAAAACCTATCAGAAACAACAAATGAGTTCAATAAAGTGTCAGGCTACAAAAATCAATTTACAAAACTCTTTTGTGTTTCTATGTACAAACAATGAACTAGAAGACAAATCAAGAAAATACTTCCATTCCAATTGCATTAAAAAAAAATAAGTACTGGGCCTCCCCGGCGGCGCAGCGGTTGAGCGCTGGGTTGCGAAGCTGCCCGCGGCCTCTGCGGCGCCGGTTCGATCCCCGGCTGCTTCCTGGCCACCGGAGGAGGGTCCCACATGGCGCGCAGACCTCTCCTGCCGCCCGCTGCTCCCCTCAGCAGTGTACTTCTGTCCTTCTGCCTACTCTGCTCCCTGCTCTGGTTAATTCTCTCACCCTCCCACGCTTCTGACTGTACCCAGTGCATGTATAAACAAAACAAACAAACAAATAAATAAATAAATAAACATGCCTCTATTAAAAAAAAAAAATCTTAAAAAAAAAAAGTACTTAGGCATAAACTTAACAAATGAGGTCAAAGACCTGTACAATGGAAATCGTGAGATATTGTTAAAAGAAAATAGAAGGCAGCATGAGATGGTAAGATATCCCATACTCATGGATTGGAAGAATTAACATTATTAGATATTTATTAAATTAAACATTATTAAAATGATCATCCTACCCAAAGCAATATACAGATTCAATGCAATCCTTATCAAAATTCTGATGGCATTCTGGAAGGAAATAGAACAAACATTACTAACCACAAAAGACCCCAAATAGCCCCCAAAAAGACCCCAAATAGCCAAAGTAATCCTGAGGGGAAAAAAAAAGAGAGGAGATATCGCACTCTCTAACCCCAGACTACTTGAAAGTGATAGTAATCAAAACAGTATGGTTTGGGATAAAAATAGACACACATCAATGGAACAGAATTAGAGCCCAGAAAATAACCCACAATATATGGACAGATCATTTACAACAAAATGGAGCCAAGAGCATACAATGGATAAAGGAAAATCTCTTCAGCAAATGGTGCTGGGGAAACCAGACAGCCACATACAAAAAATTGACACTAGACCACAACCCCACACCATATACAAAAAATAATTCCAAATGTATTGAAGACTCGGATATAAGATCTGAAACCACAGAATACACGGAAGAAAACATAGGTGAGATACTCAAAGATGATGACATTGATCTTAAAGATGTCTTTGGGGTCTTAACTCCAACAGCAGGGGAAACAAAAGGAAAAATAAGCAACTGAGACTATATCAAAATAAAAATCTTCTGCACAGCAAAAGGAAATCTATCACCAAAAGAGATCCTACTGATTGGGAGAAAATATTTTCTCATCATATATGCAACAAAAGATATATATCCAAGATATATAAAGAACTTTATATAAAATATATAAAGAACTCACATAACTCAACAACAACAAAACCCCACAAATAACTCAATCAAAGAATGAACAGATATGAATAGATACTTCTCCAAAGAGGACGTATGATAACCAACAGGATCATCACCACTTATTTTCCAGGAAATGCAAATCAAAACCACAAAGAAATGTCACCCTGCACCTGTGAGAATGAGCTATATCAAAAAGACTAGAAACAAGTGTTGGTGAAGGTGTGGAGGAAAAGAAAACCTTGTACACCATTGGTGGAAATGTAAATTGGTGCAACCACTATGGAAAATAGTATGACAGTTCCTTAAAATTCTAAAAATATATCTACTGTACTTCTAGGTATTTATCAAAGATTATTAAAATAGGGATTCCCTGGTGGCCTAGATGTTACGCCTCAGCACTACCATCTACATGGTCCACCTTGATGGCCTGAGTTCCATCCCTGGTCAGAAAGCTAACCTACATGGTGCAGCAGATTTCTCCTGCTTTGCCTACTGCTCCTCTTAGCAGTGTATTTCAGTAGATCTGCCTGTTTGCTCCCCACTCTATCTTACTTCCCCCACTTCTGGCCTATACCCCAGTTCTTCTAAGCAAAAATAAATAAAATCTTTTTAAAAATTATTAAAATACTAGTTCAAAAAGACATATGCACTCCCATACTCATTGCGGCGCTGTTTACAAAAGCCAAAATACGAGGACAACTAAAGTGCACAATGACTGATAAATGGATAAAGAAAATGTGGCATATATACACAATGGAATACTACTCAGCTATAAAAACAAAATCAGATTAAATCACGTTATTTGCTACAACATGGACAGAACTTGCAGGGATTATGTTACGAGGAAATAAGTCAGAAGGAGAAACACGTTGCTATTTAAATTGACTTGTGGGGTCTGTTTAAATATTTGGAAAGTTAGGGGCCTCCCTGAAGGTACAGGGGTTAAGTCTCAGTGCTATCAAGCTATGGCCAGCCACTGCAGCACGAGTTCAATCCCAGCCAGGGAGCTACCCACATGGAGCAGCAGACCTCTCCTGTCTTGTCTGCTGCTCCCCTCAGCAGTGTATTTCAGTAGATCTACATGTTCTGCTCCCCACTTTGTCTCTGGTGAATCCTCTCACTGCCCCCACCTCTGGTCTCCAACCCAGTTCTTGTATGCATAAATAAATACAAACAAACCTTTAAAAAATATTTGGTAAGTTAGACTTTTGTCTATGATATAAAATTGCAAAATTTCCCTTGCTTATTTGTTTTGACTCTGCTTTTGGTGGGTTTTGCCTTGTAAAATTCTTTTTATTTTTATATGTTCACACGACCATTTTATTTTATTTTTTAAAGATTTATTTATTTATGCATACAAGAGCTGGGGTACAGGCCAGAGATGCAGGGGGTGAGAAGATTCACCAGAGACAGAGTGGGGAACAGAACAGGCAGATTGGCTAAAGTACACTGCTGAGGGGAGCAGCGGACCAGTCAGGAGAGGTCTGCTGAGCCATGTGGGTTGCTCCCTGGCTGGCTGGGGATTGAACTCGTGTTGCAGAGGCTGAAGATTGCTTCATAGTGCGTTGCTTAACCTGCTGCGCCACCAGGGAGGGCCCACACATGACTATTTTAAATAATGTTTTGAACCTTATTTAGAAAGGCCCTCTCCATTCTGAGAAATACATATTTTTTTAAAAAAACTGTGTTTCTTCTAGTATTTTTGTGGTTTAAATCTTTGAACTTTCTACTATGAAAAATAGCTTTTTTTCCCAATTGTATATAGTACAATTATACATGTTATAGTATATTTTAGAATGTTAGTATATCATATATAATAGTATATATTTAGCATTATAGTATAAAATAGCATATTATGGTATAATACTTATATATTATGTAAAAACATACATAATATAGTAAAATGCATTTTTAGTTATACATGTAAAATTTATATATTCAGAAAAATACCTCTCATGGGTCCTCTGTGTTTACTCTACTTCCCACCAAATCCAGCCTCCTTAACATGCCTTTTAAGTCCTCTGATAATTCAACCATTCCAATTCCCTCCCTCAATATGTCCTTTCATATATCTGTGTTCTAAAAATCCCAGACTGCTCACCACTCCCAAAATAGAACTTTCATTTCTTGCCCTTGTTTATAGTTTCTCTCAACATGGCATTCCTTGCCCTTTTTATCCCAAAGTTTAGTGACAGTGAGATTTACCTGAGATTTTGTTAAAAGTGTAGTTACTGAAATATATCACCAAGATTTTGATTCAAAAGTTCTAAGGAAGTACCCCCAAATAATTCAGTCCAGTTGATAGGTTCCACACTTTGAGAAATATTAGTATTGTAGAAAGAGAGAAGACTTGGTTTTGCTTCCCAGACCTATTAATTATATGGTTTTATTTTTTTTAAAGATTTATTTATTTATACATACAAGAACTGGGGTACAGGCCAGAGGTGTGGTGGGGTGAGAGGAGTCACCAGAGACAGAATCGGGAACAGAACAGGCAGATTGACCGAAGTACACTGTTGAGGGGAGCAGCGGGCAAGTCAGGAGGGGTCTACTGAGAGGTCTGCTGTGCCATGTGGGTTGCTCCTTGGCTGGCCGGGGATCCAATTCATGCTGCAAACAGCTTCATAGGTTGGGTCTTAACCCCTTGAGCCAGTAGGGAGGCCCTAATTATATGGTTTTAGAAAAAAAATTAATTTTGCTAAGATTCCCTTTTCCCTCATGTAGTATGTGGAGGCCCAAACATGGTGGCAGACCTAAAGAGAGTGAATTTTTATGACTGTTTCTGAAGATCTTATTCAACACCTTCCTGTGAAGTCTTTATGCTACTTGTTAGAATTATGCTTTCTTTTTACTCAACTAGTACGTTTATCTTTCTATTTAACATTTACATCATTCTCTCATTGACATAGTTAATTTATTAGCCTGCCATTCTGGCTTGTAAATGCTTTGTAGGAGAGGATACTGTCTTCTTCACAATTGTATTAAGTGCTTTCTGTTTATCTTGTACATTTCAATACTAAAAAAAATATTTTGTCCCTTAAGGTTATTTTTATTATAAATAGGTATACTTAAATTTTTAATATAGTAAAATAATAAGTAACAATATTGTAAAACAAAAAACTGTGACGCATTAGCGAAAATTTGATAGCCACATAGATTTTGTATATGTGCTGCCGAAGCGAGCACAAGCCACATAGATTTTGAAAGCTTACTCATATAGGGAAATAAAGTCTCATTAATCAAATCTTCCACACCTATCCCAATCCCATCCCCTCTATTTACTAAAGGTGAGATGAGAGCTGAAACTGAGGACAGGTTTGTTGAGTTATGGTCAGTAATTATATCAATCTAATTCTTCTTAATTTTTTCAAGAAACAACATAATCAAAAGAATACAGGCTATCCAAAACACTGGGAAAGGTTATGAAACTCAGAACCTCTATGTAATGCTGAGTAGAATTGATGACTACCAGAAAAAGGTGATGCACACCTGGACCAGGAAGCAGAAAGCTCTAGAGCAGAAACGGAATCAGTGCCTGAGGAAAATGACACACTTATTTAGCAAGGTAACCTGTTTTCTATTTCTTCTCCCAGTGTGTTTTAAGAAAAACAGAAGTTTTGAAAATAACATTTGCCTGGAGATAGCATGTACATTAGTTTCCTAGGGCTGCTGTAACAAATTTCCACAAATTTGATGGC
This sequence comes from Talpa europaea, assembly GCF_964194135.1. Lineage (NCBI taxonomy): Eukaryota > Metazoa > Chordata > Mammalia > Eulipotyphla > Talpidae > Talpa > Talpa europaea. The sequence goes on along the minus strand of NC_140083.1, from coordinate 77,547,918 downwards.
CTAAACCAGGAATATTATCTCACAGTTCTAGAAGTCAAGCCGTTGGCAGGCTCAATTCATTCTGGAGGCTCTGAGGCTGAGGGAGAAATTTATTTCATACCTTTCCTCTAGATTTTGGGGATTGGAGACAATTCTTGGCATTTCTTGACTTGTAGCTGCATAACTCCAATCACTGCTTCTATCTTTCCCTTCTAGCTTTCTTATGTGTATCCTATGTTCTTCTTTTCTGACTTATAAAGCCAACATGTTGTTGGATTCAAGACCCTGGTTAACCCAGAATTATCTCATCTTAAGATCTTAGCTTAATGACATCTGTAAAGACTCTTTTCAAAATAAGGTCTGGTACGATCCAGTCCATTGACTTTCATCCTAAATTGACAACAGGAATAGTGGCTAGATTCTAGATGACAAAATATTAGGAGATATTTTCAGAAATGTTCAACTCCTTCCTAATCAACCCACATCCACCAGTCTATAGATATGAAACATTCTGAAGTCACTGCTATCCAAATAATTCTTGGTGATTACTATTCTACTCAAAACTACTGGAAAAGTATGTTTTAATGCCATGAGTTTGCAAGAAAATAGATAACTTGCTTACATAGCACCAGGCACAAAAAATCCTGTTAAACTCTGATACCCATTCATTATGTCCCATAAATGAATTCTAGAAACATTTTATATCTATAGATTTTCTTATTTCACTAAGTTAGCTGTAAAATTAGTTTATTTGCCATTTTAGAAGGTACAGAGAGACTTCTCATCAGTCTGAGCCAAATCAAACATATCCTAAATTTTCCACAAGTTATATTTTAATTATTAGTGCTACTTGTTTAAAAAAAAAAAGATACTTTTGATAGTTTTTGACTTGGAAAATATAGTCAACATGGTAAGGCAAGATGAGTCAGCAGTTTCATAAGCTGTCTAACAGGAATCAAGATATTTAGGGCATTTCAGAGGTCAAATAAGAGTCTAAGGTCAGAAAGCCAGAATCTAGATGATGAAGTGGATATTCAGGTATAAAAAAGGGAGAAGAAAAAGCAAAAAGGTGAGGAAAGTAGTAATGCATGAATACCTTACACTGTATCAAGATATTTGTTCTGCTACCAGATTGGATTAAAACGAACCCCCCACATACAAACTAAGAGCCCTTGTAAACCACATAAATTTTCTGAACTTCAGATCCCTGTGTGTAAAACAAGAATAACAGTACCTACTTCATAAGGTTGTTATAAACACTAAATGAGTTAATATAGAAAGCATCAACTTTCAGTAAATATTTAGTAAATGTTAGCTATCAATGCATTTATATAGTATTTCACAAGGTTTTTTAAAAAGATTTATTTATTTATGCATACAAGAACTGGAGTGTAAGCCAGAGGTGCAGGGGGTGAGAGGATTTACCAGAGGCAGAGTGGGGTGCAGAACAGGTGGATCGACTGAAATACACTGCTGAAGGGAGCAGTGGACAAGGCAGGAGATGTCTGCTGTGCCATGTGGGTTACTCCCTGGCCAGCCAAGATTAAACTCATGCTGCAGTGGCTGGCTATTGCTTGATAGTGCTTTTTCAACCCCTGCGCCACCAGGGAGGCCCTTTTGTTTTTTTTTCAAGCTTGGTTTTCTCAAGATGCATTGCCTTTTATTTATTTTTTAAAATTTATTTATATATATTTTACATCATTGTTCATTTTTAAATAATGTTTGCTTGTTTTCCCCCCCTCAGGTGAAGTCCCCATTGAATTTCCTCCACCAATTCACCAGTTTTTAAGGAGTGCTTTGCAAACTTTTTTTTTTTTTTTTTTTTAGAAATGAGAGGAAAGAGAAGATAGAATTAGCAACTTACCAAAAGTCACACAGCTAGAAAATGAGAGGAATAGTACTAGAGCTAAAGGGACCAAGTATTTTCTATATCACACTGCCACTTCTGAAAATTGTGTTTTAGGGTTGGGGTAAAGGTTGAGGAGTAGTTGGAGAAAGGTAAAAAGAGAATAGCGAAAGAGGATTTACAAATTCATAGAAAAGGAAGAGTCATAAATTTAGTCTAGGGCCAGCTCAAAGCACCTTCCTAAAGACTCTGGCCCTTTCTTTTCATACTTTTCTTTTCCTGATTTGTTTTTAGCTCCAAGAGACATACCACTTAAATCTTAGTCAACCTATCCCCCTGATCATCGACAAAAAACAGGTACCTGCATCTACCAAATTTGTTCAACAGCCCTTCCTACAGCTACTAATGGAAGAGGACAGAAAATCTGACATATTCAAGAAATTTAGGTATGTGACAGGAAAAATTGACATTATGTGGGGATCTAATGTTTTTTTTGTCCTATCTAAAAGTCTCCCCTTTCTGATAATTGTGATATGGTAGAGAGTCTAAGGGAGTATTTATTTTCTTAGCCAATTTAGCAAGAGATTTACATGTATTTCTACTTAACATCTATTTTGAGTTCCTTTTAAAAAATGCTGCTTCTTCCTATTAAGAAACAAATTATTTTAATAATTCACAATGGAGAAACTTCGAAACATCACCCTTTTTTTAAAAAAATATTTATTTATTTAAGCATACTAAAGAGCTGAGGTGTAGGCCAGAGGTGCAGGAGGTAAGAAGTTTTACCAGAGACAGTGGGAAGCAGAACAGGTAGATCAACTGAAACACACTGCTGAGGGGAGCAGCAGGCAAGACAGGAGATGTCTGCTGCGCCATAAATGGGTTAGCTTCCTGATGGGGATCAAACTCATGCTGCAGAGGCTGGAGATAGCTTGATAGCTGAAACTTTAATCCCTGAGACCTTTCTTTTCTTTTTTTTTTTTTAAAGATTTATTTTATTTTATTTATTTATACAAGCACTGGGTACAGTCAGAAGCGCGGGAGGGTGAGAGAATTCACCAGAGCCAGAGCGAGGAACAGAGCAGGCAAAGGGACCGAAGTACTCTGCTGAGGGGAGCAGTGGGCGGCAGGAGAGGTCTGCGCGCCATGTGGGACCCTCCTCCGGTGGCCGGGGAGCAGCCGGGGATCGAACCGGCACCGCAGAGGCTGCGGGCAGCTTCGCAACCCAGCGCTCAACCGCTGCGCCACTGGGGAGACCCGAGACCTTTCTTTTCTTAAAGGAAGTATGACTTTTGAAAAGGAAAGGGAAAGGATTATGGCTGGAAAAAAATATCCTATATACTCCATGAAGCTAAGAGGTAGTTTTAAATTGGATTACTAGATGAAATCATGGAAATACAGCTTTAGTAACAACTTCATCAAGTTCTTCTGTTTTAATCCATCTCTCAGCCAAAGTGGGCATAGATAATGTTCTTCAGTGTAAGGGAGGACAGGTGGTAATGAAAAAAAGAGGGGAAAAGTAGGAATCATAAGAATTCCTTTATCTCAATTCCACAACTAGTTTCAACTATTAGCTATCCTCTTGATGTTTTGACTTGCTATGGAGCTCAAAAAAGTTTAATGTTCTCTAATTTTCTAGACAAGAAGACCAGATGGAAGCCATCTGGAACGCTGATCTGTCCACTTCAAGTTACCCAATAACAGAGAAGACAGCAATACATTCACTCTGGGCCCAGCTGGGTGGGTACCCAGGTATTCCTATGCTGCTCCAGTTAGACGTTCAGTCTACCTTCAGAAAATCTCTTGCATCCATTCAATCACAGTAAGTTAGGGACTGGGAGTATTTTGTTATCTGGCTTTAAATCACATGCCCTGATTTCCTAACTTGAATCTTTGTTGCAACATGAGTGTTACAAAAGTAGGCACTTGATAAGCAGTTAGACTTACATCAGTCATAAAACAGTACAGTAAAATGAGCTTTAGTCTTTCGTGTTTCACTTCATATTCCTGAAGAAGTCACTACTGGAATAATATAAGCAAAAACAAAACAGTTGTAATATCTAATCTAACACATACAGATATACTTCAGGTTTTTTTTTTTTGTTTTTATTTTTAACTGAGGTAATATAGGGGTGCCCCCATTAGGCATTACTATCACAGAAACTCCACCAACTCACCCGTACTCCACTGCCATAGACAATTCTGCCTTTCTCCCTCCCTGTTTTTTCCTCTCTCCCTTGGTGTCTTAGTTCTGTAATCAGTTATCAACAGTTAGTTTTTCTGCTTGTCTTTACCATTAACACCTCCATGCTGCTCTCCATAAGACTGGTATAGATCCACTTTGAATTCCACTCTTAAGGACTTGTTATTGGAAATGCCAGAAAGACCATAATAGAATGCTTTTGTCCACATCATGGTTCAGAAACATGATCTTAAATGCAGCTGTCATATCTAGGACCAATTTGAGGTAAATTAGGTGAGGTAATTTGGTGCTTATTTGAGGGTACACCAGAGACTTGGAAAGAATAGATAAGGTGATAGGTGGTTCCACATTTCCAAATTCAGTTAAAACAAATTCTCACTTAAACCACTGGAAATCATTTTGGTGGAAGTGAAGAGTTTTGGATTATGCAGTACCTCTTTCAGGACAAAGAATTATTTAATGTTCTAGAAAACTGAATTTTGGTAACCTGACTTTACAAAACAGTCTGATTTATTCTGGTAAAATCCAAGTCATGAGATAAGAAGAAATAGTGTTAATTCACAAATGTTTTCAAGTAGCAGGCATGAAGTAAGACATTCAATATTCTACAATGCAACACAATAACAGCAAGAATATTACTATATAATGTATACAATATAGAATCCTATAACATGAACACAAGTACTCATGAAAAAAGTTATGAAACAGATATAACCATTAAGTTAAAAAAGCATGACTCATTAGTTTTCTACTTAGAAAGCAACTTTATTCTTGTCTCCCATTCTTCTTTACATATTTAGAGTTATTACATAGGTTATTTTAAGGGACAACATTGCTATTATGACTAAAGTGTTTGAAACAAGATATATATACATTTTTCTTTGAATAATAGTTTCCTTATCTCAATTCCATCACTAACCTCAACTATCAGACAACCTCTTGACCTAACTATACTTTTTAAAAATTGAGGTAATACTGGTTTATAACACTGTATGAGTTACAGGTATACAGTTTCACATGTCAACAACTGTATATACCACACCCTGCCCATGACCAAGTATCTAGTTACCATCCACCACTAACGGATGGACCCCCTCTATCTGTTCCACCATCATCCCACCCTCCTCCCCCATAACCACAATTCTGTTGTCAGAGTCAAGGGTTTGCTTTTGTTTTGCTTGTTCACTTGTGTTTCTTTATATTCCATATATGAGTGAAAGCATATGTTGTCTTTTCCCCTCTGGCTTATTTCACTTAACACAGTTCCTTCAAGATCAATCCATGTTGTCACAAATGGCAAGATTTTGGTCTTTTTTTTATAGCTGAGTAGTAATCTATCCATATATGTATATATTATATAGTATATATACACGTATATAGTATTCCATTATGTATAGCCAAAATGAGCACTTAGGTTGTTTCCACTATGTTGGACTAGTGCTGCACTGAACATAGGGGTGCATATATCTTTTTGAATAAATGCTTTTATATTCTTCAGATAGATAACTAAGAAGTGTAACTGTTGGATCATATGCCAGATACATTTTTTTTGAGGAACCCCTATAATGTTTTCCATAATGGCTGCACCAATTTATATTCCCACCAATGCATAACGGTTCCTTTTTTTTTTTTTTAAAGATTTATTTATGGAAAGGAAGTACTAGGGTCAAAATAAGGGAAGGGTGCAATTGTATGGGGAATATAACCAAAATGAAAATGCATACATTGTGCAAAAATGAAAAGTGATGTAAGAATTAAATAAAATAAAGTATTAAAAAATAAAAAATATAGGGGCCTCCCTGGTGGCGCAGCGGTTGAGCGCTGGGTTGCGAAGCTGCCCACAGCCTCTGCAGCGCCGGTTCAATTCCCAGCTGCTCCCTGGCCACTGGAGGAAGAGCCCACATGGTGCACGGACCTCTCCTGCTGCCCGCTGCTCCCCTCAGCAGTGTACTTCGGTCCTTCTGCCTGCTCTGCTCCCTGTTCTGGCTCTGGTGAATTCTCTCACCCTCCTGCGCTTCTGACTGTACCCAGTGCTTGTATAAATAAATAAATAAATCTTTAAAAAAAAATATATATATATAAGCACTGAAAAAAAAAAGATTTATTTATGCATACAAAAACTGGGATGTGGGGCCTCCCCTGGTGGCGCAGTGGTTGAGCGCTGGGCTGCGAAGCTGTCCACAGCCTCTGCAGCGCCGGTTCGATCCCCAGCCACTGGCGAGGGTCCCACATGGCGCACAGACCTCTCCTGCCACCCACTGCTCTCCTCAGCAGTGTATTTTGTCACTTTTCCTGTTCTGTTCCCTGCTTTGGCTCTGGTGAATTCTCTCACCCTCCTGCACTTCTGACTGTACCCCCAGTGCCTGTATAAATAAATAAATAAATCTTTAAAAAAAAAAACTGGGATGTGGGCCAGAGGTGAGGGGTGTGTGAGAGGAGTCACTAGAGACAGAGTGGGGAGCAGAACAGGCAGATCTACTGAAGTACACTGCTGAGGGGTGCAGCAGGTGAGAGAGGAGAGGTCTGCTGCGCCTTGTGGGTTAGCTCCTTGGCTGGGGATCAAACTCACGTTGCAGTGGCTGGCAATAGCTTGATAGCACTGTGTCTTTAACCCCTGCACCACTAGGGAGACTCATAAGGGCTCCTTTTCATCCACACTTCTGCCAACACCTACTGTTTTCTTCTTGATAATAGCAGTGTGCAGTAAAATCTCATGGCAGGTTTGGATTTACAGTTTCCTAATGATAATCAATGTAGAACATCTTTTCATGTGTCTGTTGGCTATTTGTAAGTCTTCTTTGGTGAAATGTTTATTTTGATCCTCTGCCTATTTTTTAACCGGGCTGTATTTCTGTTGTTGAATCATGTGAGCTTACATATTTTTTTATCTCTTTTGTTTCTCCTGCTATTGGAGATAAATCCACTAAGACCAACGTCAAAGAACTTACTACCTTATGTTTTTTGTATGTATTTTATGATTTCAGATCTTATATTCAAATCTTTAATACAACTTGTATTAATTTTAACATATGGTGTAAAACAGCAGTTTAATGTATTTTGCATGTGGCCATCCAGTTTTCCCAGCACCATTTATTGAAGAGACTTTCCCTTCTCCATTGTATGCTCTTGATTCCTTTGTCAAAAACTAGTTGTCCATTTACATGTGTTTATTTTTGGGTTCTCATTCTATTGCATTGATCTGTGTACCTATTTTTATCCCAATGCCATACTGAGTACTATCACTTTGTAGTTTTGTTTGCGGTCAGAGAGCATGATATGTTCATTCTTTTTCTTAGGATTGCTTTTGATGTTTGTTGTTCCATCACAAATTTTAGGATTTTTGGTTCTATTTCTGTACTATTGCATTGAACCTGTATTTGCCTTAGGTAAAATGGCCACTTTGACAATATTCTTTTAACCCATAAGCATGGAATGTATTTCCATTTCTTTGTATCTTCTTCAATGGGGTCTTACAGTTTTCAGTGTACAGGTCCTTTGCTTTCTTGGTTAAATTTATTAACAGGTATTTTATTCTATTTTTTTAAAGATTTATTTATTTATCCATACAAAAACTGGGGTACAGGCCAGAGGTGTGGGGGGATGAGAGGATTTACCAGTGACAGAGTGGGGAACAGAACAGGCAGACTGACTGAAATACACTGCTGAGGGCAGCAGTGGGCAAGACAGGAGAGGTCTGCTGCACCATGTGGGTATCTCCCTGACCAGGGATCGAACTCATGCTGCAGTGGCTGCAGATAGCTTCATAGGTTGCGTCTTAACCCCTTGCGCCACCAGGGAGGCCCCTTTTATTCTTTTTGATGTAACCATAGTAGTCTTGTTTTCTGTATTTCCTTGTTTCTTCATTGTTTGTATACAGAAACACAACTGATTTTTGCATATTGATTTTTTGGCCTGCAACTTTACTGTATTCACTTATTGTTTCTAACTTTTTTTGTGCCCATGGAGTCTTTAAAGTTTTCTATGTCATTTAGTCTATTGATAGTTTTACTTGTTTTCCAATATGGATAACTATAGTGATAGTTTTACTTCTTTTCCAATATGGATAAATTTATTTCTTTTTCTTTCCTAATTGCTCTGGCCAGTACTTCCAATACTATGTTAAATAACAGTGGTGAGAGTGGACATCTTTGTCTTTTTTTGGTCTTAGAGGAAAAACTTTCGCATTTGTTATATCATTTGGTTTTATTATGTCTAGGTATGTTCATTCCATACCCATTTCTTAAAATTTTTCTCATAAATGGATGCTAAATCTTAAAATACTTTTTCTGCATCTATTGAGATGATCATATGATTTTTTATACTTCATTTTGTTGACTTGCTGAATCACATTGATGACTATGCATATGTTGAACTATCCTTGCAAACCTGGAATAAATCCCACTGATCATTGTGTAAAATTCTTTATCTTTTTAAGGTACTGTTGAATTTGCTTCTCTCATACTTTGCTGAAGATTTTTATGCTGATGTTCATCAGAAATATCCGAAGTTCATCAGAAATATTGGCTGATAATTTATTTTCTTGTGTGTTTCCTGCCCTTGTCTGATTTTGGTGTCAGCATTATGCTGGCCTCATAAAAGGAAGTAGGCGGTGTTCCCTCCTTTTGAGTTTTTTGGAAGAGTTTGACAAGAATGGGTATTAGAGGGCCTCCCCGGTGGCGCAGCGGTTGAGCACTGGGTTGCGAAGCTGCCCGCGGCCTCTGCCGCGCAGGTTCGATCCCCGGCTGCTCCCCGGCCACCAGAGGAGGGTCCCACATGGCGCGCAGACCTCTCCTGCCGTCCGCTGCTCCCCTCAACAGTGTACTTTGGTCCTTCTGCCTGCTCTGCTCCCTGCTCTGGCTCTGGTGAATTCTCTCACCCTCCCGCGCTTCAGACTGTACCCAGTGCATGTATAAACAAACAAACAAACAAATAAATAAATAAAACATGCCTCTATTAAAAAAAAAAAAAGAATGGGTATTAGATCTTCCTTGAATGTTTGATAAGAACTCTCCAGTGGAGTTATCTGGTCCTTTGTATTGCGGGAGGTTTTTTTTATCACTGTTTCAATTTCTTAACTTGTGATAGGTCTATTTAGGTTTTCTCTTTCTTCATGAATCAATCTTGGGAGGTTGTATCAATCTCTTTCTTCATGAATCAAGGAATTTATTCATTTCCTCTAGGTTGTCCAATTTTTGGCATATAGATGTTTGCAGTAGTCTCTTATAATCCTTTGTATTTCTGTGGCAGTTGTCATGTCACTGCTTTATTTCTAGTTTGAGACTTTTCTCTTTATTTCTTAATAAGTCTAGCCAAAGATTTGTCAATTTAATGAAATTTTCAAAAATCCAACTCTGTTTCATTGGTCTTTTGTAATTTTTCTGTTTTCTATTTCACTTATTTTTCCTCTGATTTTTATTATTTCCTTCCTTCTGTTGGTTTTGGGTTTCAGTGTCCTTTTTTACCTACTACCTTTAGGCATAAGGCTTATTTGAAATTTTTCTTGTTTCCTGAGATGAGCCTGTATTACGATAAAAGGATCTGACAGATCTAAGATTTTTCAAGCTATTCAATTTTTTTACTTATTGTCTTGATAGTGTAGCAACCTCCTGCAAATTTTTTCAAAAATTTTCTGTGCACTTACTTTTTGGTTACAAAAATGAGCTCATTTTAGACATGTTTTTAACCTGTATGTGTTTCACATAACAGTATCTATTTGAAAGTTTTCTATATTAACCCTACATCATAATTTTTATTGGTTGTATGACATTTATTATACAGATCTATCATAATTTACTGAACTATTCTACTGATAACAATTTGGCTATTTTTTAATATTACAAATTATACTTGAGCAAATATCCTTCCACAAATTTGTATATGTATATGGCAACTTACTTGTGGAAATTTAATTAAAATATTTTTTCTAATTATAAAATTAATGCCTAGTCATCATAGAAAATTTTAAAAATACAGACAAGTAATAACAAACACTGTGAATATTTAGGCCACTTTCTAACTGCAGATATAAGAATACTGTCTCTTAAGTAATAAGCTATTGCCAATCCCTGCTCTTCCTGATTTTGGTTCAGAGAGACATCCACCTTGTTAAAGTGATCTATACATACCAATTCACTAGTTTAATTTTGTGAACTCTGGAGTCACTCTAATTTTCTCTTAGAAATCATCTATATTCCCACAAGTATGTTTTAGAACAATTTGTAATAAGATTAATTTTTCATCTTGTTTCCAGGTTTAAGAAGATTCCCAAGTGACTGCAAAATTAAACACAAGCACACTGAAAGTAAATTTTAATATTTCAATTAAATGCCTATTTTGCTATTTCCTTTGTGTACATACATTACTTTGTCTAGCCTTTACTTTTATAGCCTGCCAGTAGTTTTTCAGGTTGAACATGTCTATTTCCAGGCTACTACTATGACCATTCAAGAACACAAAGCTTCACCAAATTGTGGAGTAGGCTGTCATGAAAGGTACATGTATGACCCCTGGCATGATGGCAAAGTGGTAGAGTCTACCTTCCCCAACTCAAACCCAAAGATGCTTCAGAAATAAGAAATGAATGTATATAAAAAAGGAAATAATACAAAACAAACAAAACCAGCAGACCTCTGGATGGTCAGAAGGTCGTTATGATTTTATTCTCTAGAGTAAGGGGAAGACCACATTCCTAACACAGGATAGACTGGAGAAGAAATTTTGAATTGAGCTCTTCTCTGTCTACCAGAATAGATCAGTGCCCTTCCCATCAGCCCAACTATAATACTGAAAATAGGGATCAGAGGGGGATATACGGTGAAAATAAAAACAAAACAATATATGCTAGCTCAATCAACAAGCATCTAAAGGCCTCCTTTGCACCCAAGGGCAAAGCCCTCTGATGAGAGTGATACTTAAGAGGTTATTCAAAGTTGGAGCCCCCTTCTTCATTAGGAGTGGCACAAGTTAACCTAGACTTTGAGTCCTCCTACCACTTTCTCCATCCATTATATACCACCAAGATAACTGATGCCCATGAAGAGAAATGACCTCACAGGGACAAATAACTAGAAAGGCAATAAACTGAATAACCTATTCTAGATTATAAGAATTGATAGAATTCAAGAGCCAAATAAATGTTCCCAAGGAGGATACTGATAGTGAAGCACAAACAATTGTAAAGAACCAAGGAGGATTACTGAATATTCAAAATATGGTTGAAATAAATTCATTAGATGAATATAAACACCAAATGGGCATAGCCTAAGATCATGTCAAGAAACTTTTCCAGAAGATATACAGAAGGAATAAGAGATGAAAAATATGAAAATTAAAATATACCAGACTATGCTCAGAAATGACTGCATTAAATAATAATCTTAACAGAGAGAAAGTGTAAATGAGGGAAGATGATATATGAAAAAAATGAGAACTTCCTAAGAAAAATGGATATTGAAAGGGTATGTGGGGTGATAGTCACATATAAAAAAAAGAATGCTAATATTTAATGAAATTTAATAACTCCAAAGGCAAAAATCTTAGAACTTGGAAAATTTTAAAAACTTTCTGAGAAGAGCAACTCACCCACAAAGAAAATTACACAGAATGTCAGACTTCTCAGGAGCAACATTAAAGACAGGGAAATAATGAAACATTTCCAAATACTGAAAACAGACACTCTGACTCTAAAATTTTATATTCAGTTATCACTTAAATACGAGAATAATAAATACATTCTCAGACTTTCAAGGTCTCAGCAGATTATCATAAAAATCCTTTTTGAAGGTACTCTTGGAGAAAGTAATCTATCAAACAAAAAAATTTAGGAACTGTCATAAAATATAAAATATTGAGAATAACTCAGTAAAGTATGTTGTCTAAAACTGCACAACATATACATAGCATTATAAACATATATGTTTATAAAACAAAGTGGGGTACAGGGTGTAACATGCAGAGGGAGGTAAGAGTCTCTGTGTAAAAATGTTTGCCCTGGGCCTCCCTGGTGGTGCAAAGTGTTAAGATGCAACCTATGAAACTGTCCACAGCCTCTGCAGCACAAGTTCGATCCCCGGCCAGCCAGGGAGCTACCCACATGGCGCAGCAGACCTCTCCTGTCTTGCCTGCAGCTCCCCTCAGCAATGTATTTCAATTAGTCTGCCAGTTCTGCTCCCCACTCTGTCTCTGGTGAATCCTCTCACCCACTGCACCTCTGGCCTGTACCCTAGCTCTTGTATGCATAAATAAATCTTTTAAAAAAATAAATAAAATGTTTGTCCTACTGCAGGGTAGATACAGATAGGCATTGGTAAGTTTCATAAATTGGGGGGAAATAAAGTTTTAATGATCATTAATATAGTTGCTTATATAACAATATAATTTGAAAATATATAAAGCAATAACTGAGCCCTGACTCTTCCCTGATAATACTGCCTCACTTACAGACCTCTCAAATGATGTCTGTGTTAACTTCCAAATTCCCCTCATCACTTGGCCTGGAAATGAGGTGGGGCTCTTAATCATTTACCAGTGCTACTTCCAGATCATTCTCCCCTACTCTAATAATACTCGACTTTAAATCTCTGGTCATTATATGCTACTAATTGTCCTCCCTGTCATTTGCTGCCTCCTTGCTCACTATATCACTCTATCCAATACTTCTGTCATAATCCCTAGTAATTTCAATATTCATATAGATAGATCTTTCTAAAATGTGGCCTTTCAACATTTTGATCTATTTTCCTTCAGTAAGTTAATTCTCTAGCCATTATTCCTACCTTTTGCCTTGTCATTACCAAAACAAACAAAACCCTGCAACCCTTCTATAATCTAACTATTACATTCTCCAAACTTCATCTCTTCTAGTATTCCAGCTCCACTTTCTTTCTGTCCCTCAACCCTTCACTTTTGTAACCCAGTTTAAATTCCATGGTTGATAATTACAATCAGTCTCTGACACATGCTCTCAATTCAAACTCCTCACCCCTCTTTTGCTCTGAAGTACTTCTTGATAGCACAGCCAAGCGTAAAAACACAACTTTCTCTGCCTATTCCATAACTACTCTGATGGCTAAATTTGGCTTCAGGAAAACATTCAAATTTGCTTACAAGTCTTAATTTATATAATTATTAACCTTAAGTGGGCCCTAATGTTACCACCAAACACACTGTATTTCCCTGATTCAGACAGAGATGGGAGCATTACCAAAACAATGTTCTTGAATAGAAGACAGAAGACAGGATCTAGTGTACAAGTGGAAGGAGTCATATAGTTCATCCACAGGTCACAGTGAAAGTAAAATAGATGGGTACAAACATGGATAGTTAAGAAAATAAGGTGGTAGAAGTATGTGGAGTTAATTATTGCTTCCTTTTTTTTTTTTTTCTCTGAGTGCAAAAAGGAGTTAGGCCATTAGCCAAGAAAGATGATAAAAGAGGTCTCAGAGATTTGAGGAAACATAAGAAAATACAAAATTGTTCAGGAAAGCCAAAGTGAATGGATCAGGCCAAAACTTGATTGATTACCAGCATGACAAAATTTAAGAGGTGGTAAATACCAAATCCTGGCAAGATATGTGGTGAACCTGACCTGTGCACAGCAGGTGGAAGTGTAAACTGCCTTAGCCTTTCTGGGAAGCAGACTGTAAATACTTAGTGAACTTAAGTGTGTGTACCTTGTAATTCCAAGATCCCATTTTCTGGATATATGCCCAAGAAAAATTGTCATATGGGTTACCACGGGAACACATACAAGTATTCACCCAGACCTCTCCACAATAGCAGAAAGGCAGAAGCAACCTATCTTTCTGGTAGAAGGGGAATAGATAAATAAAACGGAATGGATGCAGACTGTGGAGGAAATGGAGCAACTAAAAGTAACTAGGTATAATTATAGTGTACACATAGATTTTAAATATATAATGTTAAATGAGAAAAGGAAAACTATGGATATTTAAGACACAATATCATTTATTGTATATATATTTTTAAAAATACATGTTCTGGATTCTGATGACACTTCCCACACTACACAGAGCAAAAATAAAAGCGAACAAAAACTCCTACAACTAACACTAAACAGAAAATAATCCTACAATCTTGAGAAAAATACAGTAGGGACCAGCCAGCAACCCCACAAATATGCAGAAGTTATAGAAGTTGATTGAAAGAGTAGGAAATATGGAGGGCCTTAGTATTGCTAGAACCTCATAACATTAAGGGTCCACCCCCAGAAAGAAGTCACCCTTAATGGAACAGCTGAGAGCTGTTGTGAAACCTGGTAGATTAGCATGGACAATAAGAGTCAAAAGATAGGGCTTGGGGCCTCCCCTGGTGGCGCAGCAGTTGATCACTGGGCTGCGAGGCAGCCCGCAGCCTCTGCAGCTCTGGTTCGTTCCCTGGCCGCCAGAGAGGGTCCCACAAAAAAAAAAAAAAAAAAGATAGGGCTTGGAAAATTCATAGGAACAAAGGTGAGACTCTTGGGAAAGAGTGACCTGAAGGAAAAAGAAACATTTTAGAAAGTTATTTGTTCCTTGGAAAACAGTAATAATTGCTCTCAACACTGGGCAGTAAATGGGAGAAAAGTAGTAACTAGTTTAAGTACCCCACTGGAAAAAAAAAAAGAGAAGCAGAAGTCTAACTACAAAAAAAAAAAAAAGCACACTATAATTAAGAAAGCTGTTCTTAGGTCTCCCTGGTGGCACAGGGTCGTTAAAATCTCAGTGTGATCAAGCTATAGCTAACTATTGCGGCATAAGTTCAATCCCCAGCCAGGCAGCTGACCCACATGGCACAGCAGACCTCTCCTGTCTTACCCCTTGCTCCCCTCAGCAGTGTATTTCAGCCAGTCTGCCTGTTCTACTCCCCACTCTGTCTCTGGTGAATCTTCTCGTTCTCTTTCTCTTTCTCTCTCTCTCTCACACGCACACACACACGCACACTCACACACACTCTCTGGCCTACACCCCAGTTCTTGTATACATCAATAAATAAAATAAATCTTTTTAAAAAAAGAAAGAAAACTGTTCTTCACTATAGCAACAGAAGAGGGAGTTCTTGAGCTTAAAAACTGAGAGGTCCTCCACTGTGTTCAAATATAAATAACAATAAACTCAGTATCCATACAACATTAACTCAAGGGGAAAAAAGGCCCAGAAACAAGACTAGAAATTTTGACAGGTGAAAGCATACCAGAAAAAAAGCTGTCTCAAAGCAGAAACCAAGACTAAACTATCGATATAAGGTACAGAAGTGTAATAGATTCTGTGGTAGATGCCTCAGATAACCCCTTCAGGACTGAAGCACTCATACCAGAAGTTGGTGGAATATTGTTGGCTGAGTCCTCTGGGAATTTCCTACAAACAGAGAAACTGTCTCCACAAGGTCAACCTGCATCCAAATGACTGGTCTATGCCTAAATATAGAGGGCTTTGCCCAAAGTGCAACAACTCTATAGAGAGAGCCATTCTAACCTCACAGCTCCTTATGGGTTCAGTTGAGACCTTATAGTGACTAATGATGGTCAATGGTGTGCTGGAGCTGGCTCCCATTGGCCTGTGAGAGTCAACTGTTTATATTTTTAGGAATTTTGCAATCAGGTTGTTAAACGTAGCTATTAAAAAAACTTTTTTAATTTTTGCATAGAAGAATGGGGGTGTAGCCCAGAGGCACAGGGTGTGTGTGTGTGTGTGTGTGTGTGTATGCGAGAGAGAGAGAGAGAGAGAGAGAGAGAGAGAGAGAGAGAGAGAGAGAGAGAGAAAGAGAGAGAGAGAGAGAGAGAAAGAGAAAGAGAGACAGAGAGGTTTCACCAGAGACAGAGTGGGGAGCAGAACAAGCAGATCTACTGAAATACACTGCTGAGGGGAGCAGTGGGCGAGACAGGAGAGGTCTGCTGCGCCATATGTGGCTTAGCTCCCTGGCCGGGATCAAACTCAGACAACAGCCATAATAGCACTGAGACTTAACGCCACCCTGGGAAAACTTCAGCAAATGGGACTGATAGTGAGCACTAAATATATGTAAATGGTGTGTCATTTATACACACACACACACACACAACATGTATATCTAAGACTAAAACGAAAGTGGGAGTAAGAATAGTATATAAAGCGATATGCTAACAATGTAGTAATTAAAAATGAAAGGGGAGATAAAGAAAAAAGTTAAATATGCTAACAGGTAAAAAGTAAGAGTTAACAGATATCACTTAAAAGTCAACAAACTGAATATTGTAAACTAACAATTTATGTGAGTATCAGAACATTTAAACATGTAATCCAACATGTTTAAGAGGATAAAAATAAACATTAAGAAAAATAATACTGTTAACTAAAATTGGATGGTGAACACATGAAAGAGAAAAGGAGGTAGGAGGTAGTCTCAAGTTCTTCCACTATTATTCCAAATAGGAAACAAGGTAGCATTCAAGCAGAAAAGTATTAAACAACACAAAGAAGAACACTTCATAGTGTTAAAAGTTATAATTCAACTTCTGTAAAGTTACTACAGGAAAAGACTCGAAAAACAGAAAATTGTTAATATAACTTAAGAAATAACAATAAAGAAAGATTTTAGGATAACTAAATAATGGTACGTAAAAGGCTTATCTATCTTTTGCTACAAAATATAGATGATGGTGTGTCATTTATCTATTATTGCATAACAAATTACCTCAAAATAAGATGTCTTAAAAATACACACAAAATGCAAACAAGTGAGAAGAAAAAGAATTTAAGAAAACAAACCCATTTATAATCACATCAAAAAGAATTAAATAATTTACCCAAAGGACACAGAAACATTAATTCAAAAGGGCACCTGCATCCATATGTTTACAGCAGCACTATTTACAATACTAAGCTATGGAAACAACCCAAATGTGCAAAAATAGATGACTGGATCAAGAAGATGTGGTATACTTGTAATCAGGGAAATGCAAATCAAGACTACAATGAGATACCATCTTACACCAGTGAGAATGGCACATATTTAAAAAACTAGCAACAGCAAATGTTGGCGAGGATGTGGAGAAAAAGGAACTCTCCTGCACTGCTGGTGGGAGTGCAAACTGGTCCAACCACGATGGAAAGCTGTGTGGAGATTTCTCAACCTACTAAAGATAGAGTTTCCATATGATCCAGCAATTCCACTCCTAGGTATTTATCCAAATGACACAGAAACATTAATTCCAAAGGGCACCTGCACCCATATGTTTATAGCAGCACTATTTACAATAGCTAAGCTTTGGAAACAACCCAAATGCCCAAAAATAGATGATTGGATCAAGAAGATGTGGTACATCTATACAATGGAATATTACTCAGCAATCAAAAAAGATACACTCATGCCATTTGCGGCAACATGGATGGAGCTGGAAGGGATCATGCTCAGTGAAATAAGCCATAAAGAAAAAGAAAAATACCAGATGGTCTCACTCATAGCAGGACTTTAGAAAACCTAAATAAGGGACCAGGAAAAAGACTAATTATAATGAAGTAAAAACCAAAATCAACAAGCAACTTATAAGCCAGAGACACACTACAGCGGGGGAGAGGAGGGAGAAGGATCAAAACAAGAGGGGGTGGGAATTGTATGGGGACTATAATGAAGATGAAAATGCATATTGTGCAAAAATGAAAATGATGTAAAAAATACATAAAACTTAAAAAATAATAATAACAAATAAGAAGTGAATGAGGAAAATAAGGAACAAAAAAGAAAAACTAAGAAGATTCTTTTCATTCTATGTTAATCCCTATTTCAGCTAGTATCTTAGCTAAATATCTTGTCAGAACAAACCATACACTGTTTTATTACACCATGAAGACTTTTTTGGCTCATATATACCACTTTGTTGATCAAACATTTTTTTCTGAAAATATGCATTTGAGTTCCTATATATAGAGTACTATACTTTTCCTATCATTTTCAGAGAAGGAATTAATTCTCTAATCATTTGTACAGTAAAATAACAACAGTGGTGACAGTTTTTCTAGGGAAATAAAACTGCTTCATACCCACCCCAAAAAAATTAAATAAATACATACCTAGGCATAAAGTCAACAAAGGAGGGTGAAAGATCTATACAGAGAAAACTATAAGATACAGAACAAGACACAAAGAGATGTAAAGATATTCCATGTTCATGGATGGGAAGAATTAACATAATCAAAATGTTCATCGTATCAAAAGCAATAAAGAGATTCAACGCAATCCCCATCAAAAGTCCAATGATGTTTAATAAGGAAATAGAACAAAAAATACTAAAATTATATGGAACTACAAAAGACCCCGAATAGCTAATACAATCTTGAGAAAAAGGAAAAATGGAGGCATCATGTTACCCAACTTCAAACTATATTACAAAGTGATAGTAATTAAAACATGTTACTGGAATGAAAATAGACACATCGGTCAGTGGAAAAGATTGAAACAAGAAATAACCCACACATACATAACAAAGGGGCCATTACCATACAATGATAACTGGAGAGTCTCTTCAACAGTTGGTGGTGGGAAAACTGCACAGCCACATTTGAAAGAAAGAAATTGGATCACTCTTTAAGTCCATAAGCACTACTCATACACAAGAATGAGTTCAAAATGGATTAAAGACCCAGCTATAAATCCCAAAGCCATAAACTACACAGAAAAAAACATCAGTAATGTAACCATATCAACATTAGAGATATCTTTGGAGACTCAGCTCAATGGCAAGGAACATGAAAACAAAATTAAACAATTGAGACAACATCAAATTAAAAAACTTCTCCACAGTGAAAGAAAATATCAGCAGAATGAAAAGACAACCTACTGTATGGGAGAAGATATTTGCACATCATATATCCAATTAGGGTTTAATGTCCAACGTTTATAAAGATCTCATGCAACTAAATTTAAAAAAAAATAAAAAATGGGCAGAAGATGTGAATAGACACTTCTCCAAAGGGGAAATACAGATGGCCAATAGGCACATGAAAAAATGCTCATCATCATTTATTGTTAGGGAAATGCAAATCAAAACCACAACAGATACTATCTCATTCCTGCGAGGATGGCTTACATCAGAAAGACAACAAGTGGGGCCTCCCCGGTGGCGCAGCGGTTGAGCGCTGGGTTGCGAAGCTGCCCGCGGCCTCTGCAGCGCCGGTTCGATCCCCGGCTGCTCCCTGGCCACCAGAGGAGGGTCCCACATGGCGCGCAGACCTCTCCTGCCGCCCGCTTCTCCCCTCAGCAGTGTACTTCGGTCCTTCTGCCTGCTCTGCTCCCCGCTCTGGCTCTGGTGAATTCTCTCACCCTCCCGCGCTTCTGACTGTACCCAGTGCATGTATAAACAAAACAAACAAACAAATAAATAAATAAACAAACATGCCTCTATTAAAAAAAAAAAAAAAGAAAGAAAGACAACAAGTGAGGCCTCCTCCGGTGGCGCAGCAGTTGAGCTGAGCGCTGGGCTGCGAAGCTGCCCACAGCCTCTGCAGCGCCAGTTCGATCCCTGGCCACAGGGGAGGGTCCCACATGGCGAAACAGACCTCTTCCGCCGCGCCCGCTGCTCCCCTCAGCAGTGTATTTCGTCATTCTGCCTGTTCTGTTCCCCGCTCTGGCTCTGGTGAATTCTCTCACCCTCCCAGGCTTCTGACTGTACCCAGTGCTTATATAAATAAATAAATAAATATTTAAAAAAAAAAAGACAAGTGTTGCCAAGCGTGTGAAGAAAAAGTAATCCTCATATATTCTTAGTGGGAATGTAAACTGGTGTACTCATTTATTAACAGTATGGAGCTTCCTCAAAAAACTAAAAATCGAACTATCATGATCCAGCAACTTCACTTCTGGGCACCTATCCAAGGAATCTGATATCATCAAGTCAAAGCATTATTTACAACAGCTAAGATATGGAAAAAAATCTAAATGCTCATTAGTAAATGACAGGACAAAGATATATTACACACTGAAAAAATATATATACACACACACAATAAAATATTATTCAGCTATAAATAAGAATATTTTGCCATTTGCAACAAAATAGAAGGAACATGAGATTATGTAAAGCAAAATATGTCAGAAGGAGAAAGACAAATATTGGATGATTTCACCTACCTAAGCAGGTAGGAATCAGCAGGTAAAACAAAATAAAACAATGCACATCAATATAACCGGGGTTACCTGAGGGGATGAGGTTTGGATGTTGGGAGAAGGGGTAAAGGGGGGTGTGTCTAATGAATGGTGGTGAGTGTTTGCTTTTTTTTTTTTTAAAGATTTATTTATTTATACAAGAGCTGGGATACAGGCCAGAGGGGCTGGAGGGTGTGAGGATTCACCAGAGACAGAGCAGGGAGCAGAACAGGCAGACGACAGAAATACACTGCTGAGGGGATCAGCAGGCTTGACAGGAGGGGTCTGCCGCCGGGATCAAACCCGCAACTGCAGAGGCTGCCGACAGCCTCACAGTGTGACACTCAACCCGCTGTGCCACCAGGGAGGCCCTGCTTTTTCTTTCTAATAAAGAAGAATGGGCCTCCCTGGTGCTGCAAGGGGTTAAGTCTCAGCACTATGAAGCTATGGGCAGCCACTGCAGCATGAGTTCAATCCCCTGCCAGGGATTAACCCACATGGTGCAGCAGACCTCTCCTATCTCGCCAGCTGCTCCCCTCAGCAGTTTATTTCAGTCAATCTGTCTGTTCCCCACTCTGTCTCCTTTGAATCCTCTCACCTACCCCCACACACCTCTGGCCTACACCCTAGCACTTAATATGCATAAATAAATCTTTAGGGGAAAAAAAAGTATAAAAGTGCTTACATATGCATCTGAGCAGCTCAAATTTATGAATGAACATAAGGAGCAAGAGTTCGTGGAAATCAATCAAAGAAACATTTAATAGGTGTTATAATCTATGTTGACTATTACAGTCATACATATGAATATATTTTATGTATAGAATCAAAGAAAGTGTTCTGTGTATTTTTATGCTTGAGATAGATCCAATGTACTATACAACAGAACTTTTTGTACATGTAAAAAAGAATAGATTTAGGAACTTTGCATTCTAGTCCAAGCTTGCCTTCCCTGTGACTTAAATATAAGGTACAAATCTTGTACTTTTATAGTCTCAGGACCTACTACAGTATGCAAACAGTATGTATAGTCTAATCTTCCTTTGTTCTTCAACACAATAGGAATAGTGACACAGATATAACAGTGAGTTAGCGTTACCAGCCTGAGAGTATTTTTGTATTTTGGCGGACATTCTCAAAATAGAAACTGATAATTTTCTGCAATATCCCAAAAGTAATTTAAGATTTTATATACATAACTTAGAATCTCCTGTTTGCTAATAGGGATGTGGAGATTTTCCCAATAAAAAGGACAATTTTAAAAAGTCTTGTCCTGCCTTTAGGAATAAAATTGTGAAAGGGCAAATGTATTGGGGAGCAGGTAGGAGGAACCAGAAACAAATTAGTATCGCTGTCTGTTTCACAGAATTAAGGTGGGAGGAGGTGAAGAGGGTTAGAATCTGGTGATTTAAGGTAACACACTAATAGTATCTTTGAATTTAAAAGCTGCATCAGGAGAGAGAAAATAATTAAATTACATGAGGACAAAGAAGGATAGAGAAAGACTAAAGGGTGCTCTCAGGTCAGCCTTCCACTACAGCTGGGCACTGTTCTCACAGAGTTCCCTGGAGAGTTTTCTGCCATCAAGTGACATTTGAGGTATTAAACATGTGAGACGGGATTGGACACCTTGAGCATATGATCCTTAAGGGGCTGACGGTACACACACTTCCTGCTGAACTAGTTTCTTATCCTAGAGTGATCCCAGAGCTCAGATGTACTCCTGTTCTCCAGTACGTTTCAAGCTTCTATCATTCTGTTACTCAAAAGAATGAGGAAGAACTAACAGATCAGCCCTTGCTGTGGAGTATAAAATTTATTTCCAGAAAAACTGGAGCCTCTGCAGTGGGGGTTTGATTCTTAGCCTATTATGAGGAAGGTTTGAGAGAAGTAGGAAAGGATTTATTATTTAATGTGTATATTATACGCTAAGCTGAGCACTAAGATGTCACTAAATGTAATCCTCATGACAATAGTCACCCACGTGAGTTGCTACCTTAAGAAGTCAAAGACGTGAAATACAAATGTGTTTTACTCCAAATCTTATGCTTATTCCACTGGAGCAAGGGTCCACTCCAAGTGTGAAAACCTGGGTATCTGTCCTGTTCTTGACGATGCATCATCTCCCTGTCTCTGTAACATTTCCACAACAGTGACAGTTAACTGAAAAATAAAATAAAGCTAAGAATCTAGCAAAATCTAAAAGTTCATGAAGTTCAGCAATATTAGTGGGCATAAGTTTAAAATCCTAAAAGAGTGAAAGGAAGTACAGTAATTCTGCCCACAATGTTTTTCAAAAAAGATAATCACTTCCTCTTTCATTTATGTGACTTGCTTGGAAGCTTAAGTCAGGAAATCCCCCCTCGTCCCTTGATTTGTGGTATTTATGTAGCAGTTATTCCCAGAAAATAGAATTTATTCTGCTCTATTCTTTGATTTTTTTCAATATCTTTTCATTCTTTCTGAAAAGTTTATTATTTCAAGTTTTTTCATATGTGAAATTAATTTACTCCCTTTTCTATACTGACAAAATGAAGCTATAAGCAAAGAATACCTAATTACTTCATATATATACATATATAATGTATAATCCCTATCTGAGAAGTTACTTATGAAAAATACATATGTAACTATACAGTTCTGGTTTGAGTAGCAGATGTTTGGGAAGAATGCACATTAGGGCCTCCCTGGTGGCGCAGGGGTTGAGCGCTGCTGCAGCGCCAGTTCTATCTCCAGGCCACTGGGTGAGGGTCCCACATGGAGCGCAGACCTCTCCTGCTGCCCGCTGCTCCCCTCAGCAGTGTACTTCATCATTCTGCCTGCTCTGCTCCCCGCTCTGGCTCTGGTGAATTTTCTCACCCTCCCACGCTTCTGACTGTACCCAGTGCTTGTATAAATAAAGAAATGAAATAAAGAATGCACATTATTCACAACCATAGACTTCAGTTCTTTTCCATAATTTTCAAAAATAACTTCAGAATACTTTTCATCAAACTAAATCATTTTCATTACTAAAAGATTATCATAGACATATAGTTAAATGGAGTAGAATATGTCCCAAAACAGACCAATTCTAATATATTCATTTACTTTTCAATGAAGGAGCCAAAGTAATTCAATGAGGGGAAGGGCAGACTTTTCACCGTAAGTCCAATCAAGAAACATCTCATGGGCTCAGAGAAAATACGTGCTTTCAAAGTACGTACCCGATAAAAAACTTGTAACCAGGATATATAAATAATTCTTGCAACTTGATAATTCACTTAATAAGTGGGCAAAATATTTGAACAGATACTCAGCCAAAATATGTATGTGAAAAGCAAACACAAACATGAAAAGATGCACATCACTAGGTATTAAGGAAATGCAAATTGATGACAGTGAGATAAATGGTACTCACTAAAATGGTTAAAATTAAAAAGATCAATAATACCAAGTACAGTGGAGGACAGAAATTGACTAGAACTCTCTTACATTGCTAGTAAGAATGCAAAATAACATGACAACACAGGAGAAAGTAAGAGTGGTGGTTTACTATCTTTTCATGTTCCTAGTCTGCTAATTTTTTTTCCAATAAACTTGTTATTATGTCTAATATTTGATAAATTAAACTACTATTTCTCACCTCATACAATTCATTACAATGAAACCTCTGTCAGCTTTAGCACTATTAATTGCAAGCATTTTTCTTTCTAGTTTTTGCATAATTGCAGATTGTAATGTTTGATTTGATGTTTATCAATAA
The DNA here is from genome assembly GCF_964194135.1 of Talpa europaea. NCBI lineage: Eukaryota > Metazoa > Chordata > Mammalia > Eulipotyphla > Talpidae > Talpa > Talpa europaea. The sequence continues at coordinate 77,524,032 of NC_140083.1, read as the reverse complement.
AATCTTGAAAATTACTCAAATTAATTTTAAAATTTTAATAATTTAAATGACAAAATTTTCCTCCAACAGCTATCTATGGTGAAGTTAGTTTTTCGTAAGGCCAAGAAGATGGGCCTAATGAATCAAGATAATTAAAAGTTCTTTGTTTTTATTAAAAGAAAAATTCATTACTTTTTTTAAAGATTTATTTTTTATTTATACAATAGTTGGGGTACAGGCCAGAGGCGCAGGAGGGTGAGAGAATTCACCAGAGACAGAGTGGAGAACAGAACAGGCAGACAGACCGAAAGCACTGCTGAGGGTGGCAGCGGGCACGACAGGAGAGGTCTGCCGCACCATGTGGGAATCTCCCTGGCTGGCCAGGAATCGAACCCGCGCTGCAGAGGCTGTGGACAGCTTCACAGTGCTGTGCTCAACCTGCTGTGCCACCGGGTAGGTCCCAAAAAATTCATTACTTTTTAGTAACATATTCCTAGGGAAGGTTTCAAATTTATTAAGTGAAATGTATTAAACTTAACTGATTTAAATTTTTAATAAAAGATTCATTCAAGCTTTGTAATACCAATCTTTAATTTTTTCAAGTTTTTTATGATGCATTTGATTTTTTTTTTTTTTATTTTCTGAGTACCAGTTGATCTTGATTGCAAGGTGAGTGGAAGTAATGAAAATTCTTCAAGGAGATCAATCATTAAAGCAGGGTCTTGCAAGAAACTGTTTGCTAATCTCTTTGCAAACCAGAATAAAAACAAGAAATTGTATGTATAAAGAAGGATATGCTTGACATACAGCAGTGGTGGTTTGTAAACTATATCCCACTCAGTTCCAGTACTTGCCCAGTTTTAATGATCTCAATTTCTTTAGCTATAATTCCTAACTCAATTTTATATTTTATTGGACTAGTGATAAATTTTATTCAGATTATAAAATGACTGACTTACTTTATTTCAAATATGAATTACAACTTCTCACTTAAACAGTGTCAAATGATGACTTGTGGAAAATTTTCTAACAATTTTTTTGCTACTCCGGACTTCTTTTCCACTATAGTATAAGCACAAAATGCAATTAAGTTTGCTTTCAAATATTACCAAAGTCACAATCACTTAGAGTAGACGATAATGTATCAGAAAGACAATCTGCAGTGGCTTACCACTATTTTCAAACAAATTTCATTATTGGTACAGAAATTGATTCAATCATGTGCTGGAACCAGTAGCAGAAAAGTACTAAGTGCTATTCTTCAAAAATGGACATGCCTAAGAAACTATAGCACATATTGGGCATTCTCTTATATAATGTTCTTAAATATCTTCATATTTCTTTTGGAATATATTCTTCTATTCTCATAGCACTGTATTGTATATGTAAACAATTGCCTGTATCTACTCCATTTTTCTCTCTTAACTCTACTGCCCCCTCATCACATAAAGATTTATGATGTTACATTAAACTGCAAGTATTTAAAACTTCTATGATTGGATCAGTATTTTCATTATTTGGCTTATGCGCTAAATTAGAAATTAAGTCATTATTCTTTAAGCAAATCTTGAACTTTAGTATTCTTTAGAAATATCATGTTCCCAAATTTATTATTTTTTTAGAAAAGTTTGCCTAATAGTTTTTATTAATACCATTTTGGGTTACTAAGTATGCCCTCCATTCCTTAGATCCATGAACATGCTTTTCTGTTCATGGAAAAGCATTATTAAATGTTGACCCATCAAACAATCCTTACATTCCAAATTCACCTTATTTTATTTCAAGCCATTTGTACTGTTCTGAAAATATACTTTTATTTCATTCCAACAATTCGGAAGCATAAGTTTTCCTATTTCTTCCTTTGATGAAGATAATGGCTTCTCTTTAATGACTGACTTGGCCCTGGCCTCACACAATTTTGAAATTTGCTTTCATTCGCTTAGATGTTCACAATTTTCACTCCTATCATCATTTTCTATATCTATATTAAACTTCTTCAGATTTAAAAAATGTAACAAGTCACTCATTACTTGGGAATTTTAGAAATCAGAATCTGAAAAATAATTTTATGTTAGTAAAATTCACACTACTACTTAGGTTAACATAATTTTTGTTAATGATTTTCATATGATTTTAGAAATAGCATGAAATTTAAACTCAAATACATGTTTTTTTCAGTATTTATGTAATGCCTTTAATGTGACTTATGGTTTCTTGAAAATCTACTCTCAGCATTGACAATTCTTTTTTAAAGAATTCAAAATCTATGAATATTTGGTTATGATTTTAAGGAGTCGCTCACATCACATCACTGCCAAAGAAGTGTTCTTTGGACATAGATGCTGGTTGACATTTTCATTTAACTTAGGCAAAAGTGAAACAAGGAAGAAGTATATTGAAACTTCATTCATTTATCAATGACATGAGCAAACTTCCTTGCTGAATTGGAGAAGCATTTTTGAATACTGGAAGAATACTACCTCAATTTCTTGTGCTACTCACAGAGGTGAGTAATCACAAGATGTGACACATCTTTTAATTAACTGAACATACAAGTTTAATTCTTCATTATCAACATTTTCTCCAACAACCAACCCCCTATTTTTGTAAATAAATCTTGACTGGAACATGGCCATGCCAGTTCTCTTTTTTTAATGCATACAAGAACTGGGGTGTAGGCCAGAGGTAAGGGGGGGTGAGACGATTCACCAGAGACAGAGTGGGGAGCAGAACAGGCAGATCTACTGCAATACACTGCTGAGGGGAGCAGCAGGCGAGACAGGAGAGGTCTGCTGCGCCATGTGGGTTAGCTCCCTGGCTGGGGATCAAACTCATGTTGCAGTGGCTGGTGCTAGCCTGATAGTGCTGAGACTTAACCCCTTGCAGCCACCACGGAGGCCCATTGCCAGTTCTTTATGTAAGAGGTAAGTAGCTGTGACAGAGACCTAAGTACCAGAAAGTCTAAAATATTTACTAACTGGCTATTTACAGAAAAAGTTGCAGAAAAAAAATCAAAACAGTCAGCCAAGTTGATGTATAACATTTGCCAATTTCCCTGGTGTAAATATTTCTATAGCAGTCAATTTCATGCTAGAAATGTGACACATCTTAACACAGGTTGAGAAGAGGCATACATTATATAGCTTTTTTACCACACAGATAAAATAGACAAATAACCTCAAGAGCAGTTATTACTTTCTTAAAACTTATTTTCTAAGAAGGTGATGAGTCTTATTTGTGCTTACACATAACTAATTTTATTATGTATTCATAGAATTTGATTTTTGATAGTGATTGTGCTTAACAACTGGCTCATAACATTCCTGAAAATTTAGCAACCAGTCTTGTAAAAGCCAACTCTCGTGTACTACTAGCACTATTTTCAAAAGTGCTCAAGGGACGTTTTGGGAAAACAAGTAATTTGCCTAGCTCGCAAGTGACTGAATGGAAGGCGATTCAAATCCAGTTCTAAGGCTCTGACCCAAGTTAGACTTGAGTCTTCCTAGTGGGGAATGACACTCCTTATTGGCCTGATTTAAAAAAAAAAAAATTGGGGGGAGACACATGCTGAGGGAAAGCCAAGATGCCACATGCGAGCGAACGCATTTTCTAGAGTAGCATCCTGTATTGCCATTGGCACTCCGCATTCATTCCCTCACTGCCTGACGGGTTTTCTAGTCCTGCCACGTATCCAGAAAGCATCTAGACCGGATATTTGAAGGCAGAGGGGAACAACTGATTGGTCTCTCCTCTGCTGCTGACTTTCCTTACCACTTCTCCTCAACGGCTTCAGGAGGTGTCAACACAGGCATTTGCCCACCGGGACGCCCTAAACATCAAGCTACACCAGTTCGGAAAACTTGTGTCCCGAAACCTCCCTAGACTTGGGGTGCACGAGAAGAGAAAGCCCCGCACGCTGGGCCTCAGGGGGCTGCGCGCTCCTGCTCCGGCCCTTCTCCACACCTTTCCTCACAGCTCTCACTCCCAGAGGATAGTAACGGTTAGCGCTTGGGGGCGGGGGGGGGGGTCGACCCTTGTCCGACCCCTTCATTTACGTGAGGAAATACCTCCAGGGAGGTGAGGCGACTTTATGAGCGTCGAGCGGGCCGAGCCGGGACCTACTTGTGGCTCGTCCGCCGGGAGCGCGAGGCCCGCTCCAGGCACGGCCCCTGCTCGCACTTACCCCGGAAGCACCCGGCACCGGGCTGGGGACCGGCCTACGGTTGAGTTTAGGACAAACGGCCCAGTCGCTCCAGAGGCGAACTGCGGTAACGCAGAGTCCCAGGGCTACGGGGAGCGCACGCAGCCCCGGCCGTGACGGAGGGGCCGCTCCAGACGCCGGCTGAGGAGCCAGACGCCGCCCCGGGGGGAGCTTTCAGTCACGCCTCGCCCGGAGCCGACGCCCGCTGCCGCCTAGCGGGACACGCAGCCGGCCGCGCGCACGCTCGCCCCGAGGCCGCACGCAGGGAGGGCGTGCGCGTCCCCGCGGCGGGGGGCGGGGCCGGGGCGGGCTCCGAGCCGGACCCGGGCGGGGCGGGGCGGGGCGGGGCGGGGCGGGGCGGGGCGGGGCGGGGCGGGGCGGGGCGGGGCGGGGCGGGGCGGGGCGGGGGAGCTGTAGGTGCTGCGGCCAGGTCGCGACAGGTGCGCGAGGCTGAATGCCCGGGACCCGCGGCAGGTTCTGAAGCTGCGCAGAGAAAAAGGTCGCTTTTAGCCAGGTAAGGGCCTTCTCGCTCCACAGTCTGCCGCCGCCGGAGAGCGCGCGGAGACCCGTCTTCCCTCCACACCCTTTTCTCCCGCGGCTGGTGGACCTGGGGTTGCGCACGGAGCCAGAACTCCTCCTACTCGCCGCTGGGAGTGAAGGAACCGCTGATCGTCTATTTTTTCCTCACCTCTGGGTACTGCTCCGGGTTTGGGGGTGATTCTGTAGGACGCCTTTCTTGCTTGAGGGCGGGAGCTCATGAGACCCCCTCCTCTTGCGTCGGGAACACTCCTTTTAACTGCATTTTTTTGGTGGGTGTGATTGGAAGAAGGTGGCAGGTCATCAAAATAGTCTCAGGGAGATGGTCTGATATTCAACTGCGCTTTCCTTCTTCATTTTCAACCATTCCCTCCTTCGATTTTTCCCCCTTCCATTGTGTCAACTGAACTTTGTTAAAGACACACCCTTTTGAGGTGTGTTGAGAATATGGCAGGCCTTGCAGGGGCGTGTGTCGGCCCCCCATCGCTGGCGTGTGCATGTGTGTGTGTGTGTGTATTACTGTCACCTGTTACCAACGTATGTAAGTGTTAATATTAGGTAATTGTACACCCCTGGCTACACCTACTCAGCTTGAGTGGTAGGCGCTAGCAGCGAACCATCTGGCGCTCTTCTTGCCTCCTTACTGGGGCTTACAACAAGCTGTGTAGCTGATCCTGGTGAGAGATATTTGAACTACTATTGTCTTTCACCTAATTCCAGCTTTCAAAGGTCTGTCTGATCCGGATGGTTCTATTGATTTGACTTTTCAAATTAACCAAAGGTATTTAGGGAGTTATCAGTCTTTAAGACAACACCCCTTTTGGGTATTGAAGACCTCTTGGGGAGGTCTTCTTATGCACTAAGTATTCTTTCTTTTGAGCTTGGTTTAAATGGTTAAATAATACTTTTTTACCCGCAAAATCAGTAATACATACTATTCATGAATGATAAATAGTTCAGAAACCTTAAGTCAAATACTTTCTTCTGAGATGTGATGTAGAAACAAAAGATGACCCTCGGCAAACATTTTCTTTGATCTTGTGGAATTGTAATCTGGATGAAGGATGATCATGTTTTAGGTAGACCTTCAAAAGAGTTACAGAGTTAGCAGGAGACAATTTTCTTTTTAAAGTGTGCAATACTTCCTTGTTTTGCATCAATGGCACGTATAACATACTAGGTAATTAGGAATTTCTTTTTTTAGACAAAACATTTATTGAGTGCTTCTTGTTTAGTCAGTCTTATGGATTCAAAGTTTCGAAGTCCCTACTCTAAATTAGAGCCTAAAATCAAATGATTAGGCATATCAACAGATATAATTTATGGTATTGAGATCAGTGCTGTACTTGAGATCAGAACAGAGTGCTATAGGAACACATAGAATATAGTAGTTTTTTTTTAAATTCCTTTTTATACTTTTCCTTAGGAACAAAACAAAATAAACAATAACAAAAACTTTTGAGTAATAGTGAGTGATTCTTTTCTGTTCATGTGTTTGTATCGTTCATACTTCTTACCTAGTGTTCTGCCAATAATATGGGCTTTTGAAGGTGGGATTTGATCTTAGTTCTGTGACAGTTTAGTAAGCATTTGGTGGGGCTGTTTTTTAACTGGTATATTTGGAGCCTGGAAGTGTTATCAGGTAGTCCCTGAACTGTGAGAGTCTCTTGGAAGAGAATATTGTGCTGGTTACATTAGCAAAGCAGTGCCATTTTGTAAAAATTGCTCATTGTGTAACTTTGTTCCACTTGGTACATTTAGCTTTGTTCCAGACTGTTGTAAGGTGAGCCAAATTTCAACTTTATAACAATTCTAAGAGAAAGATTCAGAATTCTATTAATTGTTTAATAGAAAACAATTCTAAAAGCATATCTTGATGACAGAGGATATGTTTTTTTTCTGGCTAAATTGCCCTCAAAGTGTCTTTGTCTTCCTCCTTTCTATGTATGTTTTTGTTTGTTTGGGTTTTGTTTTGTTTTGTTTTTTTTTGAGGGAAGATGGTTTGATAACGAGTCAGAAGATTCTTTGCAGGGTTTTCATGATCTGAAGTCTAGTAAACTCTTCATATAACTGCAGAATTTTTTCACTTGCCTACTGTTTGCCGGTGTTCTGGTATACATAGAATGAATGTGGCATGATCCCATTCTGTGATTGTTTATCATTTTTAAGTTGATATTTTGAGTTAATACTACAAATGATGGTTTAATTTAAACACTTAAGACATTGCTTGGTAAAGACATTACTTTGGGGCCTCCCTGGTGGTGCAAGGGGTTAAGTGGCAGCACTATGAAACTGTCCACAGTCACTGCAGCACAAATTCGATTCCGGCCAGGTTGCTGACCCACCTAGCACAGCAGACCTCTCCCCTCTCTCCTGCTGCTCCCCTCAGTAGTGTATTTCAGTAGATCTGCCTGTTCTGTTCCCCATCTGTCTCTGGTGAATCTTCTCACTCCCCGCACCTCTGACCTGTAACCCAGTTCTTGTATGCATAAATAAATAAATAAATAAATAAATCTACAAAACAAAACATTTCTTTGGAAGTGATTTCCTGTAAAGTGGTCTCCACCAGGAATTTTTGGAAAGGCAGTAGATATACGTGTGTGTATTTCATGTATCTACAATAACTGTGTTGTTTTCCTATATGTTTTCAAGTTCAGTTTTAATTATTATTCCTCTTAGGGTTTCAAATTATTGACTTTCCTCTGATATTTTAAACTATCAACTGTAATTAAGTCAGAGCTTCTGTAACAGAAAGTTTCCTCAAGACGTACATTTACACAGAAAAAATGTTAAGAGTGGGAAATCTTTATACATCTTGGCCTTATAAGGCCACTTATCTACAAATTGGGAGACTTTATCATTATTTATGTTGATTGTGAAACTAGTTTTCAGGCATTCTTAACTCCATACACTTAGAGATAGATGACTTTAATTTCTCTATTGGAATTGTACCTTTCTACCCATAGGAAAATGTGTAACTTTATTCCTAAGTCTATAATTTCTGTAAGAAAAGACTTTTTTGAGGTTTTTGTGGTTTTGCACTGTATGTTTTTGATCAGAATTTAAAGTACTTTATTTTTGGATTGTGTATGGTAATCTTCAAAATACTTAACACAGACTCTCAAAGTTCTTTAGTAACAAATAGAGTGTTTTTAAATTGAGTAGTTTCTACTTAATGATTATGGAGTTGAGGTTCTATTTTTAATGGTACTCTTGGTAGGACAATACTGATATATTTATTCTGTGACAGGATGTAGAGACTTGCAACTCAGTCAAGTTATTGTGCTAAGGCAAACTTCTTTTCATAGAAAAGACAATGTTTGGCCAACAAGCATCCATTATTCAGCATGTCAAATGATTTCTTTATATTTGAAAATGTTTCCAGAGATTTCAGATGTTTAGTCATAAGAAGTTAACATGATACCATGAAATTTTGCTTTCTTTTTATTTTCTTTCAAAGAGTTTCTTTTTTTTTTAAAGATTTGTTTATTTATGCATACAAGAGCTGGGGTACAGGCCAGAGGTGTGGGGAGTGAGAGGATCCACCAGAGACATAGAGGGAACAGAACAGGCAGATCAATTGAAATACACTGCTGAGGGGAGCAGTGGGCGAGTCAGGAGAGGTCTGCTTCGTCATGTGGGTTCTTCCCTGGCCAGGGATTGAACTCCTGCTGCAGTGGCTGAGGATTGCTAACCCCTTGCGCCACCACTGAGGCCCCAGAGTGTCTTAATGTTATTTTGAAACTAAGAACTTTCATCCTTAGGGGAAAAAGATGCAACTGTTTTTTTTTACTTCTGATAAATTTTCCCCTTATTTATCTGATAACAGAGCTTACTTAATATATGAAGAACTTTACATTCCCTTAAACATGTTTTTCCTAACACTAAAATATTGCCAATTTTTGTTTTTATTATTCATAGATTGGTAATTTTGACATACTGTTAGCTGGTATTATTTAGATTTCCATAATATTTTTCCCCCATAAACTGAAATTCAAGCAAATGACTCAGGAGTTTTTTCTTCAGTTTTACTAAACAGGTAACAACATTTGTTCCAGAGCTAGAGGAAGCCTGTTTGTCTATGCATAGTATTCAGTGATTTTCCTCTAATAGTTGATTATTGTCCTTCTCCTCTATGTGGCAACATTTGACCAATTGGACAATTTTTTTTGTTCTTCCTTTCATTTGGCTTTCTTGACATGGCTGTATCTGATTCCCCATTTTCTAGTCTAACCACTTCCTACCAAATTCCTTCACTGATTCATGATCTTTTTGCGCCTTTAACATGTGGGTGTTTGCCATGGCCCTGTCCATTATCTTTCTATACCATTATGCTCTCTCCCTATGCAATTAGATCTATTCACTTCAGCAAGTATCTTTGTTTGAATGACTTGTCAATCCTTTAAAAAAAAATTTTTTTTTGATGGAGTTAGCTTCATTTATTTTTTTTTAATATTAAATTTTATTTTTATATTCCCCCATACAATTGCAAACGCCCCATTCTGACCCCAATCCTTCCCCTCCCGCCCCCCACCCCCCAAAAAGTGTCTCTGGTTCATAGTTTTTTGTTGATTTTGATTTTCACTTTCTTATATTCATTTTCCTGGTCCCTTATTTAAGTTTTCTAGATTCCTGCTATGAGTGAGACCATCCGGTATTTTTCTTTTTCTTTCTGGCTTATTTCGCTGAGCATGATCCCTTCCAGCACCATCCATGTTGCTGCAAATTGCATGTGTTTATCTTTTTTGAATGCTGAGTAATATTCCATGGTATATATGTACCACATCTTCTTGATCCAGTCATCTATTTTTGGGCATTTGGGCTGTTTCCAAAGCTTAGCTATTGTAAACAGTGCTGCTATAAACATAGGGGTGCAGGTGCTCATTGGAATTGAAGTTTCTGTGTCCTTTGGGTAAATACCTAGGAGTGGAATTGCTGGATCATATGGAAGCTCTATGTTTAGTAGGTCCAGAAATCTCCACACAGCTCTCCATAGTGGTTGGACCAGTTTGCACTCCCACCAACAGTGCAGAAGAGTTCCTTTTTCTCCACTCCCCCGCCAACATTTGTTGTTGCTAAAAAAAAAAATTTTAAGATTTATTTATTCATGCATACAAGAACAAGGTACAGGCCAGATGTGTGGGAGGGTGAGAGGATTCACCAGAGACAGAGTGGGGAACAAGAACAGGCAGAACCATTGAAATATACTGCTGAGGGGAGCAGCAGGCTAGACAGGAGAGGTCTGCTGCACCATATAGATCAGCTCCCTGGCTGGGGATCCAACTTGTGCTGCAGTGGCCGCGGGTAGCTTCACAGTGCTCCACTCAACCGCCTGTGCCACCAGGGAAGCCCCAAAAATGGTGGCGCAAGGGGTTAAGCACCGCACTATGGAGCAATCCACAGCCTCTGCAGCACTGAGTTCCATCCCTGGCCGGCCAGGGAGAAACCCACATGGCTCCCCTCAGTAATTTATTTCAGTCAGTCTGCCTGTTCTGTTCCCCACTCTGTCTCTGGTGAATCCGCACCCACCCCCGCCCGCATATCTGGCCTGTACCCCAGCTCTTGTATGCGTAAATAAATAAATCTTTAAAAAATTTTTTTTATTTTATATATAATTCTTGTGTTATTTTCACATGTGCAAACTTATACATTTGGAAAATAATTTTATATGCTTATTATAGAAAACCTGACGTTGGGGTGGGATTGAATTATAAAAAGCACAAAATATTTCCATAATCTGTTTCAGAAAGAATTCTCATTTAGTGTACTTCTTTTCAGTCTTTTTTTAATTTTTGATACATACATATAAACACACAGGTAATTGGACTCATTTTTATAGTAGATATAGTTGTATCTACTTTTTCTCACTTTACATTATGTCATAATTTTCCATGGCATAAAAATTAATTTGAATGCGGGGCTTCCCTGGTGGCATAGGGGTTAAGTCTCAGCTCTCTCACTGCTGCTGCTTGATTTCAATCCACGGCTGGAGAGCTGACCCACATAGCGCAGCAGACCTCTCCTGTCTCACCTGCTGCTCCCCTCAGCAGTGTATTTCAATGGTTCTGCCTGTTCTGCTCCTCACTCTGTCTCTGGTGAATCCTCTGTCTCTGGCCTACACTTCTACACAAAAATAAATAAAAATCTTACAAAAAAGGAGTAAGTCTTTTAAAAAAGTTATTTGGAAACAATTTTAATGGATGTTTTAAAACCCTAATGAATTGATGAATTGCATGATTTAACTGTGCACTAAGGTGTTTTGTTATAATATTAACAAGTGAAAAAAATTGATAACAAATTTATTTGTAAATCTTTGTACAAATCACTCTATTTCCTTAGGTTAAATTCCCAGAAATTGAATTACTAGATCAAAGAGTATGAAAAATTTAAAATACTAAACTGTCTGCCAAATTGTTTTCCATAAAGATTAATTAATTCTCACTTTCAGCGACTGAGCCTGCCCATCTTAGATTCTTTGAAACACTGAATTTTTAAAAAAATTTATTAGTTTAATGAGCAAAGGTGATTTGTTTATTTGTGAATATGAACATTTTTTCATATATTCATTTCCATTTCCATTTCTTCTGTAAATTGTCTTTTGCCTAACCTGGTCCCTTTTTTGAGTCTTAATATTTTAATTATATTGTTTGTTTGGGGATCTTCTGTTAATTTGGAGCTCTTGGTGAGAGAGTACAGGTTTTCATTAGGCCAAATTGAATGAGTGGAGTGACAAAGTACTACAGAAGTTGAAATTGTGAGGTTTTAAATACCTTTTATGAGAAGCCAGCGCTTACGACAAATGAAACAGCATTGCAAAATGGAACAGGTTCTAAGAGTCAAGATTCTCAACTCGTTGATGGGAACTAGCCACTTATGTGGTCTCAACTAAGTTGTCCATCTTCTCAGAGTCTTATCTGCGGAGTGAGAGGCTTGAGCATTGAGCATTGAGTGCTGAAAGGGTGACTTAATAAACCACAACTCATTAGAGGTTATGAAATTACTTTCTATCCCATCCCTAACCTTTCACCCACTTTAGATATGTAGACCCTGGGGCAAGACTGGATGCAGTAAAGGCTTTTCCTTGCCGGCAACAAGGTTTAATGGAGCCTGAGGGCTACTTCATGTGTTGGTGCCCTCTAACTCTGAGGACATTAGAAGTCACAAATATCCGTATTTTTTTAAGTATTGCCATGTACTGACATGAGGCAACCTGGACAAGTAGGTAATAAGAGCCTCTCTGATCTACACCACAATGTCCCATCATCAGTTGGATGTGAAACAAGTCTTATTTTGTGAAGAGATGATGTTGTTAAGCCAAGTTATTTCCCAACTTCTTCTATGTATTCCATACAGAAACTAGTCAGTGTTTTTCTTTGTGATTTGTATAAGCATTTCATTTTAAGAATTCTTTGTCCTATGGTCGAATGCTTAACTACTTGTCTCTTGTTTTGTAGATAATGTATTATTACTTATCTATAGATTTTTTTTCCTTTGGGATTTCTTTTATGTTTAGAAGTCTTTTATCATCCAGAGATGGGTTAAGTATTCATTCCAATTGCCTTCTGTTTTGTGTGGTTTTATTTTCTATATTTAATAATTCAGTTTGCCTCAAATTTACTTTGGAATACCAAACAAGTATGTTTAGTGCTTTTGTACATCTTCTGAGTTTCAGATTCATTTTTCCAATTTCTTATTGGACCATATGGGTAGTCCCTAAGCACACTCACCTTAATCCATCTAGTTTACCTAAGGAGACCTGGAATTTGTCTTGAACACTTCAGATCTCCTTTCCTCTCACACTTAGTCACCTCGTTTAGTTGGTTCTACAAGAATTGTAATAGCTCTTTTATATATCCTTTAATTCAGATCTCCCCCACCCCCTTTTTATTGCTAGAGTCCTTGAGCAATCCCTTCACTTGGCTTCACTTTTCACTTGCAGTCTAGAGTTGTCATTAAAAACCAAAAGTGCTCGCTTCGGCAGCACATATAATAAAAACCAGAACACTGATTTTCATTTGGCTCCCACCACCACCTACTTCAGAATCTGGGGTCTTGGGGCCTCCCTGGTGGGCAAGGGGTTGAGCACTGCACTATGAAGCAATCCGCAGCCTCTGCAGCAGAAGTTTGATCCCCGGCTGGCCAGGGAGCAGACCCCATGGCTCAACAGACCTATCCTGACTCGCCCGCTGCTCCCCTCAGCAGTGTACTTAAGTCAGTCTGCCTGTTCTGTTTCCCACTCTGTCTCTGGTGGATCCTCTCTCTCTCTCACTCTCTCTCTCTCTCTCTCTCACACACACACACACACACACACACACACACACACACACACACACCCTGCATCTCTGGCCTGTGACCCAGCTTTTGTATGCATAGATGGGTAAATCTTTAAGAAAAAAAAAAAAACCCCAAAAAAACCCCGGGGTCTTAGTTAGAAAGGTCAATCCTCGGTTCCGATCTAGACCTACAAATGAATATATCTGGGGGATGAAACCTGTGAATCTGCAGTTTTAACAAGTACCTCAAGAGATTCATCGATACACTATGGGGACCAATGCCCAAGAAAATTTCTCGGCCATCCAAGACCTCGCCCCCATTCCCATATCCAACAGCCTTTTTTCCAGGCTTATCTCCTTCATCATTACCCACCCATCTAGCACTGTAGGCATACAATGATCGGTTTCCTGGACCCACCCTGTCCTTTCCTGCCTCTGTGCCTTTGCTCATGCAGTTCCCACAGCCTCATGCTCCTCCCTCTCCCCCCACTTCTGCTGATATCCTTTTCCTTAAGAGCTAAAATAAAATGCCACTTTTTTCTAATGTCTTGTTTGAATCTAGGGCTCCCTCCCTAGACTTCACTGAGCACTTCATTTTTATTTCATTTTTCATCTTCATGCTGGCACTATTTATGAATTATTGCTTCCTTAAAAGATTACAAGTCTTCTAACTATGAGAACTCTGCCCTTATGCTTCATTTGGTAGCGATTATCCATATAATAAGCAATTAAATACTCATAACATATATGAAATATATCTCTCAAACACACTATTACATTTGGCTATGCATCACACTTAGAATAAAATCGAAATCCTTTACCATTGCTGATAAGGCCTTATTTACTCTGGCAATCATTTGTGTCATCATTTCATATTACTCTTCATACTCCCTAGCCATCTTATTCCTACCTCGAATAAGCATTGGCTGTTTCCACTACCTGGAAAACTTACCTTTTCATCTCTTCACTTAGCTGGCTGCCTGTCTCCTTGCCATCATTCAGGTTTTAGCTGAAATGTCATATACTTAAAGACAGTTTCCCTGATAAGTATCTAAAGTATCTGCCCCCCTTTCTCCCACCACTCAGGTTACTAAGTATTTCCTTTGGTGTTTAACTGTCTCTTCCTCAGTAGAATAGAAGCTTCATGAGCACAGACTGTGTCCTCACTTTTGACATTATATCCTTAGCACATGGAGCACTGCTTAACACATGGCAATTGCTGAGTATTTGTTGAATAAATGACTAAGTCTTGAAGATAGGCTACTCATTTTGACAAGTCTTGGTTTAGTTTGCAATACAAAGTTTTTTGTTGTATTGCAAACAGCTGATGTAGTTTCATCAGGGTTCAAATCAGGTAGCAATCTCTGAGGATTTCTGAAAGTAGAAGGACAAAGGCTGGGATCCTGAGAGAGCCAGGATCAGTTCCCCCGGAGTGCAGGTTTTCCAAGGTGTTCCCAGGACCCACGCCACTATTTTACTACCACTGTCAACATCTGCTTTCAGGGTTGTTACCACTGTTCAATACTAGTCTATCAGTTCTCATTACTTTTTAAAAGCAAGTATAACAAAACTAGAATCCTACTGACTAAAATCCTCAAGCAACCAGAAGTTTTCTTATGCTTTCCTTCTCTAGGACAAAAATAAGAAAGCTCCCTAGCATCCTCAAGAATGTATATTTTAATTGTACTTGCTTTGTATTGTACATGCTTTGAAATAAAACACTATTTTTTTAAAGATTTATTTATGCCGTAAGAACTGGGGTATAGGCCAGAGGTGCAGGGGGTGAGAGGATTCACCAGAGACAAAGTGGGGAGCAGAATAGGCAGACCTACTGAAATACACTGCTGAGGGAAGCAGCGGGGAGACAGGCGAGGTCTACTGTGCTATGTGGATTAGCTCCCTGGCTGGGGATTGAACTCATGCTGCAGTGACTGGCAATAGCTTGATAGCTCTGAGATTTTAACCCCTGTACCACCAGGGAGGCCCCCTCAAATAAAACACTATTATTACAAAGATTTTCAGCCACAGCTCTAAACAATGTTTCTTGCTAATACCTAGTTGAACCAAACAGTGAAACCAAGTTGTTCCAATTTCTTCTGATGCGTCATTGGGTAACTTTATTTTTTAATTCCATTATTTTTTCTTGAAGCTACCTGGAAATTTAAAAATAATAGTGTTTATAACAATCTAAACCTTTTCAAAATATTTTTACTTTTATCTTCTCATTTAATCCTCATCACAATGCCATGTGAATTAGTGTCAGTTTTTGAAATGAACTGAGACCAAAAGAAGTTGAGTGACCTTTCCATACCAACTAAAAGACCACTGCTCAATAAATGCCTCTTAATAACTTTTTTAAACAGCACCATAATTTGATGAAGCTTTTAGAAGGTAAACATTAAAAATTAATTAAAACATTAACATTAATATGTTTGTAACCTATCCTTAAGATGCATAACATTTGTTCAGCTACATAGTAAAACTTTATCACTTCTATGGCTGTGTGATTTGGTAATTCTTTATATGACTAAGCTCTGCTTGTCCTTGATTCAAGCATTGT
The DNA here is from genome assembly GCF_964194135.1 of Talpa europaea. Taxonomy (NCBI): domain Eukaryota; kingdom Metazoa; phylum Chordata; class Mammalia; order Eulipotyphla; family Talpidae; genus Talpa; species Talpa europaea. The sequence continues at coordinate 77,508,482 of NC_140083.1, read as the reverse complement.
TCTGTGTTAGCTTCTCAGATTTTTTACAGAAAGGTAAGATTAGAGAATCTGCCTAGAAAAGAGTCACTTTTCAGTAAACCTGTTTTAGTTCTCCTGCTTGAAGGGATTGGTTAAATTGATCTGAACTGGCTTTTCAGATTGGGCAAGTCCTGAAAACAACACATCATCTAAAATTTCAGATAAGGAGAATGGAAGCCAGTCTCTTCCTGGAAGTGGTCAGGAGTGAAACTAAGAAGCCTTGTGTTTGGAGAAAACTTGATTAATTATTAAGGACAAAGTTATAAGGAGGTTATTATCTTAACAGGAGCAGCCGTCTTAAAATAAGTGTATATATTTCTGCTTTGACATTGTAAAGAAGACTCTTTAATTAATCACTTGTCTTAATTAAGTTTGTAAATGGCAAGACCTGGAAATTTTAAAAGTAATAGTATTTATAACAATCTAATCATGTGCTTTCTAGGCAGATACTCAATTACTTAAGTGGGTCTTTGTCAAGATATGTGGCAACTGAGAACTGGCATAATGCTGTTTTTTATTTGTATAACAGATGTTTACTGAGCCCCTGCCCCGTACCAGGAACTGATAGTTGATGCATCTCATGTTAAAGTGTGGAGTGGTTCAAAGGTTAAAGTTCATAGTAGATTTAAGTTTTATATTATATTCTCAGTCAACTATAAATACCTACTTTTTTTTTTAGTTAGTTATGCTTTTCAGTATAAGATTCTTACTGATATAATTATTTGGTTTTTTACTTACTGAAAGATTTTTCTTACTGTATGTGGAAAATATTGAAAAAGAAATCTCACCCCTTTGGATTCTGTTTGCCTTTGCAATGAGTTAATTATCAACTGGTGAGGGTGGGGGAAGGCAAGAGAAGGACCAAGTGAATATGTGAAAATTTGATTTGGGAGAGAGGTGGAATTAAACTTGGATTAGATTTGGTAATTCCTTAAAGAAAAAAGAAAAGATTAGAAGAATTCCTGAGTGGTTCTTCTTGATTAAAACTTTAGATCAAAGTCAGCCCTTAAAGGAGAGGTCTGTTGCACCATGTGGGTAGCTCCCTGGCCAGGAATTGAACTTGTGGCTGCGGTGGCTGCCGATTGCTTCATAGGTTGCATCTTAACCCTTGCACCACCAGGGAGGCCCAAAAAAACCCAATTAAAAACAAGCAATAAAAGTAGTAAAAATTTGAACAGCAAAAAAGGTAATGGTTATCAAAGGGAGTTTGGGGAAAGGGTACTGGTATTGGAGTAGAGAGGCAGATAGGGTATGGTCAAGGGTGGAGGGAAAAAAAATTAAAAAACTGAAAAAAATTAAAAAAATAAAATTCCAAGACTGTCCCTTAAAATTGACAGTATAACTCATGAGGAATTTGATAAGTATAATATGATAGAGGAACATGAAATGATCTGTTTGATAGACTCTCCAAATACACCCATACCATGCATGCACAGCCTATTAGAATGCCCTGTTGATACAGCAGAATGTTTCCTGTTTTGCTGGTGAGACCAGAAGAAAAGTGCCTAGGAAGTTTAACATAGTTTCTTTATTGTGGGCTTCTCCAAAATTGTGTCAAGTCACCTCTCAAATATTTTCAGCATGCCTTCTATACGTTTAACTTTTGACACAAAAAATACTGACATCCGGGCCTCCCTGGTGGCGCAAGGCGTTAAGCATCAACACTGTGAAGCTATCCATAGCTAATGTAACACGAGTTCAATTCCCAGCCAGGGAAGTGACTCACATGGCACAGGAGACCTCTCCTGTCTCAACCGCTGCTCCCCTCAGCAATGTATTTCAGTCAATCCGCCTTTTCTCCTCCCCACTCTGTCTCTGGTGAATCTTCTCACCCCCCAGCACCTCTGGCCTGTACCCCAGCACTTGTATGCATAAAAAAAAATCTTCAAAAAAATACTGACACCACAAAGACTCAAAATGTGGGGTGGTGGGGGGAATGTGCACTTGTTAGAAAGTCTTGTAAAAAAGGAATAATAGAACACAGTGGAACAACACTTCTGGTTTATAATCTGCTAGAGGTAATTTTATTTCCGTTCAGCCTCCCCAAAACAAAACCTAATATTTATTTAACTTCTCTGGGCTCAGTTTCTTCATCTGTAAATTGAGACAGTAATATTCTGAGTGTGTTACTGTGGGGATTAACATATTTATATATACAAAACAATTGAAACAGTACCTGATGCATGCAAACATTCAAAAAATGTTAGGTATTTTTATTGCCACCACCTCTGTCATTTCTTAAGCACTTACCCTAGCACTGAGCTAAAAGAGCATTTTAGAGTAATTTTGCTAATGTCAGCTAATAAGTAAGCAGTGAACTCAAGCAGTGAGCCTCAGCTACAGGAACCTGGGGCAGAATTGGCTTCATGTGGAATAGGATGGGGCATCTGGCCCAGCCCTTATCATTTCTAATTTTGAGGCCCTTAAGAGGATAACATTGGCCCAGACCACCTACACTTACTGGGAAGGTATGATTTGCAGTAAATCATTAGAGCATGGATCTCCCGTGCATAGGATTGTTTAAATCCTGGCTTTGCTACTTACTAACTTTGTGACCTCCGGCAAGTTATTTAACCTTTTTGAGTCTGGGTTTCTTCCTCTGTAAAATAAGAATAATATTTTCTTCATGGAGGCGAAGAATTAAGTGAATAAGAGCAAATGAAATGAATCCCCATGAATATGATCAGTACTCAACAACCACACTTATTTACCTAATTTTACCATTACATCTAGATGGTGGTTAATTAAGGTCTATTAAAAACAACAACAACAAAACACTCCCCAAAACTTTATAGATTGAAATCATAGAGGACCCTTTTCAGAAAAATTCAGAATTACACATGTCTGGACTTGCCACAGAAGAGATTCAGATTCCACAGACAATCTGATATTCAGAGTGTGCCTCCCTCCTGCCCCCGGCTGAGAAGCATTAGACTGGAAAATAAAGGGTAGTGGCTTAGCACAACCCAAAACTGTGATCTTAATGCCTGGATTGTCACTTAGTGTCAATCAAGCTTCTCATGGGGAGGACTCTGGTGTGAATATTAATGAGCAGCTGATGGGTAGACGCCCTGCAAGAGGGAAATTTACTGAAATGAGGATCTCCTCTGTATAGTCAGCAACATTTCCATTTAGAAAAGATATTAATGAGGTCTGGATAGGAATCAGACACCAAGAAAGGACAGTTGCTGTGAGAGGCATTTTGAATTGTACAAGGAGTTACGCATGATATTCAGAAAGTCCTTGTGCAATTTTAGAAAGTAATTAAGTTGTGGAGATAATGAACAATTTATAAACGACATCTTAAAAATGGATATCGTTTCAAAAAGTGAATGTATTGAATGACCAATGCACATTTGAAAATATGCTCAAGCTTCCCCATGACTAAAGGAATAAAAGCTAAACAATAATATACCATTTTTCATACAGCTAGCAAACTGGAAACATAAAAATGATTAATAATACTCATTAATGATAAGAATGTGAAGAATATGCTTTCTCACCTAGCTGATGGTTCAAATATAGATTGATACAAATATATCTATACATTGATGCTACTGTTTTTTGGTGGTTTTTCATCAGCACAGGGCAAGTTTATTAAGGAAAAGAAAATGAAAGAAAGATGCCCGCACAGACACAGACAGGCAGTTTTAGAAGGCAAGATCTCCTGATGCAGCTGTTTCTGAGGAACATTTAAGAATGTCTATAAAATGTTTACTGCATAGACCATTTAACTAGAAATGCTGCTTCTAGGAATTTATACCATCAATGCAGACCCTCATGTAGGCAATAATAGAAGCATGTTTATTTGCTGTCTTGTTCTTATAAAGGAAGAACTAATAGCAGCTAAATGTTCTTTGACATGAACCTGGTTAAATGAATTATAGACTACTGAAAAGTGAAATATTATGTGGTACCAAAAAATTGAGGTAGAGCTATAGTTCCTGATATGGAAAGATGTCCAAGAGAAACTAATCACTGAGCAGCACATTAACATTAAATTTTAAAAAATGTGTGTTTTATGCATGGTGGTGTTAACTTCTGTTTTCAAGTTTGTAAAATAAGTCGTCATAATCTTATTCTTGAGCCATGAAGATAAAATGAGATGAAAGCTGTAGAATGCTTGGGACAGTGATTGACACATCATGCTGTGCGTTTGCTACTATCATTTACACCTTTGGCAGTATCAGACAATTTATTCTCTATACTGTGACAGAGGTTACCTTGGGGATTTGGAATTGTCTTGGGGAAGGAACAGGCAAAAGCAGGCAGAGACTTCTATTTTCATATTGCATATTTCCAGTATAATTGTTTATAATGAGCTTTGGTCAGTCACTCAAGGAAGCTGGACAGTGAAGAAAAAGTATCTCCCATTTGGAGTGCTTGTTGAGACCTCTGGAGGAGAGGTTTCCCAAAGGGAAGGAAGTGGATGAGGAAGAAGGCAGGATGCTCATGGATTCTACTCTGGCTACTGAAACTTTTTGACAACTACTGTTCTAATTAAACATTAAAATGTTTTAAACTGCACAAGAGCCTTCTGAAGGCCCAACATTTATATCTGGACTTATTCTTTATGCACTGTGTTCGGTTTCATTTATACTGAGAAAGTGGTTAATATTTAATTTGACTTCTGAATAAAAGCTACAAAAAGTAATTGCTCAAAGTGCTCATAGCAAACATTATAAACATTATAAACTCTGTCTCTGGTGAATCCTTTCACCTACCCACCCCCACACCTCTGGCCTGTACCCCAGCTCTTGCATGCATAAATAAATAAATCTTAAAAAAAAACCCGCAAAATATCTCATTTGATTTCTTGAATACTGTGCCAAAAGTGAAAGACAGCCTATATAGAGAGTATTGGTTGTTCACCTTTGTGATTGTGTGATTGCCCAGCTTCACGAGAGAGCATTCTCTAATCCCTGAAAGGATTTAAATTCAAAATATGGTTTCTACTGAATGTACTATTTTCACAACATCATAAAGTTAAAAAAAAGTCTTCAGCTATAAGTTGGGGATCATCTGGATACAAACTTCTCATATGTATATGAGAACAAGTGTGTATGTACTTACAGAACTGTAAACATGTTTTTAGGTAGAGGGCAAAGTCAGAGGTAGAGATGAAGTGAGATTCTAGGAAGATAGATGGGAACAATCAGGAACTCAAGTGGAATGTTGTGACACTTAATTTTCCCCTGACTTAGGCAAGGGGAGTGGGGAAAGGTTTCTGGATTGGTAAAGTGTGACTCAATGAGAATGAATGCTTGTTACTCTGAATTTTGGTGAGTCATTTCCAGAAGTGAAATTGCTTCTCGGCCACATAACTCCGTTTTCATTGCTCTTGCTCTGGATCTTAGTTTAGTGGTTTTTTGGTTTGTGTGGTTTTTTTTTTTTTTTAATTGTGTGTATTTTTTTAAAAGATTTATTTATTTATTTATACAAGCACTGGGTACAGTCAGAAGCGTGGGAGGGTGAGAGAATTCACCAGAGCCAGAGTGGGGAACAGAACAGGCAGACTGATGGAGTACACTGCTGAGGGGAGCAGCGGGCGGCAGGAGAGGTCTGCGTGCCTCGTGGGACCCTCACCCGGTGGACAAAATAACCTTAAAGGAATTTTAAAAGGACAACATGTTGTTAAAGTGACTTTGCCCTGCTGCAAACATCTACATCCTTGTCTACTCCTGGGAATTTGGTCATTGTTCCAATTTACGTGTTACCTAGGATATATGTTTCCACAGAGACCAGGCAGACAGAACAGCAGCATGTGGTTATTGGAATGTGCCTGCAGACTTAGCATGTGTCTGTAACCATGTAGCTTAGTAATAAAGAAGTGAGCCTTTTATGTGTAGTATTTGAAGTTGAGTGGTTACATTTTTTCATATTATTACTTGAGTTATCTCAGAGTTTGAATTAGCTAATTACTGAGTAAGTCACAATTCTGAAAAATGACATGCATTTTCTCAAATAGTCTTAGGACTGCACAATAAGCACTCATTTTTCTTGTATTGATAGTATTTTGGATAAAATTTAAATCTTCATGCAGTTTAAGCAATATACTGAATATTAGAAAAGCAAGAGACAAAGTAGAGCAGTTCCCTGACCTTAAGAATCTTTATATCGAGTAGGATTTATAGAATTATAAGGCAGAGGAAGGGCTAGTCAATAGGGATAGGGCAGTTCAGGAAAGAGTTCTTTGAGGAGGTGGTCTTCACTTGCGTCTTGAAAGGTGAATAAATTGAGAAAAGGGTAGTATTCCAGGTGGAAAAAATATATGTGGTGTATAAAGGGAGCAGAGACTGATAATAGCATAATTTTGGAGACTCTAGATCCTTTTTCAAGTCAGAATTATATGGAGTTAGATTTCTCTCTATCAAAGAGAGAAGTTACAAATAAGAAATAGGGAATACTAGAATGAATCTTGTGATGCTGAATTGTAGGCAGAAGTATTTCCATGGATGCATAGAGTTTATTTATTTAGAGAGATAGACATGGAGATGAACACAAAAATGTAAATATGTATATCTACATGGAATCATATAATGCATGTTTCCCAAAGAGAGCCTAAAGGCAGTGGCATCTCAGTAATAAGATGCACACCTAGTGCCCAGATCTTAGTTCCTCCAATAAGAAGGTGGCACTTCTTCTCCAATAGAGAAGTGGCTGATTCTAAGACTGAAGCGGGGCAAATGCAAGATGAGCCTGGAGCATCTTATTCTGATAGAAAGTGAAGTTGCTTTTAAAAAATTAGTTGAGGGGCCTCCCCTGTGGCTCAAAGGGTTAAGACGCAGCCAATGAAGCTTCCACAGCCTCTGTGGCATGAGTTCAATCACCCGCTGGCCAGGGAGCTACCCACATGGCACAGCAGACCTCTCCTGACTCCCCTGCTGCTCCCCTCAGCAGTGTACTTAGAAGAAACTTAAGAAAACATGACATCTTAATGCAGTATAGAATCCTGTAACAGAAATAAGACTTTAGTGGAAAAACTGGTAGAATTGGAATCAAGGCTGTGGCTTGGTTAATGGTATTATACCAGTGTTAATTTCTTAGTTTCATAACTATCTTGTGATAATGTGAAATAAAGCTAGGTAAAAGATGTATTAGAACTTTTGTACAACATTTGCAATTTTTTTTAAAGATTTGTTTGTTTATGCATACAAGAACTGGGGTACAGGCCAGAGATGCGGGGAGTGAGAGGATTCACCAGAGACAGAGTGGGGAACAAAACAAGCAAACTGATTGAAGTACATTGCTGAGGGGAGCAGTGGGCGAGTCACGAGAGGTCTGCTGCACCATGTAGGTAGCTCCCTGGCTGGCCAGGGGATTGAACTAGTGCTGCAGTGGCTGCAGATAGCTTCATAGGTTGCGTCTTAACCACTTGCGCCACCAGGGAGGCCCAACATTTATAATTCTTGTGTAAATCTAAAATTATTTAAAAATGTATTAACTCAATTTTTTTTCAAGCATGTGAATTGAGAGAGAGGAGAGGGATGAAAGGAAAGAGAAAACACTTGAGATTGGGTTTATAACAACAGGATTTTATATTTTGTCAGTTGTAGCTCATTGGCTTTTTGTTCTAGCCTGCTTTCTGGGAGACTATTCCCTTGCTTAGGTAAGTCTTTTAGTTAATTTATTAGAGTAGGTTTCCTGCAGTAGCTACAGGCCTCGCCCTAAGCAATAGCTTGAGGAGGCAGGTACCTGGGGCCAGATTTTTTCAGTGAGTCATTGCCCAACCCTTAAAACTTGCAAGGACCTTTGTTTGAAAGATCCTTAGGTCTCCCGTTCATTGTATGTTTAGCTATCCCACTTTAAGCTACCTGATATGATAAAAGAACACTGAATCAGGAATTATTAATAGAACTCTGGCTCGCATACTAACTAGATGAACTAAACTAGTTTTAGAAATTATTGAACCCAGGACCTCCATGGTGGTGCAGCAGGTTGAGCCTGCACTGTGAAGCTGTCCATAGCCTCTGTAGTGCTGGTTCGATTCCCAGCTGGCCAGGGAGAATCCCACATGGCGTGGCAGACCTCTCCTGCCTCACCTGCTGCTCCCTTCAGTAGTATCTTCGATCTGTCTGACTGTTCTGCTCCCCGCTGTCTCCGGTGAATTCTCTCACCCTCCCGTGCCTCTGACTGTACCCCAGTTCTTGTATAAATAAATAAATCTTAAAAAAAAAAAAAAGAAATTATTGAACCTGTATGTGGCCACCACAATAAAAGTTTGATCTCCCGCCAGGGATTAACCCACATGGCGTGGCAGACCTCTCCTGCCTCACCCGCTGCTCCCCTCAGCAGTGTATTTCAGTAGATCTGCCTGTTCTGCTCCCCACTCTGTCTCTGGTAAATCCTCTCACTGCCACCCCCACACCTCTGACCTGCACCCCAGTTCTCCTACGCAAAAATAAAATCTTTAAAAATTTTTTTAAAAGACTAGACCTCATTTCTGCTTACTCATAGGCTAATTCTTTTCACTATTCCATTTGAGTATGGCCAAAATTCCTTTGCATGGTTTCTAAGGCTCCTTCTATCTTTCCCCGGTTTTCAACTTCTCCTGCACCTCGAATCTAACTCCATTGAAGTAGACTATGCTATTTCAACTCCCTGATGGAGTAATGCTGTTGCCCCTACCTGAGATTCATTTTCCTCATCCTGCTCATTTGTTGAAATTCTACTCATTCTGTAACTCCCAAGTCAGTCCAGTGTCTCCTCCTTCCCTCCCACTAAGTCAGAAAATCAAGTCTTGTACTTCTAGACCACACATTTTCACTATCTGTCTAGTGCTATAATTATTGGGTACATGTTAGCAAACCCAGTAGATTATGCATACTGTTTGGGCAGTGCCCTCTTGCTATACCTTGTAGGAAGTATTTACTCAGTTTCTCAGAAATCATGTACTGATTATTACTTTCACCTGTCATAGGTTACTAATCACATTGGTAGGAGATAGCAGTATGTTTCTGTGAAGAGAAATATAATCGAAGTACGGGTCACATCATGCCCTGAGTATAAACTGAGCTTATCTAACTTCTTGCCAAGATAGGTGTTTTGATTTTCCTTGGCTCTCTGACTAGAATTAGAATTAGGAATTAAATTCCTTTTTCTTTATCATACTCAATCCCTCAACTAATTAATGGTTTTCCTTTTTTATGAACAAATTTGACAACATATCTTCTGTATTTTTTCTTGGATCCAGAATTGATCTCTGTAGAAAAACTGACATTTATATCCATACCTACATTGGAAGCATAATTGTACCAGATAATGTCATAAAGTATTGGACCATAATTCCTAAATTTGGCATAAAAGATCATTATTGTGGTTTTATGTTATTAAGTTTAGCTGAATTGTCTGTTGGCTTGGTGTCTTTTTCTTGTTAGGGAAAAAATGGACAGTATTCAGTGGGTCTGTCAATTACAAACTGGTAAACAGATAGATTAAAAAAATAAGTATTATTTGATACATTCAGATTTATTTCAAAGAACATGGGTATAATTAAGGTTATTTTCTCCAGGAATAATGTAAGAAATTAACATTTAGTGCTTATTCAATGCTAGGATCTTTTCTTTATCTTATGTATTCCTCATAAGGATACTATGAAATAAGTAGTGTTATTATGGATGAAAAATCTTGAGTATAAGGGCACATAACTTTAAGTGATGGGGCCAGTTCTCTTACTTAGCTATATCTGTTTCTAACAGACCTCCTTACCATTAGAAGTTACTATGCTGCCTTGCAATGTGGGGATCAAAACAAAATGAAATTTAAAAAAAACACGCAACAAAACTGGTATTGTTTTTCAGATAAGGCTTTAATTGAGAACAAATACACGTGGAAAAGTAGTTTGGTCTTTTAGAATTGCTTATCACTTTGCTTTACAGTCCTTTAGTATAAAATAGTTGCCCTGGTTGCTGGGTTAAGCGACTGTGTGTTTTACTTTTGTCTAGGTTGTTGGAAGTAGTACCTGATGAACCAAACATTTTACCAGAATGTAGTTATGCTCTGTGATTGCCAAGAGGGCTACAAGTAGTAGTCTCATCTTTATTTTTTTACCCTTCAATAAGGAAACTGTTGACTCATTTCTAATCTCTTTTGGGCAAAGTTTGGGCTCCTTTGGTAATTACTGGGACAAAAAACAAACATTCCAGGCTATTGAATAGGGACTACGTGATGTCACAGGCAAAGCTTTATGTATTCTTTGACTCAAAGGGGTTTTAGAAAAGAATTCAAGTATATAAGTTTTATGTCCTGAGTATGAAGTACATTGTACTTTCCCCAATTGCTAAAAGACTTTATTTTTTTAAAGATTTATTTATTTATTCATGCAAGAGCTGGGGTACAGGCCAGAGGTGTGGGGGTTGAGAGGATTCACCAGAGACAGAGTGGGGAACAGAACAGGCAAATTGACTGACATACACTGCTGAGGGGAGCAGTGGGCGAGACAGGAGAGGTCTGTTGCACCATGTGCGTAGCTCCCTGGCCGGGGATTGAACTCATGCTGCATGTGCGGCTAGCTGCATAGGCTGCGTCTTAATCCCTTGCGCCACTAGGGAGGCCCTGCTAAAAGACTTTAAAATAATAAGAATTATAACAAAAGTCAATACTAATATATACTGAAGATGCTCTAAGACAACTAAAATATCCCTTATATTTTAATATATTACCTCCTTATATCCACATCAAAGACCCTAAAGAAATAGGTATTACTGTTTTTCAGCTGAAGAAACTAAAGCCAAAAAGGTGTTTCAAGGTAACCAAGTTACATTTTAACTGCAGTCTATCTTCCTTAAAGCCCTTGCTCCTTATATTATACCATGCTATAACCCCAGTGCTTTCCCAACGCAAGTGGTCAGTGTTCCAGAACTTGGGATAGAGAACAGCCAAAAGAAACTTGGATGTAGGTGGAACCTAATTTGGACCTAACTCTACAGAGATGCTGATTGTACCTCCCCTGGGATGTAACTTAGAAGAGTGGAACACTTCACTCCAAATGTGACTTTGGAATAGTCTTAAGTTCAGGGAAAGGCCAGTTGATGTTTGCACAGTGGGGTCAGTCATAAAATGATGCAACTGGAAGGGACCTCAGAGATCATCTGGTCTAACCTTCTCATTTTCCAGGAAACTGCAATCCAAAGATACTAAATCATTTGACCAAGGCTACATTTTTTGAGGGCAAAGGTAGTGGAGTATGGTCTGCGGGTCTAGACTCTCCGCTTTTTCATCCCTCTGCTGCCAGACTTTGGATGCTGGAGAGTCCTCTTCTGTGTCTAATATTCTCACTTTCTTTGTTCCATAGGTCTTTCAGTATCTGTAGACAAAATGGAATCAACTCCATTTAATAGACGGCAATGGACTTCACAATCAGTGAGAGTAACAGCCAAAGAACTTTCTCTCGTCAACAAGAACAAGTCTTCAGCTATTGTAGAAATATTCTCCAAGTAAGTACTGATCTGGATTTTTAAAAAAAATCTGCCTTGAAGAAACATTACCATCTGTCAGAGAAATCATTAAAGGAAGTCCATGATATAAAATGGTTTTGTTAAGCATCTTCTTGATCTTAGGACTATGCAGGGCTTTGTGGAAAAGGAATAAGGTGATTATCAGGAGACACATTTCTGTCTTTGAATGTTTGTTTTTTTGAGGAAAGAAAAAGTTACAAACACAAAATATAATTATAAAACATATGATTATGGGCCTCCCTGGTGGCGCAGGGGATTAAGATTCAACCTATGAAGCTATGCACAGCCATTGCAGCACAAGTTCAATCCCTGGCCAGGGAGCTACCCACATGGTGCAGAAGACCACTCCTGACTTGCCTGCTGCTCCCCTCAGCAGTATATTTCGGTCAGTCTGCCTGTTCTGTTCCCCACTCTGTCTCTGGTGAATCCTCTTACACACCCCGGCCCCACATCTCTGGTCTGTACCCCAGTTCTTGTATCCATAAATAAATAAATCTTAAAAAAAACCCACATGATTATTAAGTAAAATGTCAGTAAGTCTAAAATGAACAGGAATAGATATAAGATAAAGAACAAGAGACAAAGAGAGGGTCATCATGGGCTGAAGCTAGTTAGGAAGGGACTCTGGTTGAGATGAGTTTTGAAGCAAGTTTTGATTTTGTTGAAGGGAGTATTAAGCTCACTCTATACTTACATTGTCCAATATGGTAGCCACTACATATATGACTATTTATTTCGTTAAAATTTAATGACATTTAAAATTCAGTTCATAAGCTTCACTAGATGCATTTCAGTGTAGTGCAAATAGCTCCATATAGCTGGTGACTGTCATATTGGACATCGTGGAAACATTTCATCATTGCATAAAATTCTGTTCAACAGTGTAGATTATAGCCCACTGTCTGCTGTTTGAGTCAGTAAAGGTTTATGGAACATAGCCATGTCCATCATTGTATTGTCTGTGGGTGCTCTTGTGCTCCCACCGTAGAGTTGCAGATTTGCAGGGAATACCAGATGGCCCTCAAAGCCGAAAATATTTACTCTCTGGTCCTTGTTGTTCTTTGGTATATGGGCCTCTTTCCTGCTTATTTTATATCCCCAGTTTGTGACATGGCAACTGGAACACTCAACAAATATTGAAGGAATGATATGTGTAAATAAGATACCAGAGATCCCATAGCAGGAAGTAGCTTTGGGCGGGCGGTAGGTTTATCTCACTAGTAAAGTTTGTTAATTAATAAGAAGCTATGATAAATTTAAGAGAAGAAAGATGGTAAAGATTTGAAGAGAGTGACTCTGGGGGATGTATCTAGGATGTAGCTAAATACCAACAGAAGGTTTCTCTAAGTTACAGAACTACCTTTTCTTCAGTAACAAATCCATCAAGCACCTGCTATGGTATGGGAAGTATTCTCCTTCCAAACCATTGCCCTTAGTTATCTCTTAAGTGGGGGAGATTGGGGGGGGCACAGGCAGTATGAGACGGCACAGCCCTTTTGCCTTCTACATTATATACATTTTATATTGGTATAATTTTATGTCAAACATGTATTATTCTTGTCAAAAAATAAAATCAATAAAGATAGTTCAGAAAAGGCATTGAGATCAGGAAATTTTAAAACTTAATCTCTGGCCTTAAGGAAATTTACAGTATGTTTTATATATTAGAGGATATCCCCAAACTTCTTTCATCTTAAGAATTATAATGGAATACCTGTTAATATTAAGGTCTTCCAGTTATATATTGCTATGTGAAAAAAAAAGTCTCCAAAATTTAGTGACGTTAAATAATTATAGCCTTTATTTTGCTTCTGACTCTCCAGTTAGGGCAGAACTTCCTCTGCTTCCCTCAGCATCAACTGGGGTTGCTCAGAGACTGGGGGCATCAGGCAGGTAAAGCTCATTCCTCACAGTCAGGTGCTGACACTGACAGTCGTTTGTGTTCTCAGGTGGGACTCTGGCTGGAACACCCACACATGACTTTTCCATGTGGCAGCTTGGCTTGTTTGACTAGGGCCCCAGGGCAAGTGCCAAAGACAGGGAGGGAGCAGTAAAAGAAGGCAAGAAACTGGGGTCAGTGGTTGTGTTGCCTGTTATGACCTAGCCTTAGAAGTTATGTGGTATCAATTTTGCCACATTCTCTTCATTACAAGTAGGTCACAAAGGCTGGCTCATTTTCAAGGGGAGAATTTGACTTTCCTTTTTGATGGGAGGAGTATTAAAGTTTTTTTTTTTTTTTGTGAATATTTCTCTGAAGAGTCTGACTCAATGTGTCTGGGATGGGGCCCAGGAATTTATGTGTTTTAAACAGTATCCCAGGTGGTTTATATCTTCAGGAAAATTAGAAAGCACTAGTAGTGAAAAAGATGGACTTGTGAAATCAAAACAGTGAACTTGAACATAAAACAAAGTGAATAAGGTTTCTGATAGGAAGTTCAAGCAAAGTGTTATGAAAACTGAATAAGAATCAAAGAAATAGGAAAACGAGCAATCTGTTATGGAGAAAGGGAGAAGGGACTGGTACCGTTCAGTTAGGGCCAGATGATGGAAGGCCTCAAATGCTGTGCTAAGTTTAGGATTTAGTTACATAAACTATGAAAACTATTGAAGGTTTTCATGCAGGGAGAATGACATGATCACACTTCTATTTTGGAAAGAGGCTCTGGTGACACTCTCAAAGTAAATGGGAAAACTGAGAGATTGGGAGCAGGAAGACAAATTATGAGACTCTCTTGAGAAACTAAGTGAAAGCTATTGATAGTGAGCAGCAGGAATGGAAAGGAAAGGAAGAGAAGGATTTGAGATAGTGTTCAGATGTGATTAATGGAACTTGGAAACTGTTCTGCAGAGAAACCTCCACATTCTTACCCTTTTCACCCTCCCTACCCTAGCCCCACCTCTCTTTAAGCTTGACTTTCCCTTGACAAGCTTTCTCTCTCTGAATGGTGACTGCCTGCTTTTTAAAGGGGTGAGCCAGCCTGGGACTTTCCAGCCCAGCTGTCCTGCTTTGATTTCTTTTATATGTTAGGTTCTAAATAAGATATTATTTGAAAAATAAACTTTGCAGTGAAGAGAGTTTTAAAACGACTGATCTGGCTAACTTTTGTCCCATTGTTCTATCAGATAAGGAACTTGAGGTCCAGCAATTTTAACTGAAGAGCACACATCAAGATATAGTTCTCCCCCACTATCTAAAAGCAGAATGTTCATGTTTGGTATGATTTGGTAGGTTATTTTGGGAGTCTAGGAATGCTCAAAATGTTTTCCATATAAAATTTTTTAAAGATTTATTTATGCATACAAGAGCTGGGGTACAGGCCAGAGATGCAGGGGGTGAGAGGATTCACCAAAGACAGAGTGGGGAACAGAACAGGCAGATTGACCTAAGTACACTGCTGAGGGGAGCAGCGGGCGAGGCAGGAGAGGTATGCTACGCCATGTGGATATCTCCCTGGCCGGGGACTGAACTCGTGCTGCAGTGGCTGCGGACAGCTCCATAGGTTGCGTCTTAACCCCTTGCACACCAGGGAGACCCTGTTTTCCATATAATTTAATGGTAATAGCATTCCTAGACCCAAAATAATCTACCAAATCATACCAAACATGATTGCTCTACTTTTGGATATCGGGGCAACCTGGAGTGGCAAAGTTGAACCTAGTGCACATATCTCTCCCCAGCCCATCATGCCTTCCTGCATCTCACAGCTACTCCCACTCTTGTTACAACTTTGCCTGTTCCATAGTCCTAAGAAAGAACAGGGTTTGTATTTAGTTTGCTGTGACTGCTCTGCCTTAATTAAAAGAAATGACCCTCGGTTCTCCCTATTTAACTTCTTTTTTTTTTCTCTCCTGTAATATTTTAGTGGTGAAATTGTTCCAGAAGTAAATTTACTGCCTAATCCTTGGGAGTTTCCATTTTCCCTTTTTTTTTTTTAAGCTCTCTTCCCTTTGCTCTGTTTGCGGGCATACAAACAAGAGTCATGGCTCAGGAACTCTGTTTTCTGGCATTAGAAAAGTTTGAGACACTGTTATTACTCCCCAGATAATTTTAGCATCCTCCATCAACTGCCTGCCTCAGAAGTGAGCATTAACGAACAGTTACAAGGTTTGATTTTGTATGGGAAGAGGAGGAGACTAGAGGACAAAAAAATCTGGCAAGGGATGAGGGATAAGATTTTAATTACAGAAACTTCACTGCAAATATTTTTTCCCTCAAATCTGGGTCTTAAATGTACCTTCCTAGGCCTCCCTGGTGGCACAGGCGGTTGAGCACAGTGCTGTGAAGCTGTCTGCAGCCTCTGCAGCATGGTGTTCGATTCCCAGCCAGCCAGGGAGGTGACCCACATGGCGCTGCAGACCTCTCCTGTCTTGCCTGCTGCTCCCCTCAGCAGTGTATTTCAGTCAGCCTGCTTGTTCTGTTCCCTACTCTGTCTCTGGTGAATTCTCTCACCCTCCCGCGCCTCTGACCTGTACCCCAGTTCTTGAAAAAAAGATGGAAAAAAGAAAAGTACCTTCCTTTCCTCTGCAAATCAGTGACCTTCACATTTTGTGTCAGAATAATGCTAGTTATTGTAAGCATCTTTGAAGAAAATTTGAGGCCTGAATTCTGTTCTAATACTAAATCCAGCAGTATCATGCTTTGTTGTCTTAGCTTTCTGAGAGCATACAATGCAAAAGTACCAAAGGACCTGGCTGGGAAGAGAGCAGTGGTGTAGAACTTTGCTCCCTGCATATCTGCTATTTAGCAAGAATTTCTTTACAAATAAAGGTGGGGGCATTTGAATGGGAGTTTCAAAGCCAGATTCAAAACCGCCACCTGTGTCTCCCAGCTGCCGTAACACTAAAAGGACAAGACTGAAGATGAAAATGACTTTGGTCTTTTTTATGTCTATGTTTTTGTTAAGACAGTTAAGGGAAATGAACCCCTGAGCTTATTTACCTAGTTAACCACAGTGTAAATACCTTGCCCTAGAGAAACCTGTCTGCTGATTGGCTCTCGCCAGTTACTGCTATAATATTCTATAGTAGCTATCCAAGGGGTGTGGAAACAAGTTCAAGTTCCTTTCTAGCTATGGAAATCTATTTCTGCATTCCCATTTTTAGGGACACTCAGGTAGATGTATTAATACAAATGGGAAAAATACCTGTACCTGGACATTTGCTAAAGCACTATTTGTAAAGGTTGAAAGCTGGAAACTATGCAGATGCCCATTAAATGGAGTATGGGTGAATAGCATATATTTGTAATGGAAAAGAATTGCCACCTTCTGTGTTGCTAAATGGAGGAGATGTTTGCTAACTTTTATCTTCCATGACCTCTCACCATTTCTTATTTCCTACATTTTTTTCTCCCCTGGCTTCTCTGACAATCTCCTGACTTTCTTCCTACCTCTCTCTCTCTTCCTTATCATTCTCTCTTATCACTTTTTCTTTGTCTTCTGACTGATAATTACTTGCATGTCCAGGGCCGAGTTCTGGACTTTTCTCACATTGCACACTCTTTGTCGATGATTTTATATACTCCTGGCTTTTTTCTTATCTGTGGGCGGACATGTCCTAAATTTACCTTATTAGCTCAGATCTCTTTTCATCTTTAGACATATGTATCTCATCACTCCCACCACCTAATGGATGTTTTAGTAACATGGCTAACACCGAACTCTTGATCTCCCCTATCTTCACATTTGCTCCTTCTTCAGAATTTCTCATCCAGAAAACAGTACTTTGATTTACTCATCTGCCATTGTTAATCTCTTTTCTCCCTCCCTCTTTACCAATCCTGTTGATTCTATCTCTGAAATATTAATCTATTCACTTTTCTTTATCTTCAGTGTCCCACTCTGAACCAAGCCAGAATTATCTCCCACAAATTCACCTTCATCCTCAGTCCCCTCTAGTCTCCAGAGCACTCTTTTAAAAACATGATTTGGATCAATGACCATTCATTGTACCTAGAATTAAATCCAAAATCCTTAACATGGTCCGCATAGTCCCTGCCCACCAGCATCAAGTGTACTGTCCCTTTTTCAGTGTGCTCAGCAGCACTGGCGTAACATGCAAACCCTAGACACCCAGATGACCAGATGCTTTCTTGCCTTGGGGCCTTTTATGTGCCTGGATTGTTTTTCTCACCTTTTTTGCCTAGCTAACTCCTCTGGTCAAACTTCAGATCTAAAAGGTTATTTCCTCAGGGAGGCTTTTCTCTCTCTGACTCTCTCTTACACACACACACACACACACACACACACACACACACACACACGCTCACGCACAGAACAAGAGCAATAACTCTTAAAGAAAAATAATGGAATGGTATTGAATAACCTAACACAGGAACCAAATTGAGGAGTCATTGTGTGTGTGTGTGTGTGTGCACGCATGTGTGTGTCTGTCTTTATTTGTTTAAAGCCTGAACTGTAAACTGCCTGAGAGTGGGAACTGTCTCTTTTCATTAAAACTTTTGCTACTTTTTCTCTATTATTTAGAATATATTCTTGAATGAAAACTTCAGCTATTCCAAATTGATGAGATGCAGAGTAGTATGTACAATGTTGTCCCATACTTGTAATTTTTAAAAATTATGTAAAAATGGATAGTAATCCTTTATTAGAGATGTGATTTGCGAATATTTTTCCCCTTCCAGGGTTGCCTTTTTTCTCTGTTGATAATTCCCTTTGATGCACAGATTATACTGAGGTCCAATTTATCTATTTTTTATCATTGTCGCCCATGTTTCTGATGTCATTCCAAGAAATCATTGCCAATTCCTTGTCATGAAGCTTTGCTTCTGTTTTCTTTAAGAGTATTATAATTTTAGGGCCTCCCCGGTGGCGCAGCGGTTGAGCGCTGGGCTGCGAAGCTGCCTGCAGCCTCTGCAGCGCCGGTTCAATCCCCGCCCGCTGGTCAAGGGTCCCACATGGCATGCAGACCTCTCCTGCCGCCCGCTGCTCCCCTCAGCAGTGTACTTCGGTCCTTCTGCCTGCTCTGCTCCCCGCTCTGGCTCTGGTGAATTCTCTCACCCTCCCGCGCTTCTGACTGTACCCAGTGCTTGTATAAATAAATCTTAAAAAAAAAAAAAAAAAAAAAAAAGAGTATTATAATTTTAGCTCCTATATACAGGTCTTTGATCCATTCTGACTTAAATTTTACATATAGTATAAGGTAAGGGTCCAACTTCTTTTTTTTTTTTTCCACATGTTCATCCATTTCCCCACAACATCATTTATTAAAAAGACTGTCCTTCCTTCATGGAATAATCTTGACACCCTTGTTGAAAATCCTTTGACCATATGTGGGAGGATTTATTTCTGGGCTCTCTATACTATTCCAGTGATCTCTGTCTTCATGTGGATGCCATATTGTTTCTGCCAGTACCAATATTTTTTTAATTGTGGTAAAATATGCACTACATAAAATTTGCTGTTCAACATTTTAAAGTTCACAGCTCAGTGGTATTAAGCATATTTCCATTGTTGTTCAGTCACCACCATCTTCCCTTTTCATAGCTGCATAGTATTCCATTGCATGAATATATTATAGTTTATTTCCTAGTCTCCTCATAATAGAAATTAAGGTTGCTCTCAGTCTTTTGCTATTAGAATAAATGCTGTGACATAATTTATTATAAAAGTCATTTATGGGCCTCCCCTGGTGGCTCAGCAGTTGAGCACTGGGCTGCAAGGCTGCCCGCAGCCTCTGCAGCACTGGTTCGTTCCCTGGCCACCGGCGAGGGTCCCACAAAAAAAAAAAAAAAAAGGTCATTTCTGCTTGTGTAAGTATATCTGTAAGATAAATTTTGTAAACATAATTAGTAACTACATAATATTTTTTTAAATTTTTTTTAAATTTTTTTATGAGTATTTTTAAGATTTATTTATTTATTTTATTTATACAAGCACTGGGTACAGTCGGAAGCGCAGGAGGGTGAGAGAATTCACCAGAGCCAGAGCGGGGAGCAGAGCAGGCAGAAGGACGGAAGTACACTGCTGAGGGGAGCAGCGGGCGCGGCAAGAGAGGTCTGCGCGCCATGTGGGACCCTCCCCCGGTGGCCGGGGAGCAGCCGGGGATCGAACTGGCGCTGCAGAGGCTGCAGGCAGCTTCGCAACCCAGCGCTCAACCGTTGCGCCACTGGGGAGGCCCACTACATAATATTTTTGCTTTTGTAATTTTTGTTAATTTTTTTTCTAATTCATTACCTCCCTACCCCAGCAATTTTAAGGTAGGTCCTGTTTCCCCATAACCCTCACCAACAGTATGTTAACCTCTTTTAAAAATCTCCTACTTGATATGTGAGGCATGTTCTTTGTGTTGTTGGAATTTTTGTTTTGAGATTAAACATCCTTTTTGTTTATCTAAGAACCATTTGATGTTCTTTTCTGTAAACATGCTCATTTTTCTGTTGTCATTTTCATATTGATTTGTAAGAATCCTGTATTTTTTAGGAATATCAGCCTTTTCTGATTGCAGAAGTTGCAAAAATGTCTTTGCAACTTGTTCCTTCACTTACAGAAGTTCTGATCTCATTTTCTTTCTATTTATGGTCAAGGAAATGCCAGAAATTTTTGGAAGTCTTTTCACCCTCTCCTATTAGAAAGCTCTGCTTACTTGCTGAGCAATTCCCAGCCTAGTAAATGAGATGTTTATTCATATCTGATTGTTAAAAGTTCAAATAATGATAGGAATAAAAAGAGACCTTAGAAATCCTCTTACAGAGTCATTTCATTTTGTAGATAAGACCAAAATATATGAAGTGATAAAAATCAGGTTATATAACAAGTAAGCAGTGGTACCAGAACCAGGACTTTTTCTGACTTCCATTTTATTTTAGTTAAAGTTCTGTTTGACATGCACACTAGGCATATGAAGGCTTTTACAAATTGAAAGTTGGTTTTGATAGACAAATGGACCCTCTCCCCATTTGGTTCTTTTTCTTTCTTTTTTTTTAATTGTTAAATTCCCCTTAAATTTCAATTTTAAAAAAATTTTACTGATGTAACATTGAATTATATATTATATATGCTTCATGAAACTTATGCTTTTTATCTTCTTTTTCCTCCCCCAAATGCCTTGTGAATTCTGAAATTTTACCTTCTGACAGAACAAGTGACCCTCTGAATGTGTCCTTTTGTAGGGCTGAGTTGGTACTATGTGGATTGTAGTCATGAGGACCCAAGGAAAGAAAATGGTGGTTAGTCTCCAAGTGGTAGTGCCTTTTCAGTGCTTGACTGAGAGGCCCAGCGCAATTGAGGAGGCCAGTAAGGTCATTCTGGGTGGCCTGGAGGTGTGCTTGCAGTTTGGGCTTCCCTGCCCTCCTTTGTCCTCAAAATGAGAAAACCTGCTCCCTTCTGAAAAGCCCTATGACTTCAGTTGTTTCTCAGGGATTTTATGATCTAAGTGATAGTAAAATAAAGTGACTGAAGTAGTAAGAAAGAAGAAATAATAAATCACTAAGGAAAAAATTCTGCTAATGAAAAGGACCAGTGCTTGCTTATCCCATAAACTTTCCTTACATAGACCTCTTATGCATACATTAAAAAGTAAAATGATTTTTTTTAAATGCCAAAATGTAGTGTAATCTCTTTAAAGATACTTTAAGTACCACCAAATACATTTAACTGAGCAAATGTGACAAATCAAACAACTTAGACTAAATTCACACATGTGGGCCTCCTTGGTGGCTCAAGGGGTTAAGTCACAGCACTATGAAGCTATCGGTAGCCACTACAGTAGAGTTCGATGATCCCTGGCCAGGGAGGTGACCCACATGGCGCAGCAGACCTCTCCTATCTCGCCTCAGCAGTGTATTTCAGTTAGTCTGCCTGTTCTGTTCCCCACTCTGTCTCTGGTGAATCCTCTTACCTCCCACCCCCACACCTCTGGCATGTACCCCATTTCTATGCGTAAGTAAATACATCTTAAAACTAACTAACTAAATAAGTAAATAAATAAATAAAAATTGACACATGTATGAGCAGTATGACTAACTATCATTTGGCAGACAAGAATTGTGTAATAGTTTCAGATGCAACCAGGTAGGGGAATATACATTTCAGGATTAATGCCATGCTATATCCTTTAACTGATTCCAAAGCATTTTACACATGTGATTTCATTTAATCTTCCCAGCAACCTTGAAAGTAGGTATGTAAAGCCATTGACTTGCCAGAGATCACAGTTAATAAGTGATGAAACCAGTACTTAAGCCCCAGAGTTTCTGCTCTATCCAGTTGCTTCCAAGCATTTTCCTCATCCATTTGGATCTTTCTGTTATATCAGAACAGGAGGCTGGGAAAGGACAGGAAGTGGGAGCTGCTCCAATTCCCTGCTTCTTCTGATAGAGTTGATTAAAGACAAATTGCTGGCAGAAATAGGTTTACACAAGTGTTTTCTTAAAGATTGAAAGAGTTAAAATACAAGTTTAATCTGAGAACATTCTTTTTCCACTCCTCTCCCCACTCTCTGAAGGTACCAGAAAGCAGCTGAAGAAGCAAACATGGAAAAGAGGAGAAGTGTAAGTATTCAGAACCCCAGGGCATGCGGGACTCCATGAACAGAGCCTGTGTGGCCGGCCACCTGCAGCCGCTGCGGGCTTGGGCTCCCTGACAGCTGAGCGGGCATTTGTGCCAACTGGTCTGATTTGTGAGCCATTTGCTCAGGAGGACTTGGCTTAGGCACAGGGGATCTTACTTTTTCACTGAGGTTTTCTTTTTGAACCACTTTTTCTTTCTTGAATTGAGTGAAGGACAGAAGGCCAAGTGCTTTGCCTGAGGCTAGTAAACTGGTTTACTGCTCTAGCTCAAATTAGAATACAGGGTTTCTTAGGCAGACATCTTTTTTCCAATTCAAATAACTAGAATTTCTGTATCTATGCAATTAAGTGGTAGCAGCTGTGCAGCTCTTGTTAGCCTCTGGGTTCTTTTTTTAAAGCAAACTTCTTGCCCCAGTCTAGTTAGCAAGTTTGTTAGCTGTAGGATTCATCAAAAACTGAAGATTCAGAACAAGCCCTCTGCTCATAACCATTTTCTACTCTCCCCATTGGCTCACTTTCAGCTGAGCTGGATAGTGTATTTCTTTTGAAATCTTACCAAGAAAAAAGCTTCATTTGGAGGAGAGTTCTTTAATTTGGCTAACATTACAAAAATATCCTCTTCACAGTTTTTAGTGCCTAACTTACTTAAATTAGTACACAGCATGCCCCTGTCAATTTGCTCTGTCTAAGGAGGTAATACTTTCTAAGTCCTTGGTTTCATTTTCCTATAATTCAAAAATGGAGTGAAAAGTTACCATCATTTCACTCAATTGCTTTTTTCTTTTCTTTCCTTCTTATCTCTCTTCTATCTGTTATTTTCCCCCTTCCTCCCCTGCTCCTTTTCCTTTTCTTTCATTCATTCATTTAGCAAATTAATTGTGGAGCACCTACTACATGCCAATACTAATATAGACTATATTTCTGTCATCATGGAGTTTGTTTTAGGGGGAGAGACTGGCAATAAAGAAACTGTGTCAGGTGGTGACTAATGCTGTGAAACAACATGAAGCAGGTAGGGCCTCCCTGGTGGCTCAAGGGGTTAAGATGCAGCTGACTGCAGCCACTGCAGCATGAGTTAGCTCCCTGGCCAGGGAGCCACCCACATGGCACAGCAGACCTCTCCTGTGTCACCCGCTGCTCCCCTCAGCAGTGTATTTCAGTCAATCTGCCTGTTCTATTCCCCACTCTGTCTCTGGTGAATTCTCTCACCCCTGCCTTTCTGGCCTGTACCCTACCTCTTATATGCATAAATAAATAAATCTTTTTTTAAAAAAATAGGGGCCTCCCTGGTGGCACAAGGGTTAAAGACACAGCACTGTCAAGCTATTGCCAGCCAAGGCAGCACTGAGTTCAATCTCTGGCTGGCTAGGGAGCTACCCACATGGCACAGCAGACCTCTCCTGTTTCGCCCACTGCTCCCCTCAGAAGTGTAGTTGAGTGGATCTGCCTGTTCTGCTCCCCACTTTCTCTGGTGAATCCTCTCACCCCCCTGCACCTCTGGCTTACACCACAGTTCTTGTATGCAGAAATAAATAATTTTTAAAAAATAATAAAATAAAATGCTCCCTGACTGTTTCCTCCCCCATACTCTGGCTGGGGACACTGGTATGAGTTTCCACCTCACAAATGCTTCCAGGTGATCAAGTAAAGTGGAAATGACAATTTTCAAGCTGCTTACAACAACATCAAGATTATTACTTTTTTATAGGGCGATTTTTTTGGTGATAGAAGATGACGTATACTTTTATTTCTGTATTTGTGTTATTATACAATGAATACACACTTACTATAAAAAGAGAAAAAAGAATTCAATTGCCCTTAGTCTATGATCCAAAGATAACCTGTTAACACCCTGATGTCTTTTCTTCCAGAATACTTTTCTGTTTATATTTCTAAATATACCCGTGTTTTATAAAATGGGGTCATGCTGTCATATAATTTGCTTTTGTCAGTCAAAAGCATCTTATTATGTTAACAAATATACTTGATCACATGATTTGTCTCTGAGGAAAGCAGTGTCCAGTTAGTGAGGCACTTTACCAAGCTGCTTTGATTCTCTGCCTCCAGCTGGGGAAAAGCAGGGCAGGTGAAGTCTGGGACCCAGGTGACTGGTCCATTGCATGGCAGGAGGCAGCACTCAGCCAAGGTGCTGCTATCTTTAAGGTAGCTCCAGCTTCCAGAGCTGTATCTTACTTAATTCTCTCTTTTCCAAAAAGAAAACGTTTTGTGCTTATTTTCTCTCTGACCTGTACGTGGTTCCTCCAATGCATAGCTCATCTATCAGTTAAAATTTAAATGCCAAAATCAAGCAGTTGCTCTTTGTTAACTTTCTTTTCCTGTCTTGGTGCTGCTTGATAGAGTGGCTTTCAGAGCATATTCAGAAGAGCAATAGGGTGAGACTTAATTCCCAATATAGCTGCTAATCCTGTTTAATTCTCCGAAGACTCTCAGTGTCCTTGATTGTCTGTCCTTTCTTTCTTGAAAGACAGGTGAGTCACAGACCACAGGAATGGAGGGCAAGAAAGAATTGGAGTTCAGGTCTTTTGGGAAGGTGGTGCTGCTCCATGTGTGTGGGAGAGCTTACAAAGTAGGGGACATTTCATCTTGCTTCATCAAACATGTTTTCTCATTGTGGAGCAACATTGGCAATGGCCAGGTTTTCAGTCTGTCTCCATATTAATTTGATCTGGTGAAAGTGAACCCTCTTGAGTGTGTAAGTTGGATCTTGCAATCAAGTGAGTGGTGGTAGTTCCTATGGAAGCTGGATATTTTCATCAAAAGGATCTGTAAAATCATGACTTTTCTTGTAAATGAGTTTTCTCATGTAGGTAAACATACAGCAAAGAGCAGAAAAAAGAGATTAGAGTCTTAGTGAAAATAAAGTTTGTTTAGCTATGTGTAAATTATGTTACATGATGAAATATGGTTTATGCAAATAACTGTAAAAGTCTGGTGACTTCTTAAGATTTGTACAGATAGTTTCCATCCTTGGTCTTACTGTCCACAGTTATTGGTATTGCATAGTTTCAGCTTTCCTGCATCTGTGCCTTATTTTAAAGGAAAAAAAACCCAGCAGAATTCACATAATTTTGTGGCATGCAATGATGAACTTTTACTGTACATATTTACAGTGTTTAAGTACCTAGTATTTTGCTTTTTCTTTGTTTTCCCCATTAATATTTGGATAAAAATCTCTTGTCTCCAATCATTAGATCTGGGCTCTCCTTTCTTCCCATTTTGTCCTTATAAGGCTATCCTGTTTTATCACTTCCTGCTTCAGTTTCTGACTTATTCTCTCTTCCCCTCTCCCTCTGCTGGGGTGGGTGCTTTCTCCATGTGGCAGGGCTGTAACTGCTCACGGCTGCCTGAAACGCCAGTGGACCAGGAGCAGCCTGGAGTTTTAAACTTTCGTTTTACCAAGACCAACATGTTTGAGTGTTTCAGCAGGCAAGTTATAACTGGCACTTATTTCTTGTTCTTCTAGAACACTGACAATCACCCCCAGCACTTCAGAAGGGGGATCCTAACTGTGCTGAAGAAGAAGTGGGAGAACCCAGGGCTGGAAACAGAGTCTCACGCAGACTCCCTGAGAAACAGCAGCGCTGAGGTCAGGCACAGAGGCGACCATCCAACAGCTGAAGTGGCACGCAGCTCTGCTTCGGGGACTGAAGCTGACCAAGCGGACCCACTTCCCTCCACACCTACAGTCACAGCGCCTCCGGAAGCCCTTCCTCAGTATCGGTATCCCCGCATTGAGGACGGTGAGGATCTCCAAAACCACTCACCAGAAAGTGAAAAAATGGAAAATTGGCTGGGAGAATCAAAGCATGAAATAGGAAAACCTGAAATCAGTGAAAACACAGAAGCTGCAAACAAAATAGAGAAATACAATGTTCCACTGAACAGGCTTAAGATGATGTTTGAGAAAGGTGAACCAACTCAAACCAAGGTAAGAATCGGGCGGATTTAAAACTTTGGGAATGCTACTTCAGATAACTAAAGAAATGCTACTTCAGATAACTAAAGAAAACTTCCAAATCTAGACAGTTTAATAGTGGCGAATATGTGGTGACTGTGTCTTTTGCTTCAAATCAGATGAGTTAATGAAACTTCACAAATGAATTATTTGCACAGATGTTAAGATTTATGAGTCTCTAACCCAATTTCATGTGAAATCAATCGCATGCTGAGATTCAAGTTAATATCGAGAAATAAAGAGAGTTTGATGTCCATTGGATTATGTGTTTTTGTATGCTTGCCCTTTTAATTTGTCTTCCTGTGCCTTTTGTCATTTGTAGCCTTGGGGGTTGGAATTACTGTTGAATCTCTCTCTGCTTGGACACAGCTGCAGGCTGAGTGTTAAGACCAGAGTTTAACATTAAGACTGAGGCTTAGTTGTCTCTTTGCTAGCTGAACTCCTTTTCTTCTCAATTTCCTCTTCTGTCCCATCCAACAAATGTTTTCTGTTTGCTAAAATCCTCTCCCAAGAAAATCAACGAAGATAGCCAGACTAGCTGTGGCCTTCAGGAGTTTTGACTTGCAAATGCACAGGGCTGCATTTTCCTACAACTGCAAATGAAATTTGATCCTTCATGTGGAGTGCAGACCCAGTCCCCAGAGGGAATTACTTAACAAGAAAATGAGTTACATATGCTGGTGACTTATAACACAATCCAGGGGCCGCAGAGCTGGTAAATTTTTCCAGTTTTCTCATATTTCCTGCATATCTGGCTTTGTACATGGGGATGGTATGTTACAACCGTCATTATAATGAAATAAACAGATCTGACAGGGAGCACAGCCATCAGATTCCATCTCCATGGGAAAGCCAAATTGTTTCAAACTAAATATTTGGCTCAGTCCCTACATTTATGAAGTAATGATATGAAGCATTCTTTCTGAGATATAAACTAGATAACTCATCCTCGACTATGTTTGGTATGATTTGGGCCATCTCTTCCCATACCTTTTAGTGCATTTTGATTTCCTGCCTAGAACATTTCTTGAGAGTGGGGAATCATCTGTTGGAGGGTATAGGAACAATTTTTAAAAGTTTGCACAGCTAGAACCCTTTTCTAGCTAACACTGAAACCAGTTGGCAAAAGATGTAACCACAAAGCAGTTTTATACCTTTTCTTTTATTTTTCCCTCGTGAATTTTAGCCCTCTAGGCCTCCCTACGCCTCTTCCCCTTTTATGGTCTTACTTAATTTTTTTTTTTAATTTAAATAGGAAGAATCTTAAATGGAAGGGGGGAAATGTCAGAGATCCTAAATAGAGAGGAAGGGGCTTTGTTGGGACTCAAAGCACCATTGTAAGTTTCTTCCTCAAAGGCCATGTTAGGGGCAGGACAGCTGATGTCACACCAACACACACACAGTGTGGATTCAGTGCAAAAAGCTAGTGCGTGTTGAGACTGGTCTGAGGTAGGAAATGACTGGGACTGCAGCAAACAAAAATGATGATTATATGTAAGAATCTGGTGAGAGACTTTTCTCATAATGTCTGGTGAGAGATGGGTCAGAACAAGCCTATCTCTTAGTAGCTGGTCAGAACCGAGAAACAGTCATATAAGGAAGGATCCTCCTACATCTTCCGTAGCACTTGCTGCCTGGCAGTTAACAGTATAGAAAGATGGAGGTGCTAACATTGACCTGGGCTTTTGGGTTACCTTTTTAAACTTCCTGATTAAATAGTCATTTGTCACTTAATGGCTAATTTAGGACGTGTAAAATACAGCTGCTCTTATTTCCAAATAAGCATCATCCAGGAAACAATCTAGTTTATTTTAAAGTTTTCTCTAGTATTTAAATAAAACTGTTTTAAAAATATTTTTCTATTTTAGGTTATGAAGTAATTAATCAGTTTGAAATTAAGTTATGGGGGCCTCCCCTGGTGGCGCAGCTGTTGAGCGCTGGGCTGCGAGGCTGCCTGCGGCCTCTGCAGCACTGGTTCGTTCCCCAGCCACCGGTGAGGGTCCCACCAAAAAAAAAAAAAAAGAGGAAATTAAGTTATGGTTATGTTAATACAATCTCAGCTTTAATATGGATAAGGCTTTAATCGGGAAAGTTACAAGATTTGATCTGAGAAATAAGGTAGGGACACTAGAAGCCCTTTTAGGAATAGGAATGCACACTCAGACATAACAAATTAGTACTTCAGTGAGACAAATGAATATATTAGCTACAAATTGTATGACTGATTCCATAATTGAATTTCAGAGAACTGAGCAGAATCTCAACTGATTCCTTGAGGAAGGAGAGTCTGGAGTTGTGTTTTCCTGAATCTTTATCAGAGTTATTTATAGAAAGCAAAGTTAACTTGCTTGAGTTCCACTCAGTTGTCTTGCTCCCTTTTGTTTGAGATGATTTCTGTTCTTGTCCACTTCCGTTCCTGATCTCTTCTCTGCCCTGTTTTTCTCTTTGCCTGTGTAGTCTTTTTTATTGTAAGACTCCAGTAGATGAACCCACAAATTGGATTCTAATCCTAAATTCTCTTAACCTCAAGTGTCAGCCCCCAGGTTTGCCTCTCAAATCAGGCATCTCTGTGAATACCCCTTAGGCACTCAAATTGAAGAAAGCTAAAAAAATAACCCATTACCTTTCCAATCTAATTATCTTGTTTATCTATTTACTTACCTTGTACATTACAATTTATTTGTTTATTCAATAGCATACCTAGTATGATTTCAAATTATCTTGTTTATCTATTTACTTACCTTGTACATTACTACCTTTCCAATCTAAACCTGCTCTACCAGAGGTGTACCTTACACGCACCATTTATCACATCTAGTCTGTAAAATTTGGAATCATTTCTTCCTTCTGCCTGCCTCTTCCCATTTTTAAGCTATCTGCATCAGTTCAGCCTCTGCACAGCTCTGATATAGGCCCTTCTGTACAATACCCTTGTTAAGCCCTTTCTGGCTTGTCTCTAGTATTCCTGCGGCCTCTCCCCATTGGCCTCTCATTTCTCCCCATCCATCCTCCATGCTGTTGCCATTTATTTTTCTGATTATAGTTGTAAATTATGTTTTTATTCCCTTGATCAGAAACTTTTGATGCCTCAGAATTAATCTGTAGTTAGTACTCAGGCCTTCCACAGTCTGAGCTCACCCTACCTTTTTTTTTTTTAAAGATTTATTTTATTTATTTATCCATACAAAAGCTGGGGTACAGGCCAGAGCTGCAGAGGTGGTATGTGTGTGTGAGAGAGAGGATTCACCAGAGACAGAGCGGGGAACAGAACAGGTGGATTGACTGATATACACTGCTGAGGGGAGCAGCAGGTGAGACAGGAGAGGTCTGCTGTGCCATGTGGGCAGCTTCCTGGCAGGGGATTGAACTCATGCTGCAGTGGCTGCTGATAGTGCTGAGACTTAACCCCTTGCACCACCAAGGAAGCCCTCACCCTACCTTTTCAATATTATAACCAATCTTATACTCAAGATTACTCCTCCTCTCTAAGTTATTCACGTAAGTCCCCAAATTGCTACCTTTTGAACTCTTACTCAGGATGGTTGAAGACTATGAAGTCTTTTCCTCAGTTTCTTTCAAATGGAATTAATTTCACTCCTAATGAGTTTTCTTTTGATTTCTCTTTGGGTACTTATAGCATGCATTCCTTAATAGTCAGGATTGAATCTGTATGCTCCCCAGTCTATAATTTTTTTCCAAGCCAAGGGTGTTTTTATTTCCCAGTGGTCAGCACAATGACTCAGCTTTTAGTGTTTATTTAATAAAGAGAAGAAAAGAAGCTTAGAACTTGAATAACTTATAAATGATGAGAATTCATTGAAAGCTATTCTTCACTTATTTTCTCCCTTAGTTGAATAGATAAGTTACTCAAGTTAGATGATTTAGTTGAACATGATTGTTCTAATTCCTATGAACAAATTTCTGGTGACTAATCAAGGATAGGAGGTAGTGTTACAGGGCAGGGAGAGGGGCACCCCAGAACCTCCAAACCTGTCTGTTCTAAATATGTTCTGCCATCCGCCACATCAAGATAAAACATACTCTAGTGACTATGACATTTAATGGAAAGGAACGTTAATAGAATTAGTGCACAACAAAGAAAGAAAGGGGAAGAATAAAGTTTCCAAATCAAACACCCAATTACCCATTCCCTTGTAGGTAAAATGCCCAGCCAAACAGGGTTGGCCCAAAGCAGGGCCACTGAGGCCTAAAAGCTTGCCTCAAGTCTAAAGCACCTTCTGGTGGGGACCCAGAGGAAGGGGCAGAAGGGGCCCAGACGTCTGGGACAGGAGGAGCAAAATCAAGATAAAAGCGGCCATTGTTAACCGCCCCACAGGTCTCTTACCCACATCTGCTTCAACCAGCCCAGGACCAAAGAGCAAGTGCAGCTTCTTCACTTGTCTCTCTCTGCTCCATGTGCCTCCTCCAGGTTTCCTTCTTGCTCTCTGCTTCCTTCTTCCTTCCTTCCTTCAGTCTTTCCAGCTTCTTCACCGCCCTGCTCAGCTCCACCTTTCCTGGAGTGGGGCAGGGAACCTGGAACCTCCCCTTTTCCTGGGGACCACCCTGTGACAATAGTGATGAGAAGGTAGTGATAGATTTGACCATATAGAAACAAAATTAAAACTATTTAATGAGCAGAATTAAAACTATTTAGAAAAAAACTTTTCTCCTTTTTCCCTGTCGTTCTTGGTTTATTTTCACCATGAGAGTTAGTCGTGTTTTAATTGTGTTGACTTATTTTATAATGCAAAGGTAAACCAGTACATTTAGATAAAATAAAAATGGAAGTTTCCCTGCCCTGTCCCTCTTGAACTTGTCAACTACTTGTCTCCCCTTAAACCCCTAAGACCATCAGCTTGTCTTAGAGTATCTTTTCCTCTTATCACCAGGATCATTATATGTATGACTGGCATCGAAACACCAACAAAATTTGCTGCAGTGGATAATATGAGAATAAAACCATCCTTCTTTAAACAGTCCAGCATTTTTGTGGTTTTTTTCTTGTATGTTCCTGGAAGTGACACTTGGCTTTATATTTAGCTTTACAAAACACGACTATGTAATATAATAGTATATGTATATTGGTATAGTGGAACAAACCCTTAGGAAATAAGGCAACTAAGCTAAAATCTGATCTTTGTTCATCAGATATTTTATCCGTAGCAAACTAATCTTTAATCTACATCAAAGAAACCATTTTTTATTTGTCTTCTTGAAGAATGTCCATTCGGAATCCTTAAATTGTTGAAAAAAATATAACATTTTCTCCTCACTTGGTTAGTAATTGTGTGTGTGTTTCCTTATCTTAGGAACTTATAACACAATGTTATCTTAATAAGAATTTTCTTTTTACTTAATGTCTTAAGTAAATTGCTTGGAATTATATTCCAAGAAGGATACAATTCTGAAAGTGTTCATAATTGGTTTTAATTGCATGATTCTAAATTATAACTAAATTATAATTTTAAGATGGGCTCAGGGAGGAAAAAGGTTTGAATAACTGTTAATATTACAGTGGGGTCTAATAAAGTCACTCAAATGCAATAGACTATATCTTTAATTTGCTTATCAGCACATCATAAATCTTAAATCAACACATTGAATCTCCAATAGATACATTGCTAGCACTTTAACTGCGGATAACTGATTTTGTTAAATAAACACAAAGGTTATCTTTTTCTGTCAGTCCCATCTTTCTCATATATTCTGTAAAAACTAATATTTGTTGATTTATTAAATTCACCTTTATTTTATAGCTTCTTCTGTAATTTCAAAATGTAAATAAGACTACTCAGCGATAATTATCTTTTGACTGAGTTCTTCCTATAGTGGTACACTTCTCTTAAAAACCTCACTCCAGTTAAATTTTTATTTTTTTTTTAATTAGTAACTCTTTGTATTTCTTTGGTCTTTGTGGTAAGATAATAATGGATTCAGGTGTAAAGATGCCAGTCAAGGAATTCTGGTCTTTTTCACTATTTATTGCCCTAAATGTCTGTCCTTGATATGCCAACTGGAGACCAAGCATATCTTTTATGCTGATTTTTATGCCAACTAAGTACTTAGCAGTTTCTAGACAATTTCATTAGAATAAAACTTGTAGAAAAGTAATGTCAGGGTAATAGAACATTTTGTAAGCAATGTTGGCTATGTTGGAGTTAGGAGAAACCAGAAAGACTTCATTTGCTCCCCAAATATCAGCACCTTTGTCTTCATGCTATTGAATTTGCTGCTGGATTAGGCAGCCTAGGTGTATATACCAGTGAACGTACTAGAGTCATTTCCTCTAGTCTTCTAGCTGATGGGTGAATTATATAGGTCCTATAACTAAGGGACTCTGGGCAGTTATTTAATTCAGTTTACACATATAGTTAGGATATTAAAACTCCTATTGTACAGATTTTAAAATTCCTGTTGTACAGCTGGAAACAGCTATGGTCAAAGGAGTTAACTGAGATACAATGTCATATGGCTAATTCGTCTCAGAACAAGAACTGAAGTTGTGGTGTGCCCCTTCTACTATATAACACTATCTTCGGAGATATTATAACTGTTTAAATGGATAAAAACAAGTGACCGTGGCTTTACATATCAGCACAGGCAAAAGTCTAGCAGTAGAACAGACAGAGTTTCAGAAAAGAGAAACAACATCTAAGGAAATCAGGGCAAATCTAAAATACCTTGGTAAACGTTTAGCTGTGCTCTCACGTTAGCTGTCTGTCTGCCCACATTTTATTGAGGCAGTGAAGAGCAGTACATTGGCCTGCAAGGGATTTGTAGTAGAAGTTTGTGCATTTAGAAGGTTTATTTATCTTATTGTGTAAGTCTTATCAAATTAGACTTATCAAGTTAGTCATCAAGTAAATTGGGGAAAGATTTAACTACCAATTTTGCACAGTAATATCTTTATCATTGCATAACTAATTTTTACATGCTTTAGTCACTGTGCTTACTGTTATATGTGCTTTATCTTTGGTTTAGTCTGTTTTCTATACAGACCTTCCTATACATCTTCCTATTTCATCTAATTATCCTTTCATGGTAATATGGCGTTTCATTCTACAGTTTAATCATTTCCCAATAACTAGGTTCTTTCAGCCTAATCAAAAAGCTCTAAGCATCTCAGCAGAAACATTTTGTTTTTAGTCTTTTTTTTTGTGGGGGGGGAACCATATAACTGAAGTGAAGTCATGATCAAAAGAGATGCACCTAAAAAGATTATACTATTTAATAGCACCACCCGCACAATCTGAGAACAATCCTCAAAACCTTGTCAGCATTCAGTTTTATCATTTTATCTATCTGTATTAATTTAGTAAATATTACCTTTTTTTTTTCTAGTTGTAAGACAAACACATAATTTTTGTAGAATACTAAGGGATACAGAAAAATGTGGAGAAATCACACCAGCTGTAGATAAGTGCTCCTTCTATGTGTATTGTTTTACTCAAGTGGACTGTAATTTTTTAAAGAGGGTTCCTGGAGACAGAAATGCTTCTCTTTCAGTATTTTGAGAAATTAAAGCCAAGTTTTATCTACACCCTCTTATCCTATGCCATCGTTCAGCAAAGTTCCATTTTTCCTGAAAACCATCCTTCCTCCCAGTTGATTTTGGAAGGGTGAGAGAATCAGAATCAAAGTTTGAAGATGAAGGCTTAAGGAAGTAGGTGAGAAAGGTAGGAGCCCCTCAGTAATTAAAGTGTTCAGAATCAGCTTTTAAGAGAAATTTTTCCTGAAAATAGGGATACAGGGCACAGGAAATCCTGGGTTTAAGTTGTAACCTAACTTATTTTATTTCTTTAAAAATATTTTCCAGAAAAAAAATTCTACAGACTGCTGACTAAAAGACCCAAACCATTCTTCTCTTATTGGTACAAGTATTTGGTTTATGGTTTCACAGAGAATATTTCAGGGGCGTTCACACTAATGAGAGTCAGCTGACAGGAAAGAGGACTTGTGGGGTGGGGTGAGGCAGAGGCCCAGCCTTAGGAAATTCCAGAAAGTAATCTTTAAAGTGTCTATTCTCTCTTAACAGATCATGATGATTAACATTCCCTCAGGTATCTGAGTAAAAAGGGTTGAAGTGTGATAAAAATGTGTTACTGAAGAGGATTTCAGTAAGAGATTGTTTTTCTTTCAGGGCCCCTCTGTTTCCTTGAGAAATATTGAAGGAAACCCCTCCTTTTTCCTGAACTTCAGATTACCACTTATAAAATGAAGATCATAAAATTTATCATAAATACAGCATAGGCAAAGGCCAGAGTAGTTGAGATCTTGTTACCCTTAATAATCAGTGGTTTGGAGGTGAAAAGGTACTGAAAGACACATTCAGGGCCCCTGGGAGCTCCCTAAGTGCCAGCTCATCTCAGAGCCACTCACTGTCGGTTTAACTGATTTCCAGAGACAGTTCTATTTTTTCTTTAAGACAAAATGGCTTGGTAGATTCATTTTTTTTAGTATTTGAGAAAAAATAATCAGAGTACCAATGCCCTCATGAACCAGAAGCCTTTTTTTTTTTAAAGCTCTTAATTTAACCCAAAGGTTTAAAAAGTTAGAACAGAAGGGAAATTTTATGTATCTAAAGTCAAAAAAAGCCTCTACCCTAATAGAACACTTGTTCTGGTTCTAAATGGCTCTGCTGACAGTCACACCAGTGCCTGGACTTTGCACAAGACAGGATGCAACTACAAGTACAGACAGAAAACTGAACTCTACTGGTTGTGACATGTGACACTCTTGGAATAATACTTGAACTTTACCTTTAACAGAATGTAAATATTTGAAACATTGCTCCAGCAGTATGAATGCAGGACCTATTCCTTTTTTGTTAAGAAAAGTGGGATTTCCAGGCTTTTCCCCTTTTGAACACTAAAAATTCTAATTTTTATAGTGATCATCTTACAGTGCAGCAGTATTTGGAATAAATCGTTGGAATTTCCTTTACTATAATGGTCAGATAATGAGAAATGTTTTAAAAACTAAACAAAAGCAAAAAATGTGACTATCGGGGACTTAGCCAAATGTAGGGGACTCAGGGCCTCCCCTGGTGGTGCAGCGGTTGAGCGCTGGGCTGCAAGGCTGCCCACAGCTTCTGCAGCGCCGGTTCATTCCCAGGCCGCCGGCGAGGGTCCCACAAAAAAAAAAGGGGACTCAGCCAATTTTCATATGGGAGGCTGCTCCCTGTTGTGTATTGGTGGTGTGTGTTGAGCCATTTGAACATGGTCAGTGTTGATGCAGCTGATCTGAAGATGAGGTGGCAAGGTTAGAGTTACCACAGCTTATTTGGGGTTTTATTAAAAATAGATTTAGTAGTGCAGTGTAAATAGAAAATCTGGCTGGAGATAAATAATATTAAATGTACACTGAATCTGCAAGAAACTCTTAATGGTGTGGCATAAGCAACCAAGCCTTGGCTCTGATTTCTGAAGTGACACATTTTATATCTCCAAGGGGAGAGAAGACAAAATAGAGAGTTCACAGTCTTAAACTTTATTGTTGAGTTTATTAGTCCTTTGAACTGAACGCTAATTACTAATATTGAATTCAAAAAGGTGTTTTATCTCCTGTCATGCTGGATATCAGAGATCCTACTTTAAGTTGTCTGAAAATAAATTGAGATTTGAATGATAGACTCTGGTTGAAGGGTCTCATTACAAGCTGAATAAACATGGCATACCTTCAGTGTACCATGTCTGGGAGCAATCTGTAAAACTTAAGTTACTTTCTCTTGAGTTACTTTTCTAGTCTTAAAAATTACGAGATTTACCCTAGGTCTGAGAGGTATAGGTATATTAATATTTGTAAAAATCACAAAATACTTTACAAAATACTTTTCTTTATATGCTAGAAATATATAGATGAAAAAGTCATGATCTCTGCCCTCAGTAAACTTTCAGTCCCTGTAAAGGGACACACAATAATTTGACCGGAATTGTAATGGAAGTGTGGCCAGATACCTTGGGAACACAGGAAGGACTACTTAGATTTCTGTAGGAGAGGTAGGGCAGGCTGTCCAGAGGGAATTGTGGCTCATGGTTTGCACTGAATCCTGCAGGAACAAGCATTTGCTAGACAATGGAAGGATAAAAAGTAATCCAGGAAAGCATTTACAATATCATGGACTTCACAGCAGTTTGCCTTTCCTGGAGGACAAAGGATGAGGAAGAGAATATTCAGTGAGAATAGCTTAGGGACCTGGTCTAGAACTGGTCTTCTGTAATATACTAAGCACTTTTTTTTTTTTTAAGATTTATTTATTTATACAAGCACTGGGTACAGTCAGAAGCGGGAGGGTGAGAGAATTCACCAGAGCCAGAGCGGGGAGCAGAGCAGGCAGAAGGACCGAAGTACACTGCTGAGGGGAGCAGCGGGCGGCAGGAGAGGTCTGCGCGCCATGCGGGACCCTCCTCCGGTGGCCGGGGAGCAGCCGGGGATCGAACCGGCACTGCAGAGGCTGCGGGCAGCTTAGCAACCCAGTGCTCAACCGCTGCGCCACCAGGGAGGCCCATACTAGCACTTTATTTATTTATTTATTTATTTTTTTTTTTAAAGATTTATTTATTTATTGCTTGATTGATTTATACATACATGCATACAAGCACTGGGTACAGTCAGAAGCACGGGAGGGTGAGAGAATTCACCAGAGCCAGAGCGGGGAGCAGAGCAGGCAGAAGGACCGAAGTACACTGCTGAGGGGAGCAGCGGGCAGCAGGAGAGGTCTGCGTGCCATGTGGGACCCTTCTCCAGTGGCCGGGGAGCAGCCGGGGATCGAACCGGCACTGCAGAGGCTGCGGGCAGCTTCACAACCCAGCGCTCAACCGCTGCGCCACCGGGGAGGCCCCCCCATACTAGCACTTTAGAGTTAATTCAAGGAGTGACTAGGGATCCTTAAAAGAATTTTGAACAAAAGAATGACATAGATTTATATTTTGGGATAATCACTTTGTATTACTTCAGATAATGGCAGTATCATAGAGACTTGATGGAAGATATAGAAGAATAGAAAGGTAATGCAGTAGTCCAGGGAAAGAGATGAATACATGAAGGAAGGTAAGAATGGGAGAGAGAAAGTAGCATAGAGAAGGCAAATAGCAGATTCTGCATCAGCCCTTGGCAATTTGGAGAGCCATGTTTTTGTCATCTGGGACACAAGGATTCCCCTCCAATGACTGTTTAATTACAAGACTTGCTCATTAAATTGGTTAGGCATGATCATTAGCAGAGAGCATTACCCATATAGTTATTTTTCCCTAAGCCCCTGTATAGAGTGCTTGATATTTATAATGTTGAAAACACATTCTGTGGACTATGAAAACTAATATAAAATCAAATCTCTTCTGGGTTTTATTTAAAAAGGAGATTGCAGGCCTCCTTGTTGAGCATTGCATCAAGAATTCCGATCATCTATACAAAGCCTAATGTTGGATTTTGTTTTCCAAACAGCTTCTTCGGACCCAAAGCAGAAGTACAGGTGGAAGGAAGGTCTCTGAAAACAACTATTCTCTGGATGACTTGGAACTAGGCCCAGGTAAATAGAGAGGTCCCTCCAAGTATGTGAAGTTCTTTAGGAAGGAATCATTGGTGCTGATAACTTTTAGCTTCAAAACCAATGTTTTAAAGGAAAAGTGGAACAAATCAAAAGGAAGGCTGCCTGTTGGACACATTTCCAAATTTCATTGCTCCCCACAAGTAGTTTCTTAGTATTTTTAATCCATACTAGTCAGTGGTAACCAAAGGGGACCTTTATGGAATCACCAGGAAAGTGCTACTGACAGTTTTGACTATGGTCACCTGTGGGTAGGGGACACCATAGATGGACAGAATCCTCCATCAAGATTGGTTGTTGTGTGTTACTAATGGTAACGAATCTTAGCTTTGGAAGTAAATTATTGTGTTTCAAAGGGAGCATATACAGGCACTTTACAAAAGAAAAAATAAAATTAATAGACACGGGAAAATCACCATCTACTCACCAAAGAAATGCAAATTAAAATGGCATTGATATCTAATGTTTTTCACATGTTAAACCAAAAATTTTAAATATGTCATACATAATTATAGTAAGGGTTCTCCTTTTCATGTTGGAAGGCAAGTGATTACCTTATAAATGACAGTTATATTCCTGATTTCTTTCTTTGTACTTTTACTAGAAGAAATGATTACATTACATTGCCATAGCCCAAGATTTTGACTAAACCATTCAAATCACATTTTATCTTCTAATAAAGCTCATTGTTTTATGCTTCCAGGTCAGCTGTCATCTTCTGCACTCAACTCAGAGAAAAGCGAGAGTCGGAGAAATCTGGAGCTACCCCGCCTGTCAGAAACTTCCATCAAGGATCGAATGGCAAAGTACCAAGCTGCTGTGTCCAAGCAAAGCAATTCCACCAACTACTTGGTATGTTTTCTGGATCATCTTTTCATTCACTCATATATCAAATGGTCACTGAGCACAGCAAAGAGAAATACCTTCCTGACCTGTGAGCCCTGGCTTCTTGCCTGTCCCTAGCCATAAACCCTACCCTAGTTTCATCATAATCCTTACCATGGTCTAATCCTGACTTCTCTTTCCTTATTCCCACCCCACTCATTTTTTGGTAATGTGACCATCTAGTCATGTCATAGATTGCCTATCTCTTTTAGTTAATCTTGTCATTGTTAAATAAATAGTATTTTATTCATATTAATAGAAACATTTATTTTATTTTGGTTTTTGAGGGAAGAAAGGTAGAATACGAAGAGAAATATCAGATCAATACTAACGCAGGGTGGGAGGTTATCGTTTTTTTAATTGATATATGTCATAGGGCATAAAAAATCACCATTTTAAATTATATAATTCATTGATTTTTCATATATTCACATGGTTATGTAGCCTCATCACTGTCTAATTCCAGAACATTTCCATCACCCTAGAAACACACCCCACCCCTGTGTAGTGCCTCCCAGCTTCAGCTCCCACATCTGGCAGCCACCATCTACTTTGTGTCTATTGGGTGTGCCTATTTCTGGATATTTCATATTAATGAAATCATGTGATATATGGATTACAAGGATACTCTGTAATCCTTATGATATAATGGTTTTTTAAGGAAATAGAATGGATAAGAAGAAGTGGCAAGAAATGACAAGAAGATGATATGCTCAGGAAGCACCAAAATTCGGTACTCTAAATAGAATGGAAGGTCTCATTTTACATTTTTTTAGGCTGAACTAGCAGACTGATACAACAGAACTAAAATAACTAAGTTATTTTAAATGGCATTAATTCATACATAACACACACATACACACACGTGTGTATATATATATATATATGCACACATACATGTGTATATCTTTCAAGCATTTGTTCCTTCTGAGAGTTCAGATTACACACTGTTAATCTCCTGATGTCCCAAACAACCGATGCACCACCAGGGGAGGCCCCTGATGTCCCAATTTTTAAATGAAGTCAAAAGAATGGTATTGAATTCCCTTTGTTCCTGGGCACTCTAAAACTGGTAATTAGAAATCATGACATGTATTCCAGGAGTTGAGCCTTCTTTCCCCCACAATATTAAAATATGCATTCTCTACAATATTCAGTATTTATGGATGGACCTAAGTCTTTGGGTATGAATAACTTCATCTTGATTTCACTGAAGTTTTAAGAAAAGATGATGTAAGTCTGTATAGCGATGTGGAATGTCACAGGGTCATTATTCACTATAAGGATAAAAATTAAGCAAATTTAGACTCCTCCTAGAAGGCAAGTCAGGAGATACAGCAAATAGGTCATCTGTGTAGCTTCATTCCCTCTAGTTATAGGATTTTGCTGCTTCCCAGTGCCCTCCTGGTATAACATTCCAACCCGGTGACTCTCTAAGTGGAAAAACCTGTTCAGTGACTTTTTTCTCTAACCTCCTAATAGAGTTTCCGCATTGCAGTTCTCCTGTGCTATAAATTTTAAGAGTTGAAAATTCTTAAGAATTCTTGTAAAAAGTAAGTGAATTTCTCAGCCCCTTACAGAGGATGGTTCTAACAAAGTACTCTTGTGGGCAGTGATACTGGAGGTTGGACTTTGAGATGGGTTAGATAGAAATGAGTTGCTGGGCAGTACTGGTGTATTCTGCAGTCTTGGCTGCCAGCTCCTCCTGAGATGTACCCCTATAGCTGTGTGCCCCCAGATGCAATTCCAGAGCTCAATCTGGAATCCCATACCTGAATAAGTCAGCACACTCATATCCCTTTCCTTGACCCTATTGCCATAAATTGTTATGTTTCCTCCCTAACCCTAATAAATACAGAGAACAGAAAGATACTAACAATACTAAATTACTAAGGAACAAAAAGTAGGAAATGTTCATATTCATATCTGATTTATATCTTAATTTATTTTGTTGGTTTGTTTTTGTTTTGCAGAAGCTTTGGGTTATTTGTATTTAAATTTATGTAGTTTTTAGATTTTATAAGTAACAGTCTCATCACCTTTTATTTATACTTATTTTTTAAATTTTTATTGAATTAACATTGGTTTATAATATTATATAGGTTTCAGGTATACTGTGTTATAATTCAACATCTGCATATGCTGCATTATGATCCCCATCAAAAGTCTAGTTTCCTTCCACCTC
The DNA here is from genome assembly GCF_964194135.1 of Talpa europaea. Lineage (NCBI taxonomy): Eukaryota > Metazoa > Chordata > Mammalia > Eulipotyphla > Talpidae > Talpa > Talpa europaea. Next base: position 77,467,889 of record NC_140083.1, on the reverse strand, counting down.
CATAAATTGACTCCTTTTGCCATAGTTACCTGTCCTTCCACACATTGTCAATTTAAATATTCTTGCCCTAAGCATTCTTCACAAAGAAATATGTGTTTATGCTTACTGCTTATAACAGTATTAGTATTAATGCCTGTTTTTTTTATGTTGAAGTTCTGTGATGAGAACTAGGATAAAATGTCTTTAGTTCAATGTATGAATTTTATGTGAAAAACATGCTTTTGAAGGGTTCGCAAAAAGGGCTTGCTTTATGGTATCATTAAATATAATTTTAGCTTTTTCATGTTTTATTAACATATATTCTTTTTATAGGAAATAAATGAAATTAATTTTTCCCTCATAATAGTAAATTTACATTATCTGAAATTTCTTCTCTGTAAAATGTGATTATAAGATCTACCTAACTTCAGTTTTTATATGTATACATCATCCTGTCTCTCTTTCCAGGCCGGGCATTTATATATATATGGTCAGTATATTTTCTTAATTATTCGCACTTTGGCATCTCCTTTCCCCTGCTCCAGAATGGTCTTTTCTGACAAAACTCACAAGCTTTGCATTCCCACAAGCTCTGCTGCCACAAGAGTGAATCACAAGACTGTGTGTGTGCGCGCGTGCTGATGTGTCTGTATTCTAATGAGCATCTAGTTAGACATGTGTACAAATATTTAACTCTGAGGTATGTGTCCACAAAGCCACTTTTGTCATTTCACGAGTCAGTAGGTTTTGCTTGTGAGAGTTAGAGGATTGATTTGACCTGAGATCTCTTAGGAGACTTTTTTTTAACATGCCAAGTTGACTTAATAGATGTGGTATGAAGAGACTAGAAGAGTGGTATGTCTTTTTTAGTTGAAAGATTATTTTTATTTTGTAGAACGAGTTGAGAGCCAATGGTGGTGAAATCAAAACCCATAAGTTGGAGCAAAAGGAGAATGTGCCTCCAGGTCCTGAGGTCTGCATCTCCCATCAGGATGGAGAAAAGGTGGGTTGAAAAGCCTGATGTCCAGTTGCCAAGAAAGCATGTGTTCTAAATTAAAGCCTAAATTAGAAGCAACTCTAACTGCAGACTGTAGAATGCCTGGGAATTTGCTAACAGGTGCCAGGACAGACTGTCAGTTTTTGCAGGTCACATAGTATTGGTTGGAGACCTCTGTGACTTATAACTGACCAAATAATGAACCTTCATCGGAAAATTCTTTTGCCCAGTAAATGCTCAGAGTGTATAGGCTAGTGATTTTTTTATTTTTTAAAAATATTTATTTATTTTTGCATAGAAGAACTGGGGTGTAGCCCAGAGGTACAGGAGATGAGAGGATTCACCAGAGACAGAGTGGGGAGCAGAACAGGCAGATCCACTGAAATACACTGAGGGAAGCAGTGGGCGAGACAGGAGAGGTTGTTGCGCCATGTGGGTACCTCCCTGACCGGGATTGAACTCAGGCCATTGCAGTGGTAAAGCTGAACCTTAACCCCTAGGCCACCAGGGAGGCCCGCTAGTCATTTTTTTTTTAGTCTGTTTTTATTAGAGATGCTGTTTTCAAATTATTTATATAGTCTCAATTTAATACACTTTATGCAAAAATATTTCACCCTTTCACTGAAAGTATTTTGCAAGCCAAACAAACCACTTCAGGACCTCCCTGGTGGTGCTGGGGTTAAAGTCTCAGCACTATGAAGCTTTCCGCAGCCACTACAACATGAGTTGATCCCTGGCCAGGGAGCTGACCCACATGGCGCAGCAGACCTCTCCTGTCTTACCTGCTGCTCCCCTCAGGAGGGTATTTCAGTAGATCCACATAGCCTGCTCCCCACTTTGTCTCTGGTGAATCCTCTCACCCCCTGCACCTCTGGGCTACACCCCAGTTCTTGTATGCATAAATAAATAAAAATAAACCTTAAAAAAAAAAAAAACCCACTCCAGAGAGTGCGGTGGAGTGGCCAGCCAGGAGGCAAGGGCACAGTGGGAGGCAGACGCCAGGCCTTTCTTTGACAAGCGGTAATGGCAGGGCCTTGACTTAAGCCTCACAATGATAATTCAAAGCACACTGAGCAGTTTTGTAAGGTCCCAGCTCGATGCCATGCTTTTGAAGAGGAATGGATAGAATGTTCACATGGAATTGGTGGTATTTGAGCAGAGAAAGAATGCAAGATAGAATTGCAGAATGTCACTTGAGCAGGAATGAAGCATCAGCTGAGTGCCATCAGGAGGCAGCAGGATAAGCTAACCAAGGAGAGGAAGTATACACACCTCCACCCCACCCCTCGGCAAGGAGCAGAGCAGCTGTGATGAATCAAGGTGGATTTTCATATTCTTTCCTCCACTGGAAAGTTTATTTACTGAAAACTGCTTTGTGAAAGTGTTTGAAAGTAAAGAACTGTTCCATTCAAAAAAACCCCAACCAAACTATTCCATGGTCTCGATCTATAAGAAAGCTGGTAGATTAAAGGGGAGATGAGTAGCAGGTTACTATCTTAATAAAACTGTGACAGCGTGCTGGGAGACAGTTGTGCTGGGCCATGGAAGCCCAGACTAAGGACACTTAACCTGACTTTCTCAAGAAGGTGATGTCTGAGCCAAATGTTGAAGAATGTATGGAAATAGGCCAAATATATAAGGGAAAGGTTAAATAAAGAAAAGAGATAGTCCAGGGGCCTCCCTGGTAGCACAGGTGTTAAAGACACACTGCTATCAAGCTATCGCCAGCCACTGCAGCACAAGTTCGATCCCCAGCTGGCCAAGGAGCCAACCCACATGGTGCAGCAGACCTCTCCTGTCTCACCCGCTGCTCCCAATCATCAGTGTATTTTAGTGGATCTGCCCGTTCTGTTCATTACTCTTTCTGGTGAATCCTCTCACCCCCCGCCACCCAGAACCCCCAGAACCACCCAGAACCCCCTCTGGCTTATACCCCAGTTCTTGTATGCATAAATAAATAAATCTTTAAGAAAAAAAAAGAGAAGAAAAGAGACATTCCGGCAGACACAGTAGAGGTTTTGAAACCAGAGATCTGAACCAAGATGGCCTAATTAGAGCATGAGGTAAATACCAGTCGTGTGTCGCTTAATGACCTGTAATGGTCAGATGGTTTTGTCATTGTGCCAGTGTCACAGAGTGTACTTTCCCAAGCCTACATGACATACCCTACCACACACTTAGACTATGTGTCAGGGCTCCCGACTGAAACTTTACTTCATGATGTGGCTCGTAACTGAAATGTTATGGTGAGAGACAGGGAGAGAGAAGGCCAGGACAGACCTTGAAAACTTTGTATGCCACCTTTAAGAGTTTGGATGTAGGGCCTCCCCGGTGGCGCAGCGGTTGAGCACTGGGTTGCGAAGCTGCCTGCGGCCTCTACGGCGCCGGTTCGATCCCCGGCTGCTCCCCGGCCACCAGAGGAGGGTCCCACATGGTGCGCAGACCTCTCCTGCCGCCCGCTGCTCCCCTCAGCAGTGTACTTCAGTCCTTCTGCCTGCTCTGCTCCCCACTCTGGCGCTGGTGAATTCTGTCACCCTCCCACGCTTCTGACTGTACCCAGTGCATGTATAAACAAAACAAACAAACAAACAAATAAATAAAACATGCCTCTATTTAAAAAAAAAAAAAACTTTAAATAAAAAGAAAAAAAAAGAGTTTGGATGTAGTCCTGCAATGGTGGAAAGCCACTGGAAGATTTTAAGCAAATCAGATTTATGTTTTATGCATTAACTGGTAGATAAATGTCTTAACTGGAGTAAGTAGAAACATCTATGTCAGGTGAATTTATCATTTTCTCTGGCAATCTATTACCTAGTCTCCTCACTCATTCAGTCAATGTGATAATCAAATGTGAAGTTAGATGAGGAAGAAGAACTTTCCAAATTTATTAGCAATTATCTCACTGAGGAGAAAAATCATTGCTTCTGTTAACATATATCGACACCATTCTTCCAAAAGGTGAGGACATAATTAAAATGCGTTAAGAGCAGTCGTTCTCAAACTTATGACTCTTAACAGACTTTAAAAATTCTGTTGTGCTGACATGGATGGCGCTGGAAGGGATCATGCTCAGCGAAATAAGCCAAAAAGAAAAAGAAAAATACCGGATGGTCTCACTCATAGCAGGAATCTAGAAAACTTAAATAAGGGACCAGGAAAATGAATAACTATAAGAAAGTGAAAATCAAAATCAACAAAAAACTATGAACCAGAGACACTTTTAGGGGGGCGGGGTGGGAGGGGAGGGATTGGGGTCAGAATGGGGGGGCTGCAATTGTATGGGGAATATAACAATAAAATTTATAAAAAAAAAAAAAAAAAGAATTTAGACCTCTGAGCAACAGAAACAGGTTTTGGGTACTAAAAGCAGTTACAGTTATGATTGATGAGACTTCTACTCCCTTTCTTTGATTTCTAAACATGGGCATTTTGACTTTGAATAGAACAACATGTATTATTTCCTGAATAATATATATATTATAATATATATTATAATATATATATATATATTATGTATAGTATTCATTGTGACCATAATCTAAATATCTCAATGCAGATGACAGGCTGTATGAAGCTATCCTATCATTCTGTAAGATCAATTATTTCTAGAAAATGTAATATAAGAGGCCACAAATTCCATGATAACAAAGCAATGCCTTATTTCATGTTTAAAATTAATTCACTGAAGAAATATTTTGCAATATACTGCATGATTTATAAGTAGGTTCAACCAGTCTAATTATTAAAGGAGTGGCAGAAGCTAATGGGTCAAAAAAAAAAAAAATTCTGTTGTGCTGATAGAACACCAACAGGAACTCAGGAAATATACTGTACACTTGGACCAAAGTAGGAGTATATAAAAAAAGATCTCAGATGATTGGCTAAAAAGTTGTCATAAAATAAAGTAGGAAAAATAATTAGAAAAATTAAATCCCTTCAAAAAGTCACAAATTTATGTTGAAATAATAAGAAAAATATTGACAATAATGTGTTTCATAATCAAAAGCATAAAATTATATAGATCCTTGCAACAGTGGGCATATGACATGGATCACATGTCATTCAAGTGAGTCACTAAGTCAACTGCCAGTTTTTGCATTGTTTAAGTGGGTGATTTCACAATTCTTAAGGGGTGGTCTTAAGAACAATTGAGTTTGGGCTCAATTTAGACTGTATAACTATATATACTGTAACATTTCAAGGGAAAAATATTTCCAGCATTGAAGTCCCCCCACCTACCCTAAGAGTTTGAGAACTGATCATACAGAAAATAATACTTGCATTGTCCCTATATCTAATTTTATGTTTCCATCTTGATTGTCTTTGTGCTGCTGTGAAACTGGAACTCTGAGCTGAACTGGAGGAACACAACATTTGAATTATAGCCTAAAGGGCATCAGTGCAACTGCATCACAAATTGGGGAATAGGTGGGGACAGAAGGAGAGAAAGACGATGCAGTGTTCTGGCACATACTACAGGTTCATAAACTTTGTCTTAAAATTCATCAAAAATTTTTTTTAAATTCATCAAAATTTTACAGAGCCTCAGCTGTCCTTTTGGATGTTGACTTAGCTTTTGTTTAAATCAGTGCCCAAAGGCCATTTAAACTTAAGCATGTTATAAAAGGACATTAATGCTAGGGTAAACTTGCCTGAAATAGAATATTTTGTCAAGATATTAGTCTTTGCTTCTTCCTCTTATGAATGAATTTGTACTTTCCTGTAATGAAATGTTTGAGCAAACTCTCACATGCTGTCTCCTGGCTGTTCCTGCAGTGAAGTCATCTGGTTGGGCATGTGCAATGAGGTCATGATTGGCATGAAGTTTACCCTGTAGGTTCAAGGTGACCAAATTGAAACAGGTTATGTTCATTATAACCTGTTTTTGCTTTCCTGGGATAAAAATGCCAAATAAGGGCACAGATAAGCTAGTGTCCTGGCTGGGGTGAGTCCATCCTGGTGTGGATGTACCTACTAATTAGCAGAATTGCAGAGCTTTTAATGGCCATGCACATCTTTTTAAAAAAAGTGTTTCAGGGTCTCCCTGGTGGCACAGGGGTTAAAGGCACAGAGCTATCAAGCTATTGTCAGCACTAGTTTGATCCCTAGTCAGCCAGGGAGCTAACCCACATGGTGCAGCAGCCCTCTCCTGACTCGCCCGCTGCTCCCCTCAGCAGTGTGTTTCAGTAGATCTGCCTGTTCTGCTCCCCATTCTCTCTGGTGAATCCTCTCAGCGCCTGCATCTCTGGCTTATACCCCAGTTTGTGTGCATAAATAAATATTTTTTAAAAGTGTTTCATATCAGTAAATGAAATAATGCATGTAAGGTGATCACTCCATATCTGGCACATAGTAAACATTCAATAAATGCTATTATTTTATTCATTTGTTTTATGCCCTGACAGGACTCCTGTAATGAAAAGAGAATAGTGGGGCAAATGACCTTACTGAAATTCAGGTGCAGTCAGTCAACAATTTACTCTCCATTGTAAATTTATTCAGTATCTTAGACATCCTGATATAAACTCTTAGCATCACCCATGAAACCCTGACATCTGAATGAAAGGCTAAGTGCATGAAGAGGGATTATTGGGTCACCTATTGATCCTTCATGATCTTGAGTGTGAAGAGCAGAGCAGAAATTCGTAGGCGAGTGTAGAAAGGAAAGAGAGCTAGCAGAAAGTATTTTATTTAAATTTGATTGCTTCTGGGAAAAGATACCTATGCATAAAATGTGCCATCTTGCAATTAGGGTTGAAAATCCAAACTAACCTTGAAGATAATGCCAGAGATTGGTTTTCAGTAAATTTGTTTTATAGCTGTTGAAAGGTCTTTTGTACTGGCACGCTTGTGTTTGGTTGGGAAATAGGAATTAGAAAAATAAATGACTAGAAATAAATAAATGACTAAGAATAGCTCCTATATGTGAAAACTTTATCTTTTATTTTGCCTTGGAGTGAGTTATGGTTTTACAGTGAGCAGTTTTGCTCTCCCTGATAGAAGGTTTTGTTTTACTTTTTCTTTTTTCTTTTTTTTTCCAGACTAGGAAAGTATTATTTAGAAGTTCTTTTGTAAAGGGAGATGATGCACACTTTTGGCAGTTGAGTGCAGTCTGTTTCTCCAGTTACTTTGTAATTGAGAGGCATGTTAATATCCTCATAAAAGACATTTTGCTGCCTCTTGTTTAAATGCTCAGCTGTTCTGGGGCCTTAATTTCCCCCAGGCAGCCAGTGACTGACTGGAGTCAGCAGGTTTTTATGGCATTAACAGCAGTTTGCTCTTTTATTTTTAATGTGATTCTTAATCCCCCCCTTTTTTTTTCCTCTAGTTTTCTGCAACTGAAAATAGCCTGCCAGTCCGTTCCACCCCTGCTGAAGATGACTCCTGTAAGCATTTGTTCTTAGATCTGGAAGGTGAGGGTCTTATTCTTCATCTCCTAGTTGCTGCAGGAGGTGTTCCCACAATTGTCGGTGTTGAGAAAGTAACATTAAATACAGTTATTTAGCTGATCAAATCTTGCGCTTGATTTTAAGGACTGATGCTTACATACCCTCCATACATTTTTTGGTTTAGGAAGAAGTTAAATTCAATTAAATATTATTAACATGGGGCCAAGTGAATTATTTTGGGGCTTCTCTCATTGAATTCATGCCACCTTTTTGTACCAAACCTCTTCAGGGGTTAAAGCTGTGAAAACTAATTTTGAAGTTTCATTTTAATAGAAGTTTAGCCAAAAAGGATTTTATTCATTTACAGGGATAAGGAATTGGTATTTAAGTAACCTTTTAAAAATACCCTTTCCCCTACTTACACTTATCTCAGTTTGTATTGTGGTTTACCCTCTGGCCAGATTGTAGAGATTTCCCTGTTAGTGCTAAATTTGTTCACCTTTTCTTCCTATTTTGGAGTCACTTTGAGCCTCTCTTCTCCAAAAGACAGAAACTTGGGGTTTATTTTCCCCTTACCATAGTCACTTTTGATTCTGATTTTCAGTGTATTATTTTTCAAATACATATTTATGTGGATTTCTAGTTTTTCCACAGTTAGATTACTAGGCACTGGAAATTCTGCAACTAAAGTAGAAGCATGAGCTAAACAGATCTCTAATAAACCTACCAGGAAAACTCAGCGAAAAGTTCTTGCTGCTTGAATCCAGGAATATTCCTTTTGGAATCATTTTGTTTGGACTAGAAATTTTTCTGATTTTTTACTAGACTTGCAAAACATTTTTTTGAAAAACAAGCCTTTTTAGTATTTTGTTGACTTAACTCCAGATTTTAAAGAATCCATTTATGGCTCCTTAGCAGCTATGTAAATGACTTTTCTATGTCTTTCTGTGTTTTCCACATAATGAATATATTGACAGGAAATTAACTCACACCGGGGACAATTTCAGTGATTATGAAAAAGCTTCATGGAGCCTTTTCCCATAATATTCTGTTTTAGGATTGACCAAAGAAAGAGTAAACACACACACACACAATGAAATTTTTACCCTCACATTGCCCCAACTTCAGTTGAATCTCCCCAGGAGTTATTACAAGTGCCAGCTACCAAAAGTTATCAAAGCCTTTAAAACTGACAAATGCTCCTGAGCAAAAAGCTTTTTTATATATGGTGGTTAGATTCCCACTGTGTGTGCAAAGGGCGAGACTCAAGCCTTCTACCTGAGAACCCCATGTGTAAGAGAACCTTAGAGCACAGTTTTTAGTATTAGAATATTCTTCAGCAGAAGGATGTTTTTCCTGGTGGGTGAAAGGATCAATCTTTAGGCAAAGTACATAAACTGATTTGGGGAGGAATATTTTCTGAGACTTTCCATGAGGTGCTCTAAACCATCTTCCTGTGGTCACTTACACAGGTAACTCTAAGGTTAAGAGTGAGGTCCAACAGCCGGTCCATCCCAAGCCACCAAATCCAGATGCCAGAGCCTCCAGCCTTTCTGAAAGTTCTCCTGCCAAAGCAGTGAAGGTATGATAGTGATTTCTCTCTGAGCCCTCAGTAGTAGAACTTAATGTACCTACTGTCATTATTTTGACTATACCCTGTTTTTGCTTTCCTGGGATAAAAATGCCAAATAAGGGCCCACTTTCCTTGGAAATCTTGTTATGCTCGGGTTTGGGATCAGCAAGGGGGAGGCTCACTAATATCTCAACTTGAAATCTGGAAATCTCAAAGTTTCAAGAAAACCTGAAGTTAAAGGAAATAAATTTTTGAAACATTTCTGAAAAAATGAAGTCCAAGTTCTTAAATCTGTGAATGGATAAGAGCCCATGAATGAGAAATACAAGAGGTCTATAAACTCAGAGCAGCCCTTTAGATCGGACATGCAATGTCAGTTTAAAGATGGTGGCCCCCTGATCAGAGGAATTTGACCATAACAAAATTGATGGTCAGCATATTTAAAGATGGAATGTCTATATTGCAGTGATATATTGTATATATGAATAAAAATATATTCCAATGAAAATAAACAAAGGTTAAAAAAAAACCCAAACACTTATTTTAGGCTTATTATTAACACTGACTTGTTTTCACAGAATGCTCTTCTATGCAGTACTAATTTACCTATTTAGATTAATAACCAAATATACACTTTTTTAGTGTCTTTCTCCTCTGGTACTCTCATAAGTAGGTGGATTTTGTTTTGAAATTTTAATGTTGAGAGAAACTCATAGGTAGAGTTATAAGGTGTACTGCTCTAACTGCATGCACGCATCTGCAAAGCTTCTAACTCTCAGCTGTGTGTGTGATTGAGCCCTTAGTGAAAGTTCTAGTACCCCCAAAATTGAAGAGAACATAGATGAGTGTTCAAAACAAAAGGAGGAAAGGGGAGAATCCAGGATTTTAAGGGTGGATTTAAAAGGGGGAAAATGGATAAAGTGCAAACGTGAAAATTTTAAAGGCAGCAGAAATTTATGAGGAAAGGAAGGCTTATTGAAAAGGAAGACAGTAGCAAGAGAGAAGCAAGTAAAGAGAACCGAATTACAGTGATTGAATCTACACATGTACTCAGAGTGACTCTCACTTCTGGCCTTAAAGAGGCCTGTGATGTTATCAGCACTTTTTCCAGTATCTGAAGTCCAACAAAGCAGCCGATGCTGTGGTGTTAATTTTCTCACTATCAGCAACCCTGCCCAGATTTGAGTCCCTGGGTTCTGGATCAAGAAAAGTCAGCAAATCTGACTCAGCTGTGGATACTGTTTTTTTGTTTGTTTGTTTAAATTTTATTTATTTATACAAGCACTGGGTACAGTCAGAAGCACAGAAGGGTGAGAGAATTCACCAGAGCCAGAGTGGAGAGCAGAACAGGCAGACTGACGAAGTACACTGCTGAGGGGAGCAGCGGGCGGCAGGAGAGGTCTGCGCACCATGTGGGACGCTCGCCTGGCAGCCAGGGATCAAACCAGTGCTGCAGAGACTGTGGGCAGCTTCACAACCCAGCGCTCAACCACTGTGCCACTGGGGAGGCCCGACTGTGGATACTGTAGAACTGAGAGACTAGGGGAGTTCCATGACTAATTTAAGAACTAAAATCTCTTCTTGAGTAGATTGAATTCTCCACCCAGTTTTGCTTCCCTCCTTCAACTTCAAGACCAAACCTCCTGGTACTGGATTGGACCTTTGAGATCCCTTTGGAACAAACTGTAGTGTCTGAGGGTCTGAGCTAATGAGCAATATAAAAGAAACACCCCACACGTTGGCCTCCCTTGGCGAGGAAATGGAGATAAAACTCCCTCAACACCTGCTCCTGTGACCTGGCTATTCCGCAGTAGAATGCAGACAGGCCTCCTTTCATCAGACATACACCTCAGGTTTTGAACATTGTTTGAAGACTGGAATAAAGTGGCCCTGCTACCTATGTTTGCTTCCAGTTCAAAGCTCAACTGATCATGTATAGAGCCTGGGTGGGACTCAGTCAGGTCGCTACTTTTATCTAAGGGAAGTTTACTTTCTCTTCCTTGAAGTTACCCTTTATATTCTGCCGGCAAGAATATAGATACTTTAGTGTTTATCGGAAGACCTGCTGACATACTGGTCTCATAGCTATAGACCATGCAACAGAAGTTGAGTCTCCATTTTTGGACATTACATACAGCTAAGAATAAATTTATTCACTTAGAATAGATTTTTAGGTCCCACACATCCTGGGGACTATTCCTTAGTGCCTGTATGTTATTGAAAATAAGACATCTAAAATAGACACTAAATTCATTTCAAAATTTAGCTTAATGAAGTAAAAAAAATGATACTGGTCTTTAAAAGTAAGGATTTTGAACACTGACTAGAGAGTTCAGTTGATGAGACTTGGTGCTAATGAAGATTGCAGCTTTAAGTAGCAGGTTCATTCTCAAAGGGGAGCAGAGCTCCGTGGACCCTGTTAACGGATCAGGGCTTTTTCACTCAAGAGACCCAGAAGTCTTTAAGTTGTATGTTGTATGTTTGAAAGACATTATCCCCTAAATGTTCCCAGAGGGAAGCTAAAGGAGGAAAAGGCTAGTTGGTGCCCCAACTGTCCAGTACTACTGAGTCGGAGGCTTCCTTGGTTGGTCCTCCTGATGGATGTGCAGAGGAAACTCGGTGGTCTGCATGAATAGACATGCCCTGGGTGTCTCTCCCTCTACGGGCATCTGCTCTTATGCATAGCTGTCAGAATTATGCTAGATGGGCCTCAAGGATCTTTTCTTGGGCCTCCCTGGTGGCGTAGGAGTTAAAGACACAGCACTGTGAAGCTATCCGTAGCCACTATAGCATGAGTTTGATCCCTAGCCAGGGAGCTACCCACATGGAGCAGCAGAACTCTCCTGTCTCACCCGCTGCTCCCCTCAGCAGTATATTTCAATAGATCCACCTGTTCTGCTCCCCACTCTGTCTCTGGTGAATCCTCTCACCTCCTGCACCTCTAGACTACACCCCGTTCTTGTATGCATAAATACATAAAATCTTTTTTAAAAAAGAATCTTTTCTCACTATATATTATTACTGCGTATCCAAAATATTAACCTTTTCTCTACTTTGAAAGCAGTCTGTTTAAGATAGGAATATCCCCCAAATGATTTCAAAAAGAGTTTTCCAGGAAGCGAGGGGAAGGGTTAAGGCTATAAAGAGCCAGTCTGACCATTTACTACAGCGAACAATGAGTTTAACTATCTAAATATTTTGCACAAATTGGAAAGAGGAAATGAAAGCATTTTGTGGTGTTCTTTCTGAGGAATGGAGGCCTGACATCAATACAAAATTTTCTTTTTTTTTTTTTTTTTGAGGCATGTTTTTATTTATTTATTTGTTTGTTTATACATGCACTGGGTACAGTCAGAAGTGCGGGAGGGTGAAAGAATTCACCAGAGCCAGAGTAGGGAGCAGAGCAGGCAGAGGGACCGAAGTACACTGCTGAGGGGAGCAGCGGGCGGCAGGAGAGGTCTGCGCGCCATGTGGGACCCTCCTCTGGTGGCCGGGGAACAGCCGGGGATCGAACCGGCACCGCAGAGGCCGCGGGCAGCTTCGCAACCCAGCGCTCTACCGCTGCGCCACCTGGGAGGCCCTCAATACAAAATTTTCTTTTGATTCCACTATGACTAAAGGTCAGTTAGTGTCACTGTGTGTTGCCAGCTGCTGCCCCCGCTCACCCTCGCCCGCATGTACATATGCCCCAACTGAAGCCTTCATTAGGCTAAAAGTATACACATAAGACAAGAGTATGAAAGAATGTTGCTGAAGCCATGGAAATTTGTTGGGAAAATAGCTTCAAGTAGGTGCTGTTAACAGAGGACCTGTAAGAACCCTCACATGGGGAAAGTGTTCATGAACATCAGTTATTTACATACTGCCTCACTCATTCTAGAATATCCCGATGATATTGTCTACATATTTGAATTTGAAACAAAGTGTGATGATGTTGGTTCACAATGCCCTGCTGTAGTGAGGGTGTTTTCATTTGGGTTTGCACCTGCTCTCTTCCCCACAAGGAGTTTTCCTTTAGTTACAGAAATGTAACATTCCCGACAGCTTAGCAGGTGCTATTGTGCTTGTGAGTTGGGAGTTCTGAGTTTTAATTTTAATTCTGCTGCTGACTGTGCGACCAAAACACCTGACATGGCAATGATTTAGTTTTTACATGTGAAAAATGGTGAGGGAGAGGAGATGAGAAAGAAAGGGGGGAAAAAACCTTACTAACTGAAAAAATATAAAAATTTGAAAATGCCTAACATTTTCATCTTGGCAGTGTTTTAAACGTAGCTGTGCCAAGCCCAACTATGCCATGAAGGCATAGGGAGGATGCACGCCAGGCCCACCATTATGGTAGAGATTTTTGGGCACTGACTATATTTCCTGTTGTCTGAATAGACACGGGGGCAATTATAGAAAAATGGCTGAACGCCCAGAATAGACGAAATAAAGGGAAGGAGGGAAGGCACAGCCGTAGCCGCTCTGACTTGGCATATGACCATGTTGGAATCCTCTTGTCTTATGAAACTATCAGGGCCCTCGGGCAGCTACCACATAAAACCTTAAGTAATATTGAAAAGGATGTATTTAACAAATAATAAAAATAATGGGAATCTAGTAGGCCTGTGGTTAGTCAGCTGCTTAAGCTGGCTGTCTACTAATTTGATGTAAGGAGGAGGAATGACTTTTCATTCCTCCATTCAAGAGAGAACTGTTGTGGGTCAGGTGTGGGAGGTTGCAAGACACTAAAGAATTGTTAATGAGACCCTCCTTGTGTGGGTGAAAGCTCATAAAAGTTTTCTTTCCTGAGCTGGCATATGTTCCAGCCTCAGGTAGATGTGAGTGAAGCTGATTTTGCCATGATTGGCAGAGCTATTTGAAAAAATAAATTATAAATTACGGTTTTATTCTTGGATCTGAGTCTGTAACTGAGTTTTAGCCCAGCTGCAGTAAAGCACTAGGGTGCACGAATGCTGTGTATTCACCGAAGGTTCCTGTTTATCTCTTCCAGCTTCTGCTTCCTGCTCCCGGTACCTAATTTCTGCTCCTGCCTTCCACTTTCCTCCTAATGTGAGCTCAACTTTCAGCTTTCTCTCAGGTTCTCCTTTCTATTCCCTGGGCTGCATCCTCCTCCTGCTGTGTGTTCCCTGTGTTTGTAACGGGAGGAATGCTCCCTAGACCTCTATCCCCTTTAGCAGAATCATCCATTTCCTCTTATACCACACGGAATTTCTGTCTCCCGCCATCTTCACTGACCTCAATGAATGTTTATTCACCTAAGTCCAGTGGTACAAATTCAAAATCCACTCTGCAACTGAAAAAGACTTTCGATTTGACAAAAAGTGTCCTGTTGTCTATGTATTATGTGAACTATGATTTGTATAGGCCCTCGATCCGGTGACTTCAGTTGAACTATTAAACCCAAATTTTGTTTCCATCTTAATGTATCTCCTGCTCGTTAGTCAAGGACCTAGGCCTTTTAGAGAAAACCTAATTAAAACTATCTATGCAATGACTTAATTTTAGGAATCTCCACTTAGGTCCTATCTTGTTAAAAAATGCCAGTGTAAGAAAGAAATTCTGAGCTCCATATAATGCCTTAATTACTTCAAAATATTTAATAAAATAACATCTGATCACATTCAAATAAATACCTCCCTTGTGCTTGTAAACTATTTTGCGGGTCTTTAACTATTTAAATTTTTCTTCTTAAGATTCTAACACAGGGAATAGAGGTTCTATTCCCAGTCATTTCCAGTTGGTTCTGCAGTTTAGTTCTTAAGTCCCTTGGTGCTATTTGGGAGTTTACTGCTAATTTTATTAGATCCCTTTTAGAGCGTTTTCCTTTTATTTCCACTTTTGCCCATTTTATCCTTATTTTCTATCCAAATTTATTTGGAAAAATTTCCTGTTTTTTGCTTTACCTCCTAGTGAACCAATATGTGAATTTTTTGTGGGTTTGTTTTTGGGTTAGTAATAAAAATCTCATCTGCCCTTAACTTGATTTATTTTAGGCTTAATTTAGCCATTCAGGTCCTCGGCCTTGGACGAATCTGCATTGTTTGCCATCAGACTGGTACTGGCAGCAAAGGAGCCTGTGAGGCGGCCTGGGAGCTTCCTGGTCACCTTTACCTAGCGGCTTCTGCATTTCCTGGTTGAGGTGTTTCTGCAGGGTCAAGTTAGGGGATACCCATGCTCCCCTGCAGACTTCTTAACCCCCAGCCCTAGTAGTAATGTAACCATTTAATATCATGTGAAAACTTAGTTTTGAAATACTGGTTTTCATCAGTGCTAACAACTATTTTGTTATTTAGGGCTGGGTTTACCAGGTAGACAGCTGTACTCACCCCACCCTTAATGCACAGTTTACTAATAGTTTGTGAATTCCCACTCTATTATGACTGTCTACTCCCCATTACATTAGTGTTATTCTCCATTGGTTTTTAAAAAGATTATAGAACCTATAACTTTATTGGGTATGCTTTCTTTTGGAGGCTAATAGTTTGTTTTTAAATTTTAAACCATACCACATGTGTGTCAGTTTTGATGTATCTAAAAAGTATTATACCTAGTTGATTGAGCAAGTCAATATTATAAGAGGGAACTAAAAGATCCTTTATCAATGTCCGTATCCTAATTCCCAAAGCCAAGTGCTCTTCTGGAAATTAATCCCCCTCAGAGTCTGTTCTTATAAAAGTCTGTCCTGCTTTTACTTGGCACTTGAATCGAACAAACTTCTTTCTTCAATATGTGATGATGTTTTCTCCCAATTTCCTGTATGTGGAAACATTTTACATGCATTTTTGTGTGTGTGGTAGCTTGTCTAAGCCTTTCTCTGCAATCCAGCCCTAGCTCCACCCATTCTAAGTGACTGCTACTCTTGGGGCAGCCAGACAATTTGGGAAAGGAATTCTGGGGAATCTCTTGGTTTCAAATCGTCAGCTGATAGGACTGGCGCAGGCTTAGTTCCTATGCAAATTGACAGACCAGGTAAGCGGGCCCTTAGGCAACAAAGTAAATCCCAGGGCCTATCTCAGCAGAGTTCTAATTCACCACTGCCTGTGCTACTTACAGAGGCCCTTTTCCCTTTTCCTAGAAGTTTCAGGCACCTGCAAGAGAGACTTGTGTGGAATGTCAGAAGACCGTCTACCCGATGGAGCGACTTTTGGCCAACCAGCAGGTGTTCCACATCAGCTGCTTCCGGTGCTCCT
The DNA here is from genome assembly GCF_964194135.1 of Talpa europaea. Taxonomy (NCBI): domain Eukaryota; kingdom Metazoa; phylum Chordata; class Mammalia; order Eulipotyphla; family Talpidae; genus Talpa; species Talpa europaea. The sequence continues at coordinate 77,451,755 of NC_140083.1, read as the reverse complement.
ACTGCAACAACAAACTTACGTAAGCCTCCACAAACAGCCATCACCTGGTACAGTCAGATCTCTGAGGGAGTCGTTGGCTTTTATAGCATGGGTTGGTACTAAAAGCTGTTATGTTGATAGTGTGCTGATGAAGTCTCTTGAAAAAGTAGGAAAAAAGTGGAAAGTACCACTTAATGACAAGTATTTCATATCAAATGATAATAATACTGTTTGGAACTCTTGATGTATTATAGGTTAATTTATATGTTAGGACAGAAGCTTAAATTATATGGTTTGCAGAGAAACACCTCTAGGACCTAATGTGGTAGAATGTTTTCCTTTGGTGTATCATAGAAGCATTAAGAAATCTCAAGGGTGGCGCAAGTGATAAAGCTATCACCAGCCACTGCAGCATAAGTTCAATCCCCATCCAGGGAGCTGCCCCGCATGGCGCAGCAGACCTCTCCTGTCTCACCCGCTGCTCCCCTCAGCAGTGTATTTCATTCACTCCACCTGTTCTGCTCCCCACTCTGTCTCTGGTGAATCCTCTCAACCCCTGCACCTCTGGCCTGCATCCCAATTCTTGTGTACATAAATAAATAAATCTTAAATAAATAAATAAAATTTGATACCTTGTGAGAAACACCAAATCTGATAAAAGCCTGTTTAGCACCAACATTAGGTTGAACTTACTTCTTGACTCCTGTTCTCTCTTCTATTAGCCACTGCTTACTTCCATTGAGTCAGTCGTGTGTATGCAAGGGGGCCAGTCCCAGAAAACTATATCCATTCCTGTAATGATGTATATGTAAATTACAACTCAAATGGGATACTGAGAGTAACATTATAAGTCGTTATACATTATAAATACTTAGGAAATACATGATTGGTCAGTGCTAGGTGGGACTACCTAGGGAAGACTTACTGGAAGAAGTAATTTTTTTTTTTAAACAGTTTCGACAGAAGGAAGAGAAACTATTAACCAATGGCAGCATGTATGAGGGGAGAGAAAGTCTTATGAAGTTCTAGGCACGGAAGTATGCTTTTCATAAGGATAATAAAACAAATGTGCTTAAAAGGGGTAGAGAAGATGATTTGTCATTTTAAGGACATTTTTCTCGTTTAGCACCTTCTGAAAATACTGGAATTGCCAGATTTTAACCCATTAGTGTAAATAAGAGTGGAAAGATTTGCTGATATTGTTCTCTTTTTCTTTTAATGACAGTCTAGGGACATACGCATCTTTACATGGGAGAATCTACTGCAAGCCTCACTTCAATCAGCTCTTTAAATCTAAAGGCAATTATGATGAAGGCTTTGGGCACAGACCCCACAAAGATCTATGGGCAAGCAAAAATGAAAATGAAGAGACTTTGGAGAGACCAGCTCAGGTTCCAAATGCAGGGGAGACCCCTCAGAGCCCAGGTGTTGAAGATGCCCCCATCGCTAAGGTCGGTGTGCTAACTGCGAGCATGGAAGCCAAGGCCTCCTCTCAGCGGGAGAAGGAGGAAAAACCAGCCGAAACTAAGAAACTGAGGATCGCCTGGCCACCCCCCACGGATCTTGGCAGTTCGGGAAGTGCTTTGGAGGAAGGGATCAAGGTATCCAAGCCCAAGTGGCCACCTGAGGATGACGTCAGCAAGCCTGAAGCTCCTGAGGATGTAGATCTAGATTTGAAGAAGCTAAGACGGTCGTCTTCGCTGAAGGAAAGAAGCCGCCCCTTCACTGTAGCAGCTTCCTTTCGAACCACTTCTATTAAGGGCCCCAAAACCCTGTCCTCACCTATTAGGAAAGGCAGGAGTGTATCAGAGCAGAGTGAGGAGTTAGGAGGAGGAGCAGCAACGGCAACGAAACAAGTGGAAAATGCCGACACCTGTGAGAAGACTGGGGCTGTGGGAAGAACGACCTGGCAGAACAAGGAATCTGAAGGAGGGGAGGCCGGAAGGAGAAGTAAGGAAGTTCATGATTTTGAGATGGGGAATGAGAATCTGATAGAAAATGGTGCAAACTCAGATGAAGATGATAGAAACCTTCTCAAACAGCAGTTGCCCCTGGAACCCAACCCAAGTTGGCCCAGCTTTGCAGACGACACCTCCACTAATGAATTCACTACTCAGAAGCAGAAATCCCAGGATGCAGGCTTCTGGGAGGGCGATGTAGAGCTGTCTGTGGAAGAACAGATAAAGAGAAATCGGTATTATGATGAGGATGAAGATGAGGATGAGGAATGACAAATTACCGTGATGCAGGGCCTTAAATTCATGTTAGTGTTAGAGAGCCACTGCCCTTTATGAAAGTAATTCATGTAAACAGGTATCTTAGCATGAAGTCTAATTTATATGGATGTAACTTTGGAAGAGTTCCTGCTTCAAAAAATCCCATGCTGCAGTTTAAGTAAACCAATTCTACAATCTAGAGATAGTTATTTTAATCCTCTGTTTTAGCAAATGATGACATGCCTAAGTGCTTTACGGGCTTCCAAGGGAGGATGGATATTCCAACTGATACAGTCCAGATTCCACTGTATTCCCAAAAGGCAATATGAAATTAGGTAGATAGTAGTATATTGTTACACTAAAATTCAGTTATGGAATTAGAGAACATACAGAAGGGATTTAGGGACCCAAACATGAATGAGTGTACTTTGGTATAAAGGGTACAGTTTATATATTTTTAAATGAATATCAATTAAATTGTTTCGTATTCATCTGTTAAGAGATCAAATATTTAGTCTTTTAAAAATATTTTAGTCTACTTTTCTTACTGTGATATATATGGGGAATTTATTGCTTTGTATCTTGTTCTCTAAGCCACATTTAGAACTGGATTATTGAAATATGACACAGTCATCTTTTTGGAATACCCTTTGAGCACCTTTGGTGCTTGGAGAGATCCACTGTCTCCTAAAATATGCTGCGGTATTTGCTGAGTTTGACTACACCACAAGCGGTCGCTTTTTTCTTTGGTGTGGCATCCATGCTTTGCATAATTTACCAAAGCTGCAATATTTTTATAAGATCTTTTGTATTGTTGTTTACCACATTGCACATTAGAGCAAAGTGAGATGTTTAAAAGAGGAAGAGCAGAGGGGAATATCTTAAGGTTCAGATCCCCATGCCCTGTATTCCACTTCTGATATCCCCTTTCGCAGACAGTTTTTAAAATACCAGCTTTGAAATGTATTGATTTTTATAGAGGACAGTATTCCCAGGGTGCAATTAAACCAATTATATACATTTGGGGGCTAGGGGGACTTTAGTGTTAATGGCTTTAGAACTTTATAAACTTGACTATATTTGATAATTTGTACATAATTGATATTCCGTATTGTATGTGGGTGTGGAGAGAGAAGTGTTTTTAAACTATTGGCTTTTCTTTGTACTGCATTTTTAGAGATTTAACTCCAATATTTTTCAGAGATGTAAAATATTCTGCTTTCTATACACTTGCATTTTCTGAAACATTTTTATTCAATAAAGCTTTTAATTTACATTTGGAATTTCCAGTATTTATTTTCTGTTATAATTTTACACTGCTATAACCTCCTTTTACCTTAGCATTTTGGGAAGAAAAGGCTCAAAGAAAGGTCTGATGTTTGTAGAGTAAGTGCTATTATGAAATCATACCACTAGATGGTGGTGTTAGGCTGTTCTTGGGCCTTCTTCCTCCCTGAATAAAGATAAAGTTTTTTCTAGAAAATTGAAAGCGACTTGGCAAGAAAATTAGTGTGTACATTCAAAATAAGTCACTTGTTTTACCAATTCAAAAATACAGTGCTTTTTAAATTGCTAATTATACTCAATATTTAATAATTCACCTCACAGTTACATCTAATATGCTAAATGGAACTTCCAAATACCTCTGCTGAAAATAGGCTTGTTTTCCTCTCTAGGCAGAGGCATAGTTAATAGTTTGATTTTTTTAAGTGGGGGTATGGGAGTATTTGTTTCCTAAAAGATTGTTATGCTTTTTGAGTCATCTGTTATATTTTCAGAATAATTCACCATACCTAGTGACTATACAAAAACATGTGAGCACCTATGCCTGGCATTTCTGAATATCAGTTATGTCACATATTTCAGGTAAGTGTAGAATGAGATTAAACTTAGATAAGTCCTTTCCTTTGCTTTTCCAAGGCTATCATAGGCATAGGGAGTTGAAACAAGGACTAGCTCCATACTCAATGTAATAAAAGAATATCCTTATCAAGAGAATGACTGACTGCAAACACTAAACATTCTTTTTTAAAAAATAGATTTTTTATGCATGCAAGAGCTGGGGTGCAGATCAGAGGTGCGAGGGAGGGTGGTGAGAGCACTCACCAGAGACAGAGTGGGGAGCAGAACAGGTGGATCTACTGAAATGGGCGAGGCAGGAGAGGGCTGCTGTGCCATGTGTGAATCTCCCTGGCCGGCAGGGAACCGAACCCCTGACCCCCAGGAATCGAACTCTCGCTGCGGAGGCTACAGACAGCTTCACAGCTGAGCCACCAGGGAGGCCCCTAAAATGCATCTTGAATATAGGATAGTTACCATCAAAGACAATACTAGGTGTGGCAGGAAATGGCTTCAGGCAGTGGTCCTCAGGGAATTTGTTAGAAATGAGAAATGCAAATTCGTGGGCACTACCCTGAACCTCCTAAATAGAATCTCTATGGCTGGGGTCTGGAAAACTAACAAACTCTCTGTCCACCATTGCACAAGCTACTGTCTTAGCTTGATCACACTGTAACAGGGTGGTCCCCAGCAAAGGGGGCGTTTCCCTGCCCCACCCAAGGGAAGGTGGAGCTGAGCAGGAAGAGGAGAAGATGCAGAAGGGACTGAGGAAGGAAGCAGGATGGAGCCTAGAGACACGTGAAGAAACTGCGCTTGTCTTTTGGTCGTGGACTGGGTGACACAGATGTGGGTGAGACCCATGGGGAGGTGACAATGGCAGCTTTTATCTTGATTTTGATTTTGCTCTTCCTTCCGGGCTTGTCTGGTTGTTTCTGACCCTTTTCTGAGGGTCCCCACTGGAAGATGCCTTAGACTTGTGGCAGGCTTTGGGGCTTTGCTCTGGGCCAATCCCATTTGGATGGACTTTTACCCACGAGGGGACCGGTAACTTTGGGTGCTTCATTTAGAAACTAGACTCTTTGCCTTACCTGTATTGTTTCCTAGTTTTATTAAAGAGCCTTCCCATTAAAGTCCCATGTGTTTTGTGTTGATGCGGCGGATGGCAGAACCCATTTAGAATAGGCAGGTTTGCGGGGTTTGGGCTGCCTCTCTCCCTGTCCTATAACAACGCTAAAGTTAGAACCATGAGCTAAAACCTACTGAGGATGAATGCTTCCACCCCACCCCCACCCCCACCCCCACTAACCTCTACTCTCCCCCTCCCTCTTCCTTTGACTAACTTTAATTTCTGGTGTAAGCATGCTTTACCAGTTATAAAGTTACTTTGTCCTTGGACCAGAGGGAGAAATTTCATTCTTTTAATCATTTTTAGGTCATTGTGCTTAGCTTCTGGTAATTAACCTTGCAGTCAGATTTTATTTATTTTTTAAGCAGCTCTCTTCTCTGTAGAGAGCTTTTATATTTTTTTTTATTTTATATACTGTTAATTCCTTTTTCATTTTTGCACAATGTATGCATTTTCATCTCGGTTGTATTTCCCATACAATTCCCACCCACCCCCTTTTTTTTTATATAAATATGTGTTGCTCTTTTTTTTTTTAAGATTTATTCATTTATTTATACAAGCACTGGGTACAGCCAGAAGCGCGGGAGGGTGAGAGAATTCACCAGAGCCAGAGCGGGGAACAGAACAGGCAGACTGACGAAACACACTGCTGAGGGGAGCAGCAGCGGGCGGCAGGAGAGGTCTGCGCGCCATGTCGGACCCTCGCCTGGCAGCCTGGGATCAAACCAGCGCTGCAGAGGCTGCGGACAGCTTCACAGCCCAGCGCTCAAACGCTGCGCCACTGGGGAGGCCCCCACCCTCCTTATTTTGACCCTAATCCTTCCACCCTATATCCCCTGCTCCCCTGGTAGTCTGTCTCTGGTTTATAGTTGCTTGTCGATTTTGATTTTTACTTTATTATAATTAGTCATTTTCCTGGTCCCTTATTTAGGTTTTCTAAATTCCTGCTATGAGTGAGACCATCCGGTATTTTTCTTTTTCTTTCTGGCTTATTTCGCGGAGCATGATCCCTTCCAGCTCCATCCAAGTTGCTGTGAATTGCATGAGTTTACTTTTTTTGATTGCTGAGTAATATTCCATTGTGTATATATACCACATCTTCTTGATCCAGTCATCTATTTTGGGGGCATTTGGGTTGCTCTCATAGCGCAGCTATTGCAAATAGTGCTGCTATAAACATAGGGGTGCAGGTGCCCTTTTGAATTAACGATTCTGTGTCTTCTGGGTAAATACCTAGGAGTGGAATTGCTGGATGCAGTCAGATTTTAAAAGCATCCAGGTTTAAGGGTTTTCTGGCTATCAAGAAACAAGTTTAGCCTTTTGAAGATGTCTCATCTGTGGCTTCCCTGTTCATGTAGACCCTGGAAGGAATTTAATGTTCAATGTAGAAACTGAAAATTAAGGTGACTTATATAGAATAAGGGTTCAGAGTTTTGCAGTCTGAAGACTTTTCTAGCTTAGAAGTCCAGCTCTACCAGTTCTTATCTATTTAACCTTGACCAAGCTGCTAGACTTCTCTCAACTTCAGTTTACCCATCCATAAACTAGTAAATAAACCACTATGTTCCCTTCCATTTCCTCTTCCCCATAGAGCATAAAAGGATTTTTCGTTAAGTCCACTTTAAAAGGTAAAGCATGCAGGGCCTCCCTGGCGGCGCAAGGGTTAAGACGCAACCTAGGAAGCAATCCGCAGCCACTGCAGCACAAGTTCGAATCCCGGCCAGTTAGGGAGCTACCCACATGGCGCAGCAGACCTCTGCTGTCTCGTCCGCTGCTCCCCTCAGCAGTGTGCTTCAGTCAGTCTGCCTGTTCTGCTCCCCACTCTGTCTCTGGTAGATCCTCTCACCCCCTCACCTCTGGCCTGTACCCCAGCTCTTGTATGCATAAAAAAATAAATCTTAAAAAAAAATAAATAAAAGGTAAAGCAGGGTAAAGAGGTTGAGATCCTGGAGGGGCACCAACAGAGGAAAAGGTAGGAAGGAAAAAGAAGAGGCGGGTGCAGAGGACCAGGAGGCACCGGCTGAGAGGCCGGCCAGCCTTAGGGAGAGGGGACAAGTGTACAGAGACAGTTAAGACCTGGTGGGTGGGGGAACAACTCCGAGTCGGCTGGGTAGTAAAAAGTGATGTCCCGGTGTGGGAGCTGGGGTGAGACGAGGGGTGTGGCCCCAGCTGGACGGGCTGGAGAAGCAGCAGCGCGACCCTAACTGGAAGCAAAAGGGGCGGGGCCAGGACTGAGACGGGGCGGGAAGGGGCGTGGCCCCAAGGCCAGAGTGAGGCTATGCGGGCTGGGGGCGTGGTCAGGGCTGGGGGCGTGGCCCAGGGAGAGGAGGGCCGCGGGGCGAGATGCGCCGGGCCGGGGCCGAGGCCCGGCCCCACAGGGGAGGCGGGCTGAGGCGGGCTGAGGCGGCTGAGGCGGCTGAGACGCGCCGCGCCGCGCCGGGGCCGGCGAGGGGCCGGAAGGGTGTGGCCGCCAGCCCGGCCCCGCCCCGGGGCCGCCTCCCCGCGGGTTCCGTTGGCTGTGGCGGCGGCCGGGGCTGTGGCGGCGGCGGCCGCGGGGCGGGCGTAAGATGGCGACGGAGGCGGCGGGCGCCCTGGGCCTGCTGTGGGGCTGGCTGTGGAGCGAGCGCTTCTGGCTGCCCCGGAACGTGAGCTGGGCGGACCTCGAGGGCCCGGGCGACGGCGCCGGCTACCCGCGGGCCCGGCACATCCTCTCGGTGTTCCCGCTGGCGGCGGGCGTGTTCTCCGTTAGGCTGCTCTTCGAGCGGTGAGCGGCGCGGGCCGGGGGCGCGGGGGGCGGCCCCGCGGGGAGCGGCTCGGGCCGGAAGCGGGTCCGCGGGCCGTCCCGGAAGCGGGGGGCGCCCGGGCGCCGCGGGTGGTCGCGGGGGACGCGGGGAGCTGGGGGCGCGGGCCGCTGCGAGCGGGAGAGTCGAGGGGGCGCTGCGCCCTTTGACGCTTAGTTCCCGGGGAGCGCCGAGGGGTCTTGGGGGCCTCCCCCCGAAGTACCGCTTCGGCAGGCGAGGACGCTCCCAGATCCCCGAGGCGGGAGCAGGAAAGGACCGCGGGAACCCGGCTCCACTGGGGCGGTGGAAGCCGAGGGGTCAGGTCGGAGCCAGGTGTTCTCGGCGAGAGGAGCGGGTTCGCGGGAATCTGAGCCTTGTGCGGACACCTGGGACTCTGAGGGTTGGCGGGCCGGGCCCCAAGCCTTGATTTGTAAGCTCACGAGGATGGGGGTGTGTGTGTGTGTGACAGTGACAATAAAATCCCGCCAGGGCCCTCCCTAGGAGAGTAGAAATCTGGTAGGGACAGGGTGTGGTTGGAGCCTGCGGCTCCCAGAGTGATAAGGTGTGAGATTAGTTGCACAACAGGCCTTGGAGGTCTGAACTGGAAGGAGCGGTCATCTTGGAAGGATGGAGAGCTGTGTGGCTCATGGGACAGCTGGATTGAGTCAGCTTCTGAGTGAGTTTAGCAGAATCACAACATATTTTGTTCAACCATGTGTTCTTGGTAGGAGTGATTTCCTTTTCTTTTGAGTCAGTGGCTGTAATCTGTATAAGACAGATAGTCACTGAGCACTTGATGTGGTGATTTTATGAAAGCTGTGTTGGTGGGGTTCGTGCAGACATCCTTTCCCCCCGCAACGATTTTGTGTGTGCCTGCAGCTGAATCTCCTCAGTCCTTTTTACGCATGCAGGTGAAGACCCACACTCAGGCCAGCTCATTTCACATTGAGGTTTCCCTGTAGCAGACTCATAGCAGTTGGTCAAGTCTGTTCAGACTCCAGAAATGGGAGGCTTCTTTCTGCAGAGGTCTCAGGTAGTGAGGTTTGGCACCTTGACATCTTCTGTTGGTTTGGACTTTATCTAGAGCAGGAATGCTATTTCTAGGATGGGACTATTATATGTAATCAGTTATCCTCTGAAAATTTAGTATTATCTGTTTTGGATTCTTTCTTTGATTTTTCCTACCATTTCTGATGCAAAAAGAACTTTCAAAAATGATTTTATGTAGCTAGCTATTCATCCATCCATCCATCTATTCATAAATTATGCAGTAATGTACATCAGAGTGCTCTGCCAGGCATTCAGGTGCAAAAATAAAGATTTTTTAAAGTAAATGAAATCCAAAACACTAATGTAATTCTGGATTCCCAGGAACTTAGTGTCTCACTTTTTTTTTTTTATAAATTTTATTGTTATATTCCCCATACAATTGCAGCCCCCCCATTCTGACCCCAATCCTTCCCCTCCCGCCCCCCTAAAAGTGTCTCTGGTTCATAGTTTTTTGTTGATTTTGATTTTCACTTTCTTATATTCATTTTCCTGGTCCCTTATTTAAGTTTTCTAGATTCCTGCTATGAGTGAGACCATCCGGTATTTTTCTTTTTCTTTTTGGCTTATTTCGCTGAGCATGATCCCTTCCAGCGCCATCCATGTTGCTGCAAATTGCATGTGTTTATCTTTTTTGAATGCTGAGTAATATTCCATGGTATATATGTACCACATCTTCTTGATCCAGTCATCTCACTTTTTTAAGTGTAGTTATTGTAAGTATTCTGGTGTGGCAGCACAAGCCACTTCTTTCTCCTAGGAGTAAACCCAGGCGCTTTCCACCCTAGCATCTGCATCTGAGAACTGAAAAAAGGGAAAGACGGTGCCATGACTAAAAAGGAAAATACACAATTCAGTAAGGAGAGGGGGATAAGAGTTCATTGTTTTTGGAAAAGATTCTTTGCTTTTCATATGAACGTGTGCCAATATGGAAATTTCTCCACATGCATAGCAAATAGGAAATATAAACACCCACTTAAATAACTTAAGTTTATCTTTAGGTTTCCAGAGAGTTCCCCCAGATAGCTGGAGATAGATATCCCCTGGCAGAACCACTGGAAAGGATCCTTTACCAGTGGGAATTCTATCTGGATGTTTCTATGGTGCCCCAGTGTCAGGGGAGTAAGAATGGATGCAAATACTGAGCTGAAAGCCTTCTAATATATTTCTTGGCTACCCTAGAAGCAGTCTTGCTATTGTGTTTCTCTTTAAAAACACACTGCCTTAATTTAGCAGTAGAATTGACTGCTATACAGGAATCTAGAAAACTTAAATAAGGGACCAGGAAAAAGCATAACTATAAAAAAGAAAATATCAAAATCAACAAACAACCATGAACCAGAGACACTCTATGGGGGTTGGGGGGCGGGGAAAGGAGGGATTGGGGTCAAAATAAGGGGGTTGTAATTGTATGGGGAATATAAAAAATAAAATTTAAATTAAAAAAAAATAAAAACCCAATATGACATTAAAAAAAAAGAATTGACTGCTGTATTGTCAGTTCCTCTGTTACTGCATTGGTCTATAAAGAGTATAGAAAGTGATGTCAGAAAGGTACAACTAGTCATCTTTCCTACATTTTATTTCTCAAATCCTACCCACTTAATTTATAGAAGCAATATGTGTAGTACTCATAGACTGTAAGAGCTAAAATTCCAGTCTCCTTTTTTTTTTAAAGATTTATTTTTCATTTATGCATACAAGAACTGGGGTGTAGGCCAGAGGTGCAAGGGGTGAGAGGATTCACCAGAGACCGAGTGGGGAGCAGAACGGGCAGATCTACTGAAATATGCTGCTGAGGGGAGCAGTGGGCGAGACCGGAGGGGTCTGCTGTGCCATGTGGGTAGTAGCTCCCTGGCCTGGGATTGAACTTGTGCTGTAGTGGCTGATAGCTTCATAGTGCTGAGACTTAACTCCTTGCGCCACCAGGGAGGCCCAGCCACACTATTTTTTAAGCTCCCACATATATTCAAGAGCTGCTGCCTTATCTGATAGGGGTGACTTGAAAAGTCACCTGACCATGAAGTGTTAGTGTCTGGCTGATTCACTGAAGAGCAGCAAGTGGATTTACCTACCTGCCTTCCAAAGAATGGAGGCTCTTCTTTGTGGGGTTTTGTTGACTGGTTGCATTGTGGTGACCTGCACCTTGCATAATGTCTTGGGGTATAAGAGCATGCAAATAATTATTGAATATTTAATAATTGAATGTGTAGCCTTACCTGGGGACTAGGTTTTCACTCTGAAATAGATGAGTAACTTGATTCAGAGAGGTAAAACTATAATGTCTCTATGTCTATTGTTTGGTGTTACATAGAGAAAGTGCACCTTTCTACCACTTTTTTCTTATTCTTTCTCCCCTCACCACATACATCCTTTCTAGTTACTCTACCCTTTCAAAGGAGAGGTAAGAAACTTCCACTTGTTCTTAAAAGATTTTTTCTAATATTATGTTGGTGCTTGAGAGCTAAAGGGAACAATGGGTCTTACTTAAATTGGATCTTATCAATAAGAATATTGCTTAAAATTTAATATCTTGTCCCTCAGCCCTTGTTCCTTGGAATCAAGTAGAACACCATCAGAGGTATATAGGCTCATTTATTTGAATATGATAATTGCAACAGGAACTTTATGTTGCCAGAAGGAAATTTTGTGATTTATACAGGAGATAAATAAGTGCTCAGTGGAAAATCCCTTCTCATTATGTTAAGGCAGCCTCACTAGGATGTCTAGCAGAGCCTTCTCAAGCTGCTGGATAGGTTCATTTGCTGGGCTGTCAGTAACTGGGAACCAGTGGTGACTCACTTTTTGTGCACGTTTCTTTTCTTTTTTTCTTTTTTTTTTTTTGGTGCACGTTTCTTAACCACTCATTTTTGTTTTTGTCTTCCTCTTTTAAGTCTTGCTACCTCGCTACATACTTTTCTTTTCCTGTTCTGCCCCTGACTTCCTCTAAGTGGGGGAAGAACTTTTTTCTCTACCCTACTTGGCCTGCTGCTCCCCTCCAGCCCCAGATCTGTGTAGTCACTGTATTGTGACCCAAGATTGAAGGCCCTCCAGACAGGGAAGAGGGACTTCAAAAAGAATGGACAGAGCTGCTAACAAGGCTGTAAGGGAGACAGGAGACAGCCCATTCATTCCATTGCATCCCCAAAGGTATTCTGATAGGCATTATTGAATTGTAGATCATAAAATTAAATCAGCTTTGCATATCCAGCAGAGCAAGATTGAAAAAGATGGTCACATTATCTAAGAATCCTCCTCTTAATAAGCTCCAGATGTCAGAAGCCTTATGCTTTCCTCCTGTCCCTGGGAAAACTTATTTCCCTGGCCCTTTCTGCACAGTGGGTGTTGATGCTCTAAGGACAACCCTGAATACTGTCATGTCTGAGGTCAGGTTCCTGGCTTATCCCTGGAGACAGTATATTTGTCACTGTGAAAAGAAACATGTCAGATATTTTTGCTTTAGCCACTTCCTGATTCAGAAAAGCAGGGTCCCCTAGATGGGTCAAGAAAAAATTAACAAAGGGGAGGCAGCAAGTGAAATCTGTACATCCTTATACATCAGGAAGGAGGAGATATGCCTATTTTAACTTTGTCTCCCAGAAGTATTTTTAGGCAGATGCAAACTTTTCTGAAGATTTCACTGAGTTTAGTCTCTGCGCTAAATGCACTCCTACATTATCTTGGAAAAACTTATTGAGGTGTAACTGCAAAAAAAATTAACCATAATCACTTCTGACTAAAAAAATCTGAAACCACTTTTCCTAGGTAGGGAAGCAGTTTTCCTTGATAAGTATTCTCTCTGAATTATCTAGAAGTATACTGTTCAGTGCCTCTAGTAGCTTTTGGGGCTTTCAAATGTGACTAGTCAGAATTGCTATGTGTTCTAAGTATAAAGTGCATATCAGATTTTGAGAGCTTAGTGGAAAAAAAAACCAGGAAATATCTCAATTTTAATTTTTTTTAAAGACATGTTTATTCAGTGCCTCAATTTCTAGTTTTGTTTACAGATTGACATAGCATTTTGGTTATATCAGGTTAAAGTATATCGTTAAAAACTCACCTGTTTTTTAATGTGGTTATTAGAAAATGTGAATTACATATAACTCATCTATTGGACAGTATTGATCATAGTGATTCAAAAAAATATAAATAACCGAGAAGAGAATTTTAATGTAAACTTACCTTTGAATCAGTTTTTTTGGGACCAAAAAAGCTGATATAAGTATATCAGACCATGCTTTGAATAATATGTCTTTCTGAAAAATTGTATTCAAAGTGGAATTTTTAAATGTAAATTATTCTATACAACTTAAATGATTAGTCGTAATTGTTTTGCGTAGTCTTCAACTATAGTGCCTTCTAGCCTAGCATTGCTCTCTAGTTTTGCTTTTCTGCTTCTATGTCCCGTCAGTCAGGTATGTAATGATCTGTAAACAAACAAGTTTGTCAAGTAGTAAAATGTACATGGGGTGCTGCACAGCCCTGATAAGGTGAGAATAATCATACTATTATATCTCTTTGCAAAATTAAGGAGTTTCTTTAAAAGGGTTTTCATTGGTACTGTTTAGATTTTAGTAGTGTAAGCATTTGTAAGAAGTCTCAATTATATACACAGGGGGTCTCAAACTAAATCAGATTGTTATGGTTGTATTTAATTCTTTTGGGGGAAAATCTCTGGTTATAAACTGAAACTAGTTAACTTGAATTTCTCCTGATTCCGCAGAACTCAGTGACTTTCTCCTGCACAGACCTGGTGGGTTATCTGATGACCCAGGAGGGCAGGTGGCATGGTTCTTTGAAGTACTTCTTCACCTTTTGGTTGAGAATTAACTTCATCTTTTTGCTTATGTGTTCATTCTTTTTTTTTTTTTTTTTAAGATTTATTTATTTATTTATACAAGCACTGGATATAGTCAGAAGCGCGGGAGGGTGATAGAATTCACCAGAGCCAGAGTGGGGAACAGAACAGGCAGACTGATGAAATACACTGCTGAGGGGAAGCAGCGGGTGTGGCAGGAGAGGTCTGCGCGCCTTGTGGGACCCTCCCCAGGGATCCATTGAACCCACGCTGCAGAGCCTGCGGGCAGCTTCGCAGCCCAGCGCTCTGCGCCACCAGGGGAGGCTCTGTCTGTTCATTCTTCAACAATTAATATTGAGGACTTAGAATATACCAGACACCAAATTCTGTGGCAGAGATAAAAAGGTGCATAAGTCATGGCATTTCCACTCAGAAAGAGTTAAAAAAAAAAAATCAGTGGTTAAAATACAGTGTGATTAATATGTGCATAAGGTTAAGTTATGGGAGTTTGGAGGAGGTGGATTCAGTTCCTTTTAACAGTTGTTAGCTGAAATGCAGACTAAGTGTTTCACTAACATTTGTTTCTTGGCTGTGAAGGATAGTTGAAACATCTATAGAAGAAGCTTCTTGTTAACCTTTTTCTCTAATCCACTTCTCTTTGGTGCTGGCATATATTTCTACTTCAGGCAAATGCATTCAGTTGGGTAATCACATATCCACTTAAAAAGATATTAATGCTTAATGAAAGAAATGTATGTAGTAGAGAAAAGGAGGAATTCTGAAACAATGACAATCTCAGGAGCCCAGATACTTCCCAGTCACACTTTGAGAAATATTGCCCTATAGCAAGTAAAATATTCTCTAACTTTTGTACAATAAAACTATAACTTAGTCTTAATTTGTGTTATCTGAAGCATTTTAACATACTTACTCTTATTTCAAGACTTATTTCTCTTATAATAAGGTAAGATGTAAACAGGATGCTGATCCTTTTTTCTCATCACAGCACCTAGTAGGTTCATCAGATTGCTCAAGTATATTAGTCACCTTAATTTTTTTAAGTCCCTCTTACAGGTCTAAGTGAAGGTAACTGCTGCAAGCGGGAGAAGGGGAGAAGGACAGCCTAGTGTCATTCTACAGTGTGTGTCTTGTTGTGGTTTAGGATATTATTATCAGGTCCTTTTCTTTTTAGTTTCTTTCTGCTTTGTTTCAAGACCAGATTTGCCAGTTTAAAAAAAAAAAAAAATTAGTCCTCAGAGGAAACAGCAAAGATTGCACAGACCATGCAAGAAATGTTGGAGTTGGTGGTATAGGTGTCCTTGAAAAATGTAGTGTCTTGTGCATAGCAAACAAATGTGAACAACAGATGTCCACAGCACATTTGCTTATATGTGGCAAATCCTATTCTCTTAAGAATTTACTTGGAAAAATAACACTGACATCAGTGCGCATGCGCACACAGAAAGTCAGCAGCAGATAAATAGTATTTGGTAATTTTAAACTTTTTGTTCTCAGCATTCTTTTTCACTCTTAAAAAATTATTAAGGATCCCATTGAGCTTTTGTTTATATGAGTTATATATACCTACCAAATTTTCCATGTCGGAAATTGAGAAATTTAAGAAATCCCTTTGTTGTTTCATTAAAAATAATAAACCAATTACATAGTAACATACAACACATTTTTTAAAAATAATTATTTCCCCCCCAAAATGGTTTACTGCGAATAGCATTGATTTTACAGTTTTGCACATCTCTTTAATGTCTGCCTTAATAGAAGGCAGCTGGAATCTCCTTGCTGCTCTGCATTTATTCTCTTGTAACGCATTGTTTTGGTTGACGTACAATACAAAAGTCATTGGAAAGCAGATGTATTTTTTCTTTGATACTGCAGCAAAACACAAGTAGTAGGTTTTTTTTAATAAGATTTATTAATTTATGCATACGGGAGCTGGGATGCAGGCCAGAAGTGTGGGGGTTGGAAAGGATTCACCAGAGACAGAGCGGAGAACAGAACAGGCAGGTTGACTGAAATACACTGCTGAGGGGAGCAGCGGGCGAGTCAGGAGAGGTCTGCTGCGCTTTG
Source organism: Talpa europaea (assembly GCF_964194135.1). Taxonomy (NCBI): domain Eukaryota; kingdom Metazoa; phylum Chordata; class Mammalia; order Eulipotyphla; family Talpidae; genus Talpa; species Talpa europaea. Next base: position 77,435,885 of record NC_140083.1, on the reverse strand, counting down.
TGGGTAAACTCCCTGGCCAGAATTAAACTCCTGCTGCAGTGGCTGCAGATAGCTTCATCGTGCTGAGACTTAACCCGTTGTGCCACCAGGGAGGCCCGCAAGTAGTGGTTTCTTAAAGGTTGGTTGCAGTGTGAAATCTGATGAGCTGTTCATTCTCATGCACATTGATTAGATTTCATGTATTGTTCATTTGGAAAAGAGTGATTCACTAAGTTATATAGATCCCCAATTGTCAGTCCATCTCATTATAGAATATTAAAATGACCTATGAGTTAATCTCATCTAATCTCACCAGAAAAATCTTGAAGTATCAGGAAGTTGTCAGGGCAGCTATAAATATTCTTTAAAATTCTGATTGTCACCTGAAAACATCAGTTTTCATCATTGGCAACATTTTTTCTTAAGTGACAGACTTCATTTTCAAGAAAATGGTTTCTAATCTAAGCACCCATATCTGAAAAACCTTAGTTCGTCTGTTAAGACATTTTTCAGGTAAAAATAGTTTCCTGTGAAAAAGGCGATTTAGGGCCTCCCCGGTGGCGCAGTGGTTGAGCGCTGGGTTGCGAAGCTGCCCGCAGCCTCTGCAGCGCCGGTTCGATCCCTGGCTGCTCTCCGGCCACCGGAGGGGGGTCCCGCATGGCGCGCAGACCTCTCCTGCCGCCCGCTGCTCCCCTCAGCAGTGTACTGCGGTCCTTCTGCCTGCTCTGCTCCCCGCTCTGGCTCTGGTGAATTCTCTCACCCTCCCGCTCTTCTGACTGTACCCAGTGCTTGTATAAATGAATAAATAAATAAATAAATAAATAAATAAATAAATAAATAAATAAATCTTTAAAAAAAAAAAAAGGCGATTTAGTTCATCACCCAACTCAAATAGTCACCTAAGTGCATTTCCTTGAGACAGCCATGTAATTTTGATGCAGTAAGAATGCTTACTGTGTACTTCCCATTTTATCCTGATACAGTTCTTTTAAATGTCATTAAGTGTTGAGATTTAATAAAATTAATCATTTGTCTGGCTTCATCAAGATATTTTTTAACGACATAGCAAGGGAAAATGCAGCAACCAGCATCACTATGAAGATAGTTTTGACTTTTGGTTTTATGGGTCCTAAGAGTATTTCAGGGACCTTCTAGAGCCTGCAGACTTTGAGACCCTCTGCTCTAATTAAATGTAAATGTGTAGAGTAAGAAAGACCTGCATCGAACCCTAAGGAAACACCGTGTTTTGGGGAAAAGTAGAGGAAAAAGGCCTGAAGGAGAGAGACATGACAGCCATGCAGTATTTGATATTAAAAGCTAGCATCTAAAAAGTACTTTGTCTCAAATGCTGTTCTCAATGCTTTACATTGAATCCTCATAATGATTCTATAAGGTAGATACCTCATTTTTCTCATTTTATAGAGGAGAAAACAAGCACAGAGAAATCTAAGTAACTTGTCCAGAATAACTAACCGTGCACACCAAGCAGTCTAATTCTGCCACAAAAATAGAGGGAGAAAAGGTAAGGAAAGTAGGATGGTAGTGAAGCTAAGAGAGAAGAGAGTTTCACGAGGGAGGGCATTGTCGATAATTGATATGGTGCTAAATGGTTAGGTAAGATACAGGGCTGCAAAGCATCCATTTGATTTCACAGTAAGGAAGCCATTGGCATCTTTGACAAGAGCAGCTTCAGTGGAGTAAAGGAACTGAAGCCAGATGAGAGAGGGAGGAGGCCTGAGGTATGAGTGGGAGTTAGAAGGGAAGTCACAGGAGACAGCTTTTTCAATAACTTTAATTGTGGGGTGGGAGAAAGCCAGAGGGCATTAGGGATGGGGAAAACTATTTAAAGATGGGAAACCATGAGCATGTTTAAGGTCTGATGAGAAGAAACTAGTAGAGAGTGAGGCTAAAGATCAAAAGAAGGTAGGAATATACTACCTTGTAAAATTATACTAAGTTTTTGCTATGTTGCAATACTCCAAGCAGCGAATCACAAGTTATTGTAGTGAATTACAAACTTATTATCAATTGGCTTATAGGAAAGAAGACAAAGGAAAAAATGGATTTTAAACTGTACTTCACTACCCTAAATAAATTTCTCTGTTTATTAAACTAAGATTCTCCATTTGTTTTAAGATTGACTTGTGCACAGTTGGACCAAAGTGAAATAGTAATTCTCACTAATATGCATGGATAAGCAAGTGTTTTTTTTTGTTATTTTACTGTATTTTTCTTATTGACGGCCTCCCTGGTAGCACAGGCGGTTGAGCGCCGCACTGTGAAGCTGTCCACAGCATCTGCAGCGCGGGTTCGATCCCGGCGGACGGACGAGATTCCTACATGGCGCTGCAGGCCTCTCCTTTCTTGCCCGCTGCTCCCCTCAACAATGCATTTCGTCAGTCTGCCTGTTTTGTTCCCCACTCTGTCTCTTGGTAAATCCTCTCACCCTCCCGCGCATCTGGACTATGCCCCGGTTCTTGAATAAATAAACAAATCTTTTAAAAAAAAGAAGAAGAAGAAGGTGGGAATAAATAGAATAAAATTTCTGATCAGGAAGAGAATGGGTCTGAAGTACAGGGGGGACGGGGGATGTGTTTTCGATAGAATGGTTGTGGTACAGAAAGGAGATGTTCCCGTCTCTTCATAGGCAAGATTCTTGAGAGTCTTGACTCTACCTTTTTCTTCCTCCTCCTTATATCTCTTAACCACTTTAACTCACCACTTACTATCTTTTAAGTCTCCACTTAACTGAATTTCTTTGGCGATGGTTACCACTGGTCTCCAAATTGCCAAATCCAGAGGATACTGACATCTTTGTCTCACTTGGTCTCAGCCTCATTTGATGACTCCGCCTCTGGCCTTCCTAGAGCCTAAATTCACCTTTGAAAATAGTATTTTTTGGGCCTCCCCGGTGGCGCAGCGGTTGAGCGCTGGGTTGCGAAACTGCGCGCGGCCTCTGCGGCGCCGGTTCGATCCCCGGCTGCTCCCCGGCCACCAGAGGAGGGTCCCACATGGCGTGCAGACCTCTCCTGCCGCCCGCTGCTCCCCTCAGCAGTGTACTTCGGTCCTTCTGCCTGCTCTGCTCCCCGCTCTGGCTCTGGTGAATTCTCTCACCCTCCCGCGCTTCTGACTGTACCCAGTGCATGTATAAACAAAAACAAACAAACAAACCAGCAAACAAATAAATAAAGCATGCCTCTATAAAAAAAAAAAAAAAAAAAAAATTATAAAAAAAAAAAAAGAAAATAGTATTTTTACGTAAAAGCATTTACAATGGCAACAAAAAGCTGCAAACTTTTTTTTTTTTGCAATCATAGCGGGATAATTCAGTTAACAGCACAATTACTTCGTATAGTCAGCGTCAGAGACAACTGAAGGTGAAAAAACTCCCATCCCCAGCCATCACCTGCTGTAAATTCCCCTGCAGATTTACACCCCATGCTGTGCCAGGCAGGCTTAGTGCTGCTGAAAATACCACCAGCACGGGGTGATGTAAACATTCCGTGGTCAATTATATTAAAAACAGACTGTAAAGTTTAAAAACACATCTTACACAGCCCTGTATTTCAGTTTTCTTTTCTTTAAAAGGAGGGAGTTGTATTCAGGAGTTTAAATACTTTATAGACCAAGAAAACTTCCCCGGAATCAACTTCTCAGCCTCCTCTTCCTTGTTTTCCTTCTTTTTCTTTTCTCTGCCTTGATGGCCCCTTTTGAGCCACATCAGACTTTCCTTTAGCTCAGCATGCAGCAGTCATACCTCGTCATACTTTTCCTTGGACTTAATTACCTTCTCTTCACCTCCTTCATCTCAGCAGTGTTGCTCCGGATCCCTCCCGGTTTCTCTGCAGCCTCACCAAGGGACAGGTCAGGATGTTCTCTGATTTCTGTTGCTAAGAACGAGAGGAGAAAAAAGCTAAAGGCGTTCTCCTGGGTGCTTAGGGATCCTTGAACTTTGCTATTTCCCTTTAGGGCCTATAAATTTTTATTTCTCTTTTATAACTGGCCTTGCCCACCTTTGCCACCTATGTCTTCAGATTTTTTTTCCTTTTAGCAGACAATGTGTTCCACCTCCCAGTGCTGCTTGTGCTCTGCCCAGCAAGGTTTGCACAGGAATACATACATCTCCTTTGCCCGTGTTGAATTGTTTTCCCTCATGAGGCAGAATCTCCCAGCGCCCCTCCACCTCTCACGCAACTGGCGCTATCTTTGTGGAGCTCGGGCACTGCAGTGGCTACGGGAGTGGGAGCCAGACATCTAAATTCACCTTTCATGCTGGTGGTTTCCAGGATTCTGACCTCAGTTCTCTTTTCTCTTGTAAAGTCACATCCACCCTTGCCCTCACTTTAACTACCACCTGTATTCTCTTTCTCAGATCTTTGTTTGTGTTTTGGGGTGAGGAGGGAGGAGGACACCACAGTCAACTTAGTTTCCCAAACCAGAAATGTGGGTGGCACATTTGATTCTTCCTTTTTCTTTTGCCTCCTCAGTCACCAAACTCTCGATTTTACTTCCTCAGTTCTTCTCAAATACATTACTTCCTTTCCATTTCGAAAACCTAGTTCAGTGTTTTATCAAAACTAATAACATGGCATTTTTACAGCGCCTGACTGATCATGCTCCTTTATTAATATACAGATCCATTGGTCTGTTCTTTACCCCATGCCTAACAGAATAAAATTCAAACTCGGCATAACTGACAGACGCCTGTGATCTGGCCAGGAGCTACCTGTAGTTTTTTTCCCCTGTCACTATTGTCCCTCCTTACGCCCGTATTGCACACTGTGTTCCTTTTCTCTTTGCTTTAGTACTGGTCGGTCCTGCTGCCCAAATGTCTTTTTTTTATCTTTTCCTTCTCTTTCTACCCTATGGAAACCAAACATTTTAATGTGATTAGATTATTAAAGCTTCGGCTGTGAAAGGAAAGGACTTTCTGAGTCTGTTTCCTGTGGGACTCTGCCTTTTGGGGGGACATATGTCTTGGGGAAGGATTTTCAAATGCTGCTTGTGTACCTAAGAATACATTTTCTAAACAGACTTCACTGGCTCTAAAAATCTTTGTTTAAACATGTTATCTGTCTTCTCTCTGTGTATTAGGGGCAGCATTCAAGTTCAGAGAATTTCCTCAGTCCTCTTCACCTAATGATATATCATCTTCATCGGTCTGTATATGACCATTCTCTTTTAATTTTATATTTATATATTAATTTTGAAACTTTGTTTTTCCAGAAATTGAGTTAAGCCAGTATTTCCCAACTCAATAATGTTGCTGCACATGTGGAAAATCGTATTTGCATTTCACAGTGGGGTATATGAAGTCCCAGGGTTTCTGGCTACCCCCCACACACAGGCCAACCTCAGAACTAAGAGCATTGTCTCAGGGGAGGCAGAGCCCATTTATGTTACTTGCCATGTTCAACATTTGAGAAGCTTGAGCTAGGCTTTCAGATGTATTTGTGTATAGATCATATCCATCAACAATGTTGGCAATGAGTCATGAAGGTAGACTTGTTAGTATAGCTCCATCGTTATTATGAAAAGGCGAAACAGTAATTTCATTTTTTTTTAATAGAGGCATGTTTTATTTATTTGTTTGTTTTTTTGTTTATACATGCACTGGGTACAGTCAGAAGCGCGTGAGGGTGAGAGAATTCACCAGAGCCAGAGCGGGGAGCAGAGCAGGCAGAAGGACCGAAGGACACTGCTGAGGGGAGCAGCGGGCGGCAGGAGAGGTCTGCGCGCCATGCGGGACCCTCCTCCGGTGGCCGGGGAGCAGCCAGGGATTGAACCGGCGCCGCAGAGGCCGCGCAGGCAGTTTTGCAACCCAGCGCTCAACCGCTGCGCCACCGGGGAGGCCCAAGTAATTTCATCTTAATTAACCCAGGCTTCGGTCAGCTGCTGCCATGTACCTGGAGGGCAGGAAAAGGGCAGAATGAAATGATCTCTGAGAAACAGGACAGATACAATCAGATTGGGTCACTAGACTCATGTTCCTAGAGTGACAGGTGGAAAGAAATAACTTAGCATTAATGACCACTAACTGCTCACTAATTGAGACCTGTACAAAAAGGGAAAACTAGTCTGACAACTTGGGCAACAAACTGATCCTGAAGAGAACAGAAAAATCACAAGCTGTTTGATTTCTCAGTGGCATCCCCCATAGCAATTTCAAACTGTCATGTCAGGAATCCTTTGCATTCTTAAAAATTATCAAAGACTGGTAGTTCTTTCTGCCTGCTTTTGTCTGTGCAAGTGTCTCTCACTCTTCTCTGGTCTGTTATCTGACTGATATATTTTTCAGTTTCTGCATTCGGCATGTTGTGATGCGTTAAGTAACCTGTGGGAAATTTCACTATACATACAAGCATGAGAGCAGAAAAATAATTATTATGAAATTATAGAATTATTATGAAAGTGACTTTGCAGAACTCCTGAACAGCTCTCTCAGATCCCAGCATTCTCTAGAGCATGCTTTGAAAAAGTGCCAGTCTAGTAGAAAGAATGAATCCCAGGCTTTTTGCCTCTGACCAATCTACATACCTATTTTATAAGTTATACTAAATGCCATGTGAAGGATGTAGAATTTGAATATATTATATAAAGCCATAAACTTTTTCAAAGTTCTGATTTAAAATAATTTCATTTTCTTCATTAGAGTAATTCATTAAATGAATATATCTACATATTTAACATTTTTATCACAGAAAAAATTTTTTGAAGATTTATTTATTTATGCATAAAAGAACTGGAATGTAGGCCAGAGGTGCAAGGGGTGAGAGGACTCACCAGAGACAGACTGGGGAGCAGAACAGGCAGATCTATTGACATGCCCTGCTGAGGGGAGCAGTGGGCGAGACATGAGAGGTCTGCTGTGCCATGTGGGTAGCTCCCTGGCCAGGGATCGAACTTATGCTGCAGTGGCTGCCGATAGCTTGATAGTGCTGAGACTTTAGCTCCTGTGCCACCAGGGAGGCCCAGAAAAAAATTATTTTCTATTAAGCCCTTATTTTTTGGTTTTGTTCTTCATGCGATAGCACAGAATTGGTGTTCAATAAATATCTGTCAAATTTCTTAGGCTCCTTATAGCTGAAACTACTGGCTACCAATCGTTCTATGTCTTTCATTGAACTCTTAAACTGATGACGGAAAAATAGTGAACTAACAACAACTCTAGGGTAATATATCTGCTCCAAAGTCCAGATAATAAAAAATAACTCCTTTTAGCTTTGCCCAGATAAGCAGGGTACAGTCCTGTCCTTGTATGAAAGAATTTTTTGTTGTTCTTCTCACCTTCTACTGAAGAAACCGTCAGGAGTGCCTAGACCAAACTTTGTTTCTAGTAAAAATAATAATAGCTGTCCTTTAATGACTATTTCCTAAGTGTCAGGTACTAGATTAAGCGTGAATTGTTATTTCATCTTTCAATAAAGCTGTGCAGTAGATACTATTATCCCCCATCTATAGATGAGTACATTTACAGTCTCTTTGCTAGAAAATGTCTGCCTAGCAATGGGGCCTTTAATCTCCTGATGCTCTGGATTAAGGAAGAGACCTGGATCCAGTGGGTAAGAATAGGAATTGGAAAGGCCACTTTTGTTTTTGGATCAGCCTCTTTACAGTTAATGTAGATGGGAGGAGACATGATTCAGTGCTTTTTATCTCTGATATGGTATCTCGGCGACAAAGAATGACTGTCTTGATCATTCTTCTGAATGCCGCTCAATTCTGGATCCAACATGAGCTCTAGTAGAGCATGGGTTGGATTTGCTAGACCTGTCACTTGTCAGTCAGTGAGCAACTGGTGAGCACAGAAGATGTCTCTTGGGCACAAGAAGTTTAAACATGAGTGGGGCCAGAGAGAAGTATAAAATATTTGTAAGCAGAAGACTATACCCACAAATATAAAGTATCTGTTAGCACTGACTTTTGAATGAAACTCTTGTATCATTCGTGTAAAAGAGGAATAAATGGGTTACAGAGGTGGCTGACTTTGTGCTCTGAATAAATGTTTTCCCATGACTCAGAAATGCTGATGATAAGGATAAAGATTTTTTTTTGTACAGGAAGGTAATAAAATTTCTTTTCTCAGTTCCTCCCTTAGAGATAATCAATTCTGGATTCAAATGCAGATCAAGAAAATAGGTCAAGAGCATTCTCTTAGGCCCTGCAAACATAATTTCATTGTGTGATTCCCTAAGATACTAAGAAGGCTAAAACTGGTTTTGACTGATCCTGGAAGTGACTATATAGAATTTTTCCTAAATCTGATGTTCACAAAAATCTTGAGAAAAGAGAGATTTTTTTGAATAACCAAGGAACAATCAGTGACAAAGCCATGGAATCTTACATATTGGGGGGGGGGGAGGAGGGCCTTAGAAATAATCTTTATAACCTCTTTAGTTGATGCCCAGATGCCCAAGGGTTGACCAGGTTTATACGACTTAAAAGTAGATCTGGCACTAGAATTGAGTACTAATGGCTATATTCCTTCTTACTCTTCCTAGTTTCCTGGTATCTTTCCTCAAGACTTCAAGTTCTGTATATTTCCATAGTCTTTTGATTAGGCAGGAAGGTGACCCTGATTCAGGATATTTGTATTTAGAAAGCTCTTTATCTCAGTTCTACTTTTCCCTCCGATTAAGATCTTCTGATATTTTAATGGGTATATGAATAACCTGGGTGTCTTGTTAATGCAGATTCTGACTTTGTAAGTTCTGGGGTAGAACTCGATATATACATTTCTTAAAAGCTTCCAGAAAAATCCAGTAATGTTGTTGGTCTTGTGGACCATACCATATAGCAAGGACTTTGATATTCATCTCATAGATGAAAAAACTGAGGCTTGTGAGATTAAATAAATTGTGTACATTCATCCAGACAGAAAATGGCAGACTTATGATTTGATCTAGGCCTTTCTGACTCCAAAGCTCAAAATGCGATAAGAAAGCCTAAGAGAAAGAGTTTATGTTTCAGTTTTTCTTTTCTTTAAGATTAATTTATGCATACAAGAGCTGGGGGATAGGCCAGAGGTGCGGTGGGGGTGGGGAGGAGAAATGAAAGGATTCACCAGAGACACAGTGGGGAGCAGAACAGGCAGATCCACTGAAATACACTGCTGAAGGGAGCAGCGGGCGAGACAGGAGAGGTCTGCTGTGCCATGTGGTTTCTCCCTGGCTGGGGATTGAACTCTTGCTGCAGTGATTGCTGATAGCTTCATAGTGCTGAGACTTAATCCCTGCACCACCAAGGAGGCCCTGTTTTCAGTTTTGTTTTTTTTTAAAGATTTACTTTTTTTTTTTTTTTAATTTATATAATAGCTGGGGTACAGGCCAGAGGCACAGGAGGGTGAGAGGATTCACCAGAGACAGAGTGGGGAGCAGAACAGGCAGACAGACCTAAAGCACTGCTGAGGGGAGCAGTCAGCACGACAGCAGAGGTCTGCTGTGCCATGTGGGACTCTCCCTGGCCGGCCAGGAATTGAACCCACGCTGCAGAGGCTGCAGACAGCTTCACAGTGCTGTGCTCAACCCACTGCGCCATGGGGGAGGCTCCTGTTTCAGTTTTTCTTAAACAGGTTACTTCTCAAGTAAGTCCATGGTACAATACAGAACTAAGTCAAAAAGTCTGGCATCCAGCCCAGCCAAATGTTTCCCTTTTTCCTCCCATCAGTCCCTTAAGCAGGATCTTTCCTTCATGCTTTGCAAAATATATACAGAATTGGTTTTGGGGGGGGCCTCCCCTGGTGGTGCAGTGGTTGAGCGGGCCTCTGTTGCCTGGGTTCGATTCCCGGCCCTCGGCGGGGGGTCCCACATGGTGCGCAGACCTCTCCTGCTGCGCACGCTGCTCCCCTCAGCAGTGTATTTCATCACTCTGCCTGTTCTGTTCCCCGCTCTGGCTCTGGTGAGTTCTCTCACCTTCCCGCGCTTCTGACTGTGCCCAGTGCTTGCATAAATAAATAAATAAAAATTAAAAAAAACAAACTATAGAACTTTAAAAAAAAAATAAAAGAATTGGCTTTTGGGTTTTCTCCATTACAGGTTTATTGCCAAACCCTGTGCACTCCATGTTGGCATCCAGGACGTTCGTCTACATCAGGCTCAACCCAATGCCATCCTTGAAAAGGTGTTCCTATCTATCACCAAGGTAAGTGCTGAGAAAGAAACAGAGAAGGTTCATGTCACCTTCACTAAAGGTTCTAGATGGGGTGGGATAGAGAGCAAGTATCTCCAAGGGTCAAATAGGATGGGATGATGATCTTTCGCTTGCGGGTCATCCTATAAGGAGATCTTTTTTCCCTCAGGGAAATAACCTTTGGGCCAATCTCTTAAAGTCAGGTTTACAGCCGCCTCCCCTAGACAGACATCATATTAAGACCTAGGAAGATAAACATCACTTGAGCCACTGTGGTTATCACCCCTTTGTTCATCAGCTAGTCAAAAGGATTTAAGGAGAAAGGGATGTTCTGACTCAGGCCATACATCTACAGGATCCTGATGAGAAAAGGCTAGCGGGCCTGTCAAAGCAACTGGACTGGGATGTCCGAAAAATCCAACACTGGTTTCGCCATCGGAGGAATCAGGACAAGCCCCCAACGCTCACTAAATTCTGTGAAAGCATGTAGGTGTGCAGAGGGTGGTGGGAAGTGAGGAGAATGCGGGGGGGATATGATTGGACTGAGGTTTTCCTTTTGGAAATACTTTCTTTTATTAAGATAATAGTGTAGGGCCTCCCTGGTGGTGCTAGGGGTTAAGCATAGCACTGTGAAGCTGTCCACAGCCTCTGCAGCACAAATTCGATCCCCAGCTGGCCAGGGAGCAACCCACATGGTGCAGCAGACCTCTCCTGACTTGCCCGCTGCTCCCCTCAGCAGTCTATTTCAGTCAGTCTGCCTGTTCTGCTCCCCACTTCGTTTCTGATGAATCTTCTCACCCTCCCAACCCACACTCTGGCCTGTACCCCAGTTCTTGTATGCATAAATAAATAAATCTTTAAAAAAAAAGTGTATTATTAGAAGGCTAATTCTAATTATTATAGGTAGGGAAGAAGAGAACTAAAAGACTTGTCACCCTTAGTTTCTTAGACATGTTTACCACTAAGATAGCTGTAGTTCCATTTTGTTTCTCATCCCCAAAGTATATGGGAATGAATTCCTATAATAGCACTTATGTGCGTAAAGAGGCACACTCTTGTACGTTTTCATAGATAGGACTATCTGACTCTAACTTGACTTTTTGGTGGGAAGCATTCCTTTTCTGAAATGCTTCATATACTTCATTTCACTGGGTTTTTACTAATTATCTTCTAGAAACAGAGCACTGTTACGTCATGCAAAAAAAAAAAAAAATCAGGCACTATCATCAGGGGTCCTGATGGAGAAGACAAGTTTATTAAAGCCACTATACACTTGTAGGAATCTTTTTTTTTTTTTTTTAAGATTTATTTATTTATACAAGCACTGGGTACAGTCAGAAACACGGGAGGGTGAGAGAATTCACCAGAGCCAGAGGGGAGAGCAGAGCAGGCAGACTGACAAAGTACACTGATGAGGGGAGCAGCGGGCAGCAGGAGAGGTCTGCGCGCCATGTGGGACCCTCACCCAGTGGCTGGGGATCGAACCGGTGCTACAGAGGCTGCAGGCAGCTTCACAACCCAGCGCTCAACCACTGCACCACCAGGGAGGCCCTGTAGGAATCTGTTTTAAAGAGAAATTGGAAGGTGTCTCTATCTTTGGCTTTTTAGGCAACAGTATTTATCCCTATTCTGAGAACTTACCTATCACTCACTAGTGACTTTTGAATGGATGTGTATCTAACTTTTATTCTTTGCTGATCCAGGTGGAGGTTCACTTTTTATTTATGTATATTCTGCTATGGAATTCGATTTCTCTGGACGGTGAGTCTGAACATTCTCTGTTGGGTTTTAATTGTGCCTGCCTCTCTAAATGCCTTTGAAGCTTTTTTTTAAGCCCCTCTGTGTTGCCCATAGCTCAAGTTTATATGCTCAATAATTGTCTTCAGACTGGGATCTGACTTCAGTAACCTCATCACTATACTGTTTCTCCCCCCTGAATAAGGCTAATAATAATAGTATGACATCACCTTAGCATGTGATGGGTTACAAAGCACTTGACAAAAATCCCGTCCTTTCATGGACAAGCCAGTTACAGAAATGGAATCAGAATCAATAATCCTTAAGAGTGGATAAAACAAGTATTCCCACTTTTCAGTTAATTGTCAGAACAAAGAAGTATCTTAGGTTTTTTTGATTCCTGATTCCATGTTGTTGTCTTCACTTTACTACACTAGTTTCCTCTAAATCATATAGCTGGGCAAAAAGTGGCAGAACTGAAGGGAGCTAACAAATACACAATCGTTGTTGGAGGTTGTAATACTCTTCTCTAACTAGGCTAAATCACTAGACATAATAATAGCTGAGGAAGTCGGTTTGAACAATACAAATCAACCAACTTGACCTAAGTGACATATAGAACACTATACCAGATGTACTTGGGCCATCAACTAAGACTGTGTGCGAGACCATAAAATAAGTCTCAGTAAATTTTGAAATATTGAAATCTTACAAAATACATTCTCTGACAATAATGGACTAAGAAGATATCTGGGAAATGTTTGGAAGTTAAACAATTCTGAATAACCCACTCACCAAAGAAGAAACAAACCACTGGGAAAGTTACAAAATACTTTGAATTGATGATGTTGAAAATATAAAAGTTGTGGAATGCAGCTAAAACATACTTAAAGAGAAATGTAATAACTTTAATAAATGTTTATTATAGAAAGTTTTAAATTCAATAATCTTGCTTCTACTTTAAGATGCGAAACAAGAAGAGCAAAGTAAACCCAAAGGAGGTTAAGGGAAAGAAATTATTTTTTTAAATGCGTGTGTTAATGAAATAGGCATTCGACACATAATGGAGAAAATGAGCAAAGCCAAACGCTGGTTCTTTGAAAGGTTTGATAACATGGAGAGACCAGGAAGAAGGAGAACAGATGATCACTATCAAGGAGAAATGGGGGTTCTCGTTACACACACTGTAGACCCTGAAGGGATAATAAGGTATACGATGAATGATTAAACGGTAATAAATTCAACAGCTTAGATGAAATACTTTCCTTAAAAGATACTCCATTCGAGATTTTTGAATCTTTGCATCTTTTGGACCTTGGCCATGGAGATCTCACAGTTACCAGGTAGAATCATGGTCTTTGCCTCCCAGACCCCGGGTCGTGATGCTCCCTAAAGCCACCCCAGAGCGCTCCCTGTTCCTGTGTACCGGAGGACATGGTTTTTCTGTTTGTAATAACACTCCATTGTTCTAGAAGAAAAATTAGACATTTATTGACCCTGCAAGGACCCCTAAATTCAAGGGAGATTATTTTTCCTTATCTCTTTCCCCTCACCTAGAGAGGGGTCATTATATGAGTAAGCCAGGAGAGAATGTTCAAGAATGACCTGGATTATCTTGTTTTCTCTTAGTCACCTTGGTTCTGGGACACGCGACAGTGCTGGCACAGTTACCCCTATCAGGTAGGAACTGAGCCCTTTCAAGACAAGGGTCTTGTGTGGGGAACATGGTATGGGAGAGTGCAGTGCCAGTCCCAGGGCAGAATCACGTTTCCTTGGTTGTGTTGAGGGGTTAATATGTTCAGAGTTTCTATTTTTTTTTTTTTTTTAAAGATGTATTTTTATTGGGCCTCCCCGGTGGCGCAGCAGTTGAGCGCTGGGTTGCGAAGCTGCCCGCAGCCTGTGCAGCGCCAGTTCAATCCCCGGCCACTGAGTGAGGATCCCACATGGCACGCAGACCTCTCCTGCCGCCCGCTGCTCCCCTCAGTGGTGTACTTCGTCAATCTGCTTGCTCTGCTCTCCCCTCTGACTCGGTGAACTCTCACCCTCCCATGCTTCTGACTGTACCCAGTGCTCGTATAAATAAATCTTTAAAAAAAAAAAAAAAGATGTATTTTTATTTATTTATGCATACAAGAACTGGGGTGTAGGCCAGAGGTATGGGGTCAGGGAGAGGATTCACCAGAGACAATGGGTAGCAGAACAGGCAGATTACTGAAATATACTGCTGAGGGGAGGCAGGAGAGGTCTGCTGTGCCATGTGAGTTAGCTCCCAGTGGGGGGGGGGGGGGAGTTGAACTTGTGCCACAGTGGCTTGTGGTAGCTTGATAGCCCTGAGACTTTACTGTGCCACCAGGGAGGCCCCCACAGTTTCTCTTTCTAAGACCACCTACTGCAGTGAAATCACTGAGGCTTTTGTTCTGTATTCACTCTAACTGGGATGGAAAGAAAAACGGCTTCCTGGTATTTAGTGACATGCTTTCTGGTTCACCTGTCACTTTTGTATAGAAGGCAACTTGGATTACCCTTAAGAATATCCTGGTTCGGGCCTCCCTGGTGGCGCAGGAGTTAAAGTCAGTGTTATCAAACTATCGGCAGCAGCCACTACAGCATGAATTCGATCCCTGGCCAGGGAGCTGACCCACATGGCACAGCAGGACTTCTCCTGTCTGGCTTGCTGCTCACCTCTGCAGTGTATTTCCGCCGATCTGCCTGTTCTGTTCCCCACTCTTGTCTCTGGTGAATCCTCTCATCCCCCGCATCTCTGGCCTGTACCCCAGTTCTTGTATGCATAAATAAATAAGTAAATCTTTTTAAAAAAGTGTTTAAAAAGGGCCTTCCCGGTGGCGCAGCGGTTGAGCACTGGGTTGCGAATCTGCCTGCGGCCTCTGCGGTGCCTGTTCAATCCCCGGCTGCTCCCCGGCCACAGGAGGAGGGTCCCACATGGTGCGCAGACCTCTCCTGCCGCCCGCTGCTCCCCTCAGCAGTGTGCTTCGGTCCTTCTGCCTGCTCTGCTCCCCGCTCTGGCTCTGGTGAATTCTCTCACCCTCCCGCGCTTCTGACTGTATCCAGTGCATGTATAAACCAAACAAACAAATAATAAATAAATAAATAAGACATGCCTCTAGAAAATTTAAAAAAAAAAAAAAAGTGTTTAAAAAAAACAAAAAAAAAATCTTGGTCCTAATCTATACTAGATAGGGGGCTGCTAACAGGGTGGAAAAAGGGAAGGCCTGAGTGTGTTTAATCTGAAAAGTATTAAGTGCCTATAATTCTAGATACACTGACTTGATTGTACTATGTGTTTCCTATCTGATATCTAAAAGATGAGAGCTAAAGATTTGTATGTTGAAGGACAGAGGGTAGTGGTTTAAGTCACCACACTGACCCAAAGTGTGTTTGCTACTGCATAACTTGGGAAATGTTGGGGAAGAAGGATATCTAATATTTGGGGCATTGGTTCTCCAATTCAGAGAAAACTACAGAGATGGAATGAATCTTTGATTACCTGCTATTCTGACTCTCTTGTTTCTTCCAGCCTCTCACAAGTGGGCTTTATTACTACTACATCATGGAATTGGCCTTCTATTGGTCTCTTATGTTTTCTCAGTTTACAGACATTAAAAGAAAGGTAAGGATATTGGTTCCCTTAACCCTTTATTTTGTCTCCTTTCTGGTATTTTCCATGACTGCTACTGTGTTGGATTCTTTGCCCTGATTGGGACCACAAAAGAGGGAGAAAATAAGTTTGAATGGACTATTAGTTCTTTGTAATAGTCTCAGAAATGAGACTTGTTTCGTCCTTCATAATGATGATGCATATTGAGGTATATTTAATATTAAAGGCATCCCAGGATGAGAACGGTTAACCAGCTAAGAACCATATCCCTTTCCTTATTTTTCTCCAAGGTTCTTACACATATACAGGTCCTCAGAACTTGAGGATAAAAGGGCTGTACAGGAGAAGGGCCAATTCCAGGAAACTTGGATCTGGCTTTTGTTTGACATTAGATCTTTGTTTCTCTGTTCTCCCTTCTTAGTGACTCAAAGAATGTCGACTGGAAGAGGATCTAGGTGGCTTAGTTTTACCCTCTTGCTGTTGTTTAGGAAAACAGATTTAGAGGAGATGACTTGCCCACATAGTGGTAAAGATGGAAATAACTTAAGTTTATCCTTGCTGGAGAAAACCCTGGTTAGCATTTATGGGAATGGATTGACTCTAATCTGAGAGATCAGTTGTGTTACCTAGAAACTTGGTACTCTATTCAAGATGCCTTTCATTCTCTTATGCTCAGGAGAGTTTCCCTTAATTAACATTTTATTTTAGTACGTGACACATAAAAGGTTTTTAACCTGTATGTAAATTTTAAAACATATCTAGAATGTATACTTGTGAACCCATCCCCAACTCGAGCTAGAACATGCCATACTATCTATGTGAAGAACATCCTTATCCTTCTGACCCCAGTTCACCTACCTTCTCCCACCCTCTCTCCTTCACTGGGATGATAAGTACTTAATAGATGTGTCTGATAACTTAGGTATTTAGATATTTCTACAGATTTAATCTTGGTATATGAACCCAGAGGAAATGAGAGCTTTAATCTGAGACCAGGAAGTATTTGCAATGAAATAAATTGATCAGCATTTCTCTGAAACCTTTTGAAAGAGTTTAACCCTCTACAAACCTCTCCTTTTTTGATCCCTTTGGTTGAAAATTTCTTTATCAAAGCAGAAAATTTTAGAATTGCAGGGATGTCTAAGGTTTGTATGTCAAACTGACAGCTGGGAAATTATTCCATTGTTAGCTCGTGGTTGGTGCTCTACATAGTCGGTAATTACCAAAGGAAAGTAATTCTCCCTGTACTTTGAGCAGTACCAGTGTCAGTTATTGGTCAGGTACTGACTTAGAGAGCTTGGAGTTTAATGGTAGGCAGCTCCTTAAGGTAGAGTCTGAACAGAATGGAGTCTCTAGGGCTGGGGCTGTTGGAGGTGTGACATCCTCAGGGAGCAGTGCAGGCCACGCCTCTTCTGTTTCCATTCCATCCTAGGACTTCCTGATCATGTTTGTGCATCACTTGGCCACCATCGGGCTCATTTCCTTCTCCTATATCAACAACATGGTTCGGGTGGGCACTCTGGTCATGTGTCTACATGACGTCTCAGACTTCTTGCTGGAGGTAAGACCCTCGCCCCTCCTCTGCGTCATTCCTGTCTTTCTTCCTGTGTGAGAACTGATTTTCTCCCAAACTCAATTCTTACCCTCTTTCCTGCAGGCAGCTAAGCTGGCCAATTATGCCAAGTATCAGCGTCTCTGTGACACCCTTTTTGTGGTTTTCAGCGCTGTTTTTGTGGTCACTCGTCTGGGAATCTATCCATTCTGGTAAGTGTAGGACTATGGAGCTGTAATAAATACATATGTGGCTAATGATGCCTTTTGCCAACTTGGGGAACAGACTGTCATGAACCCTCTATATGTGCTCTTTCTTTCATCTAACTTAACCCATTGGGAACTCTCACAGGAGCCTCGGTTGCCTTGCACAGTGTGTCTGGTGAGGTATAATTCTCATTCAGAGCCTCCAGCTCACTTGGCTGTGACTTTCCTGACTTACCTCTGAGGAACACTTAAGCATTTTATGCTTAAGAAATTCCTTTGCCTTCTTTCCCATTGATTACCAAATTCTCCGACTGTACTTGTTTGTTTTCCTGCTCTACGCTCCTTCCCCTACCTTGACCAGCACATCCACATAACACTCTCACTTCGATACTCATTGCTTTACGGTACAAAGTCAGCGATGCTGTGGATTGGAGATTCTGTTAATCTGAGGGAATGAGTTACCTACTGTCCTGTTTGTGCTTGAGGATCTGAGTAATTCCTAGGGTTATGATCCCGTTGCTCTCCTGATTTTGTGAAACTCTACATATTTGAAGCAATTAATGAGTTGTACCATCAGTTCCTAAGATTTATAAATCTTCCCCTGTCTCCAAAGATAGAAAACTCCATAGGTCCCCTTTCTTTAATCTCTTCTCACTGTGGGTGTATATCCCAGAAACGTCAGCTGATAGAAGGCGTGGGGAGAAGACCCAACTCAGCTTCATCCTGTCTGCCAGGCTTGGACTCTTGTGTCTGACCAGTGGTTCCCTTTTCTAGGATTCTGAACACGACCCTCTTTGAGAGTTGGGAGATGATTGGACCTTATCCCTCTTGGTGGCTCTTCAATGGCCTTCTCCTGATCCTACAGGTTCTGCATGTCATCTGGTCCTATCTGATCGCCCGAATTGCTTTCAAAGCCTTGATCCGGGGAAAGGTGAGGATAAAATGTGGCTTCTTTCTTTGAGGCTGAGGGAGAAGATAGCTATTAATCTGTAGACCTTCTCAATCTAGCCTGGTGAACCCCATCTACACAAGCAGACCCAAAAAAAAACCAGGGACTCCAGATTTGTTTGCCTGTTTTGTAGTACAAGGGCCTAATCCTTTTAAGACATGACGTAGATGCAAGAGAAAGGTGTCTTCTTCCTGCTCCACAGAGATGACTTCTTAAATAATGAATTGGATTAAGTTTTGGAAATAGCCTCAGCCATTTCCTGTACCTTACCTGCCTGCTTCAGTGGATTTTGTATTTCTGCTTTCAGTTTTCAAAGAAAATCATGTCTAGAGCTCCATGATATAAAATTATAAAAGCAGAGATGTTAGATTTCCTAGGAACAGTGTGTTACCCCACAGGCCACCTCAAGATAACCGCACTTTAACAGGAACTAAGTACCGGCCTTACCCCACTGTTGTATGAGGCAAGGGTCCTAAGTGAAGTGGGTATTTAGGGTTTTAAATGTCCATCTTATGCAACAGGTGCCCCAAAGCACAAAGCTGTTATTTGATGATAAGACTTAGCCAAATTTTGCAAGTTCTGAAGTATTCAGGCTGTGATTAGCTCAAGGGGTAGAAATTTCAATCTTCATTAATACAGAATCCCAAGGGAGGGGCTCTGGTAGAGGAAACACTGATTCTGGGACAAAGGGATGGGATGTCACCCAGGCATAGGATTCTTTTGTCACTGTTCCTCACAGCTGTAGTTGGTTTCAGAACTGACTCAGTGTGCCTGTGCATTTTGCTGTAGCTACTGGACCTCTATCTCCTCCCTGCTTTTCTTTCCTGACCAGGTGGCCTATCCAGGAAGGATTAGACCCAGACTCTGTACTCTCCACTCTTTTCTCACCTCCTACCTTTTTTCTATGCCTGGCCGGAGCTGGACAGTTTCATCTCTTGCATGTAAGTGTATCTGTGCTTCTGGTATTTGGTGAAGCATGTCTGTCTGTGTTTCTCTCCCCTCCTGCTTTCCTGTCTGTTCCCCTGTATTGTCTCAGAGCATGCCCACTTTTCTGACCCTCTAGGGTCATTGTCTGCTGGAGCTAAAGTTGCTAGATTCTCTTTCCTAAAAAGCAGAAGTTGAGTCTGCTCTCTTTTTCCCTTTCTATTTTTTGTTTGTTTATTTTTAAAGATTATTTATCCATACAAGAACTGGGGTGTAGGCCAGAGGTGCTGGGGGTGAAAGTATTCACCAGAGACAGAGTGGGGAGCAGAACAGACGTATCTACTGAAATACACTGCTGAGGGGAGCAGTGGGTGAGACAGGGGAAGTCTGCTGCGCCATGTGGGTCAGCTCCCAGGCCAGGGATAGAACTCGTGCTGCAGTGATTGCCGATAGCTTCGTAGTGCTGAGACTTAACCCCTTGTGCCACCAGGGAGGTCCCTCCTTTCTATTTTTTCTTTCCTTTTTTTTGTCATTCCCCATTTTTTAATTCCCCTTTACCTCCTATTTAGACATATTCTGCCCTCTGCTGGAAAGTTCTTAATAACCAGGTAATCAATGTGTTGTCTGGGTTCACTGGGCAACAGCTATACTAAACTGCAGGATCTTAGAGCTACACTAAAGTAAGCCCGCCTCCTTGACAGCAGAGGTTGTAGCTTTCTTCCCTCTCACCCACCCCGGCCTTTACTTGACTCACATTTATTATTCTCCAGTTCTGGAGGCCAGAAGTGTGACATAGGTCTCACTGGGCTTCTCGCCTTTACTTTTATGGCCAGTGGTAGAGAAATTTAAATAGTTTAAGGATAATTTAGATTGGAAAACTCTGCTCTAAACCAAACTCTTCATTTGAAAATACAGAACTAAGGTTAACAGTAAAGACTCAGATAGTAGCATGATTGGAACTGGAAACCTCTTCTCACTGACTGCCAATCCACTTTCATTTTCACCCTACTGGTGAGTCTTAGAGATGGTGAAGTTGCCCAAAAGAAGTGATCTTGCTGCTGATGAAAGGGATAAGCATGGAGAAACAGCACGATTGGAGATTGCTAGTTGAACCCAGGCAGAGTAGAACTACTGACAAAACCCAGTTATGAATCAGCGCAGAGGATGGTAAAGCAAACTCAGGGTGACTAACCTGAATAACTGCAGGTGACACAACCACCATTGGACAGCAGCAGTGGTCACAGCCGTAGAGATTGTTTATGTTGGTCTTTCCTATTTTTTGAGATGGAAAAGGACAGCTGCTTGAGTTTCCTTCGAATTATGCTAGGACTCAGTGGATGATCTTGGCTCTTTCCGGCTGGTCCTGAAAAAATAAACTCCTTCACCCCAGCAGGAAACAGAATCAGATAAGATGGAGAAACCCAGAAAGCAGGCAGTCTGTTCATAATGGTAGCTATGGTGCAGATACTACTTTGAGTCAGTTGCCACCAGAAAGAGGGCCAGTGTGGGAACAGTGCCCAAACATGGGCTTAGTGACCTTCGTCTGGCTTGTGGTTCCAGAAGAGTTCGCTCCTCATTTTTCTTGCCTTTGACCTCATCCCACCCAGGTATCTAAAGATGATCGCAGTGATGTTGAGAGCAGCTCGGAGGAAGAAGATGTGACCACCAACACAAAAAGCCCCTGTGGGCGCAGCTCCACTAACGGTGCCAAGCTGGTGAATGGTCACGTGGGAGGCAGCTATTGGGCTGAAGAGTAAAGTGGTGGATGTGGGGACTTCAGCTCACATGGACTCGTAGGGCCACAGGCCACCTATTCCTCTTGGGCCTCCCCTCATCTACACTCCTTTGACTAAGGGGTCTGCAAGGCATTAAGGAGAATCGAAGAAACAAATGATTTCACTTTTTAAAAAAAAAAAAAAAACTCTGCCATTTTGTATTTAATAGCCTCCAGGTTCTCTCAGTAATGTTATTTGCTGTGTGTATATTTGTGTGCGAGTGTGTGTGTGCATGCGCGCGTGTGGGTGGGGGGCATGCGCGCATGCATTTGTGCATATGCTTGAGTTCCATTGCCTCGGTTGGGGCACAGTCTGGACTGGGGTTTCTAGGCCTTGCCTGGTCCCTCTTTGAACCCACCCTAATTCCAGATTTGCTGCATCTCGATTTAGGCTGGCTCCTGACTGTCCCCTTTTGCAGCCCATGGCTCTTGAGGCTCTCGCCGTCTGGATGGCGCAACCGGGCTTAGTTCCAGCTATTCTGGCTGTTCCTCTTTTGGAGTTGGAATATTTCATTGAAGTGGTATAGAAACAGATAAGAATGGACGGACGGTTAGATTCTATGGCCCCTAGCTAGATAACCTTCCTACCACCTGGTAGCGACACGGACAGCTGCTGATACCCTGCTCTTTACTCAATGGTACGCAGGGAGAGGGGGGTGGGAGAGGGTGCGCTGAGGGCTGGAGGACAACAGCCACTGGGTGAGCTGTTGACGGTTTATATTATTGTTTACTCTTCTCTGATTAAAAGTGCTTCAACCCTCTGCTGTCTCAGCTTCTTTAGTGATTCTGTCCCCAATTCCTTGAATCCATAAATAAGAATATTTTCAGATCTGGTTCTAGAGACCCTTGGACATCAAAACATACCTTTATGTGCATATTGGAAAGAGAGTATCTACACTTTAGTGCTTTATCTTTTAAGAAAAAATAAACATGTGTAGTGATCACAAAAAATACTGAACAGATGAAAGCATGTATATCGCCATAGTAATAAAAGCTTTGGTTGAAGAGCTAAGGCACTTTTAGTTAGGTACTTGTATTTCCCACTTTATTGGATACAGAGACTATCAGTTACCATTTTAAGATTGTGATAAATCAGTCTGAGCATATGTTTAACTTAATACTCTTTTTAGCCCACAGAGAAACAGTTTTTCTAATCCAGACCTTGTTCTAGTTGAGGTCTTGGCAAAATTACCAATAGTAGTACTCATCCTTCAGAATATTGTTTTCCATTTCATGAATATTCAGATTGTCAAAATATTTCAAGATAATCTTGTGGACATTAAGATAGATGGAGTGCTTTATGCCAGGGAGATAGAACAATAACTTCCTTCCTTCAGTTTGTAGCCAAGAGTCAGATGTTTAGTTTGTTAACATTAGGATATGCAGCCCACTGAACTTACGAAGTGGCTGGATTTTTAAAAGACTTCCTTTGGGGACATGGGAACATTTTAAAAATTTTTACAAAGTCAGAGCTAGATAGGAAGACTGAAAGATTAAGTCTCTGTATCTTAGGGGTGTTCAAATTGATATATTGGTGAATAGATTATTTCGAAATATGAAAGAAAATACTTTTGAAAATAAAGACCTTTTGAAATTTCAGCAACTACTCTATAAATACAGGTCGGGTTGGGGAAAACTATCCTGAGGTCAGCTAGTAAGGAGGCAAACCTAGTGTCTCTGTTCTTAACCACTGGACTATTTCACTTGCCAAGACTTCATAATGAGGAAGAATACATGTTGAAGAAACATTTAGGGGCCTCCCCTGTGTCACAGCAGGTTAAGCCCAACACTGTGAAGCTGTCCACACCCTCTGCAGCACAGATTCAATTCCCTGCCGGCCAGGGAGATACCCACATGGTGCAGCAGACCTCTCCTGTCTTGCCCACTCCCGCTCAGCTCATCAGAGCCTTCAGTCCCTCTGCTCCCCACTGTGTCTGGTGAATCCTCTCCTCCCGCACTTCTGGCTTGTACCCCAGTTCTTGTATAAATAAATAAATAAATAAATCTTTTAGAAAAAGAAGGAAACATTAAGCCAGAAGCAAGACATTACAGTGTTTGCTTTGGATGAATGAGTTGAGATTAGGGTCAATTACAGGATTAGGAGCTTGTTCTGAGAAGAAGCAGTGTGAGAGTGTGTGTGTATTTTTTTTTTTTTTTGAGGTGGGGGTTGAGTAATAGGCTAAGGGGGTTAAATACAGAACTGGAAGCTAATATTGTGACAGTAAAGCTGCCATAGTCAGTTTTAGAAAAGACCTGGGATTTCTCATGTCTGAAAGGAAGGCCCCAAAACAGTGGAGTGCAGATTAGATGCTGATTCATACCATCCCTATCAGAAAACTAAGGATATTTGTAAGAAAAGCAAGGCATTACCTCTGACTATAAAAGGGTATTTGTTATTTACTAGAAAAATAACCAGTATGTTTGTATAGTGCTTTACTACTCAGAAAATGATTTCATATACAGTTGAATTCAAAACATTTCTCTAAAAGCAGGATTTCCATTCCATAAATGAGTCTTACTATGTATTGTCTTATTACTGTGTAGCCAGTCCCTACCAAAGCACGTACACAGATCTCACAGGTTGCACTCCTAAGAGGAAGGAAGCAAAAGTTGCCAGGCTGCCAGGCCATTTAAGAGTGTCACTACAGGGTCTTCCTGGTTGCAGAGGGGTCAAAGAGTGCTGTCAGTCTATCACCAGCCACTGATCAAGCCACGAGTTTGATCAGCGGCCAGGGAGGTGACCCACATGGCGCAGCAGGCCTCTGCTGTCTCACCCCGCTGCCCCCTCAGTAAGATTTTGCATAAAAACGGGTTGGAGCTGTGATCCATGGGATTGCTCTGCAGAGGTATGTATGATGATGCCAACAAACTGGGATTCTTATGCCCCCACCCTCACAAACTCCCAAATAACAAAGCTCAAAAATTTTAAACCTGCAATATATAACTAGCAGAACACTAATATCCAGGATATATAATTAAAAAAAGACAACCCAAAAAAAAACAGGCAACCCAACAGAAAGAAAGATGGGGGTGGGGGGCCTCACCGGTGGTGCAGCGGTTGAGCGCTGGGTTGCGAGGCTGCCCGCGGCCTCTGCGGCTCCGGTTCGATTCCCAGCTGCTCCCCGGCCACTGGAGGAGGGTCCCACATGGTGCGCAGACCTCTCCTGCCGCCCGATGCTCCCCTCAGCAGTGTGCTTCGGTCCTTCTGCCTGCTCTGCTCCCCGCTCTGGCTCTGGTGAATTCTCTCACCCTCCCGCGCTTCTGACTGTACCCAGTGCATGTATAAACAAAACAAACGAACAAACAAATAAATAAAACATGCCTCTATAAAAAAAAAAAAAAAAGAAAGAAAGATGGGGGTGGGGAAGCAGGCAGGAAGCAAAGGTAATTCCAGTTGCCTCCAGGATTCCCAGAGGGTGAATATACTAATGACTACTAACAAGATGCTCCTAATGGCTAACAGGTCAATAAAATATGCTCAGCTTTATTGGAAATCAAGGATATGTAAATTAAAATGAATAGAAACCACTTTACACTAACAGAATGGGGAAATGTTGCTGATGAAAGTGAAACAACCACCTGAAAAAGCAACCTAACTATTGAAGATAAAAGACTTTAGGGGCCGCCCTAATAGGGGTTAAGACAACGGCACTATCAAGCGATCAGTAACCTCTGGAGCACAAGTTCCATCCATGGCTGGCCAGGGAGCAACCCACATGGCGCAGCAGACCTCTCCTGCCTCACCCGCTGCTCCCCTCAGCAGTGTATTTTAGTAGATCTGCCTGTTCTGCTCCCCACTCTGTCTCTGGTGAATCTTCTTATCCCCCCCGACACACACCGCCCCATACCTCTGGCCTGTACCCCAGTTCTTGTATGCATAAATAAATACTTTAAAAAAAAAAAAAGATAAAAGACATTAGTCTCTCTGGAAACGAACACATAAGCATAAGGCAACAGGGCACTCGCTGCATTGCAATTTATGAGAGAATACGTGGAAACAACCCCCGTGATCCCTGTAGGGTCAACAAAGTTACCAGATTTTTCCCAACCTCCCTCCACCAGTGTCTGTGACTGCCACCTGTGGCCTGGCACCCCTCCTGGGCTGTCCAGGACACCCAGGGCATAATCAAGTGCCTATGATTATGGACACCTGGGTCCCGAGGGCAGGGAGCTCGCATATTAAGTGTAGACACCTGTGCCGAGAGGGGCGGGGCTCGGAGGCTCAAAGGGCGGCAGGACCACTAGGAGATACTACAGGAGTCTGAGAGGGAGAAAGCCTGAGAGAATGCCAAAGAGTGCAAAAAGTGCAGATGTGCGGGGGTACTGGGAAGCTCAGTTGCCTCTGGAGCCTCCTGGTCCCCCACCCCCACCCCGATCCACTTGCCTTCAATCCCTCACTAGGGAAATTGATTTACTCTATAACTGGAATATTATGTAGCTGCGCACGCACTAAGCTTTCCTATCAAAGTGCATTTATTAGTCTGAATCAGCAGGATGGCGATTTAGACAATATTAAGAGACTTCCTAATAAGGAACTGGCTCGCGTGGTTATGGAGGCTACGCAACCCCAGCAAGGTAGAGAACCAGCGCTCCTGTTCACATCTGAGTCTGATGACCTAAGAACCAGGAAGGCTGACGGCGGTACTACCAGTCTAGTCCAAAGGTAAGGGAAGTCGATGTTCCAACCTGAAGTCCCCCCGACAGAGAAAGAATTCTCTTACTCCCCTTTTGATTATTCAAGCTGTCACTATTACTTGAAGCCCACCCACACTGTGGAGGGAAATGTGTTCTATTTAGTCTACAAACTCAAATGTTGATCTCATGCAGAAAGACCCTCACAGATGCACCGGGAATAGTTTTAACCAAACACCTGGGTTCCCAGTGGTCAAGTCACCATGACACAAAAAAATTAGCATAACAGTGTTAAGTGGAAAAGGCAAGTTACAAAAGAATATGTCCCGTGGCTGCAACTAACTTTACTCTTTAACACAAAATATTAAGGATATTTCTATAGTAAACGACAGAAACATGTTAGCAGCTAGAATGGATGTTTCCCATAGTGTTACAGGGCAACCCCAATGTGACATGGGTTGGCCTGAGTGTAGGTCCTCACCCGTGTGCTAAAAAGGGGCTTATAAAGAGACTCAACTGCAGCACATACAAAAAAGGTTAAGAAAGGGTTTATTTACGAAAAGGGGAAATTAAGAGAGCTATAATCCAGGGAGAGGGAGAGAGAGAAATTGGTGAATGTGTCCTACCAGTTCTGCTGAGCTGGGGCCCCAGTAGCATGGTGAAGGCTGGTGAACACCAACCAACTCCAAGGCCCACATGTCTGGTTATATACCAAGCCTGGCTGCTTAACTCCACCCTCAGTTCCCAGAAATGCTCCCTTCGGTGGTGATGGCATAATGACATTTGCAGTCCTTGGTGCCTTGGATCACTTTGGTCTGAGGAGGGGTTGGAGTCCATAAAACCTGTGTTTGTGGTGTTTGCTCAGGACATCCTTTCCCCCCAACAATAGGGGAGGGCGGATGTGGGTAAATGGTATGTTATGTTATTTTTGGTGTTTGTTAGTAAATTTGGAATAATTCAAAATTTAACTTACATTTCTTTAAATGTTAAAACAGGGCCTCCCCCGTGGTGCAGCGGTTGAGCGCTGGGCTGTAAAGCTGCCCGCAGCCTCTGCAGTGCCGTTTAGATCCCCGGCCACTGGCGAGGGTCCCACTGGGCGCGCAGACCTCTCCTGCCGCCCGCTGCTCCCCTCAGCAGTGTATTTCGTCAGTCTGTCTGTTCTGTTCCCCGCTCTGGCTCTGGTGAATCCTCTCACCCTCCCGCGCTTCTGACTGCACCCAGTGCATGTATAAATAAATAAATAAATCTTTAAAAAAAAAAAAGCTATGATTATAAAAATAAATAAATAAATAAAAGATTTTTAAAAATAAATAAATGTTAAAACAAGTATGTGGCATTTTCAGGGCATTGTAACCTGTCGGGGTTGGATCAAAGAGGCAAGAGATGAGAATAAGTAGTGGCTGAGGCTTAGCTTGTTTAGAACCTTGACCATCAGGCTAAAGATTTACATTTGAGCTGGTAGGTCCTGGGAGCCCTCAAAGGTTTAAAGCTGCAAAAAGAGGCTTCTAAAAGCGGGCGTGGAGAGGGTTATCATAGAGCTGGGGAACAGATCTTGGAGACATATAGGAAATAGATTAAAAAATGCATACGGGGCCTCCCTGGTGGTGCAAGGAGTTAAGACACAGCACTATGAAGCTATTAGCAGCATGAGTTCCATCCCCGGCCAGGGAGCTGACCCACATGGTGCAGCAGACCTCTCCTGTCTCGCCTGCTGCCCTCCTCTGCAGTGTATTTCAGTCAGTCTGCCTGTTCTGTTCCCCACTCTGTCTCTGGTGAATCCTCTCACCCTCCTGCACCTCTGGCTTGTATCCCAGCTCTTGTATAAATATTTTTTTAAAAATAGATAAAATAAAGGGGCCTATGGTTTGACCTTCACCAATACATACTCAGGTTATCTGTGCCACCTTCACCTAAGTCACGTGCAGCTGGTTTGGCTTTTATTTTTTGTTCAGCTTCACCAACAAGAGTTTAGCCACAAGCTGGGTTGGAGGAGGAAGAGGAAGCAGGTTTGGGGGTCTGCCTTCACTCAAATGACTGCTTTATGAAAGCCATTCAGGAAACAATATTAAACTTTTTGGCAGCGAAGTGGCTCTACTATCTGATGGTAATTAATTATAAGGAATTGACTCACAGTTACGGTCAGACCCGATCCTTGTGGCTCTTATTGTCTGGTCTCTCTTCTTCACTGCTCCTCCCTCCAGCAGGGTGCCCAGGACCGGCTATCAACATCACTAACAGGTCTTCAGCCTCTGTGTAGAGGAAGGATCCAGAGTAAAGAGAATGAGATAGACATATTTTTTTTTTTTTTAAAGATTTATTTATTTATTTATTTATACAAGCACTGGGTACAGTCAGAGGCGCGGGAGGGTGAGAGACTTCACCAGAGCCAGAGCGGGGAGCAGAGCAGGCAGAAGGACCGAAGCACACTGCTGAGGGGAGCAGCGGGTGGCAGGAGAGGTCTGCCCGCCATGTGGGACCCTCCTCCAGTGGCCGGGGAGCAGCCCGGGAATTGAACCAGCGCTGCAGAGGTTGCGGGCAGCTTCGCAACCCAGCGCTCAACCGCTGCGCCACCGGGGAGGCCCAGAGATAGACATATTTTTCTCTCTCTTTAAGATTTATTTATGCATACAAGAACTGGGGTATAGGCCAGAGGGGTGGGGGATGAGAGGATTCACCAGAGACAGAGTGGGGAGCAGAGCAGGTGGATCTACTGAAATATACTGCTGAGGGGAGCAGTGGGTGAAACAGAAGAGGTCTGCTGAGTCATGTGAGTTAGTGCCCTGGTGGGGATTGAACTCATGCCACAGTGGCTGACGATATCTTGATAGCTCTGAGACTTTAACCCCTGCACCACCAGGGAGGCCCCAAAAGTCAGTTTCTTAAGTCATGTAAGAGGGGTTTCAGCTGAAAGACTTATGAGTAGGGGCAAAGGTCAGAGCAATATGCATGAGAGAAGATGGCTGTCAATTGGAGGCTGATTATTTTTGATCACCAAGAATGACATGAATAAGCTTCAAAGCTCAAAATGGAATTGTGGCGGGGTGGGGGGTGGGAGGGGAGGGATTGGGGTCAGAATGGGGGGGTTGCAATTGTATGGGGAATATAAAAATAAAATTTATTATAAAAAAAAATGGAGGGCCTCCCCGGTGGCGCAGCGGTTGAGCGCTGGGTTGCGAAGCTGCCCGCGGCCTCTGCGGCGCCGGTTCGATCCCCGGCTGCTCCCAGGCCACTGGAGGAGGGTCCCACATGGCGCGCAGACCTCTCCTGCCGCCCGCTGCTCCCCTCAGCAGTGTACTTCGGTCCTTCTGTCTGCTCTGCTCCCCGCTCTGGCTCTGGTGAATTCTCTCACCCTCCCGCGCTTCTGACTGTACCCAGTGCATGTGTAAACAAAACAAACAAACAAACCAGCAAACAAATAAAGAAAGCATGCCTCTATAAAAAAAAAAAAAAAAAAAAAATGGAATTGTGGCAAGAATACCTATTTTCTTTTTTAAATTTATTTATACAAGCACTGGGTACAGTCAGAAGCGCGGGAGGGTGAGAGAATTCACCAGAGCCAGAGCGGGGAGCAGAGCAGGCAGAAGGACCGAAGGACACTGCTGAGGGGAGCAGCGGGCGGCAGGAGAGGTCTGCGCGCCATGTGGGACCCTTGCTGGTGGCCAGGGATCGAACCGGTGCTGCAGAGGCTGGGGGCAGCTTTGCAGCCCAGCGCTCAACCGCTGCACCACCAGGGGAGGCCCTTCTTTTTTCTTTTTTTAAAAATTTATTTATTTTAATACAAGAACCGGGGTACAGGCCAGATCCGCGGGAGGATGAGAGGATTCACTGGAGACAGAGCAGGGAACAGAACAGGCAGACTGACAAAATATACGCTGCTGAGGGGAGCAGGGGGCAAGACAGGAGAGGTCTACTTAGCCATGTGGGATTCTCGCCGGCCAGCCGGGATGGAACCTGCGCTGCAGATTGGGTTTTACCTTGAATGCATTGGTTTTTTTCCAAATGCTCTTCACAATTCTGCTGTAAGGCCTGCAGGTAGATTTTCTGTGTGGTGGCAGAGTGAAAAATCAGTCCCTGTACTAATGCTATACCTACTGAGCTTAAAGGGGTCGGCTGTGTTACTGGTCTGTCCCAAAACCCTTCCTGGCGGCAACTATGCCTCCTCCATTTCATGCAGTTTTGACAGGGCTGTTAAACCAGGGCCTCTGCCTTCCTTGACACAGAGGTGCATGTGTAACCATGCTGCCAGAACACCCCGTTACCTGAACCAAAGGAGAGTCTGGTCTTTACAGTCCTCTTAGGGGATTTATACAGAAGTTGGGGCAGATTTTCCCCTGTATTTTATCCTAAAACTATATATCCTACACTTCATGGTTGCTAAAAGCTTTAGAACGCCAGTGTAGGGCAGGTGAATTGGCCGGCTTTTACGCCACTGGCCTCTATGGCTATCACCTGTGGTCTTGTTTGTGCAAATGCAGGAGCGTGGGAGTGTGAGTCCGGGGCACGCATGCCTGATTGTGGACACCTGGAGTTTGGTGTGGGCAGGTGTAACTGCACAGAATGGCTGCGGCGGAGGATGGCTACGCGAGGATGAGGGACTACAGAGAGGCAGGGCCACTGGACAATGCCAGAGAGAACCCAAAGAGAAAAGCATACAGATTCGCTGGGGAGTGGGAGGCCTGCCAGCCTCCTAGCACCCTGGCCTCACGAGCCGGCGGACTTGCCTCACAACAACTGGCATAGAAAGAGCATTAAAGCCTGAAAAAGCCACTGAGGGCTCCAGGACTCTCCTTTATCTGTCTGCCAGAATCGATAGAGAACCTGCCCCCTGCTTGCTGGCACTACATCCAGTTTGACTAGAAAACGGTAGCCAAGGTTGCACCTTGGTGGTTCATGCCCTATTTGAGTAAACAAAAACGCCAAGACGCATTCATGGCAAAATATTTAATGTTTGTTTGTAGGTGGGTCTCACCCTCCAATTCCTGTCATGACTCAATAGCCTCCCCAAACTGGCAGTACCAGGGAGAACAAGGGAACTTCTTTCCAGCAGGGTTTGAAAACCATAGTTCTCTTGACTTGGAAATGACTGCAGGTGAGGTCTTTCCACAGCATGCCTCAGGCCTCTCTGCTCAAAGAAAAGAGTCGCTGGCTCTACAGAACTCCTGAGGGCTTCTGTTCTTCGGCAGCCTGGCGCCGGAGGCTGCGCCGCTGGAACAAGTGGTAGGCTCGGACACTGCAGAGGTAGCCGCCGTACACAGTGAGGAGCATCATGGAAGCGGAGAAGGTCTTGTAGCCGATGTCAGCTAGCTGCTTGGCAGTTGGCATGTCGTCCCCTACAAGGACAGACTGGATTTAGACCCAAGGATAAAGCCTTACCTGCCCAGCCCACTTTGCTGATCAAGGTCATTCCCTAGCGTCTGCATCCTGCTCAGTCTGTCTGCACTCTACTGCACAGCCCCTGCATTACAGTCCTCTGCAAACTCTCACAGTCAGAAGGGCAAATAAACGTGCGCATGCAATACAGAAGCACAGCTGGAACCAGGTACATCTGAATGACATCATAGCTAACACTTGGCTCTTCATGTGTGGGAAGGGGGTGAAAGTAGGACCACCCCAAAATATCCTTCATTGGCAATTACTTAATGTGGAACCAAGCATAAGTATTCTTAGCCATTGCTTTGTGTAACTGCCATTTTAGAATTTTAGGTTTTGCTGGGAAAAGACTGCATTCCAGAGATAGTTTCGACCCTCACTCCACCCTTACTCTCCGGTCACCAATGAGGGCAAACTTGCTGTAATTGGAGCTGCAGGTTGGAGCTGCATCTTGGCCTGGCCAGTCAGCTTAGAATGATAGCCGGGCAAAGTTGGAGAACGCATTCTTGTAGCCAATGAGTAACTGCCAGCATAATTTAACCTTATTAAAAGACCCCTGCTTCCTTTGTTCAGGGCTCTCGGTATCTGCCACTGCGTTGGTAGGTGCCATGAGCCTGGACTCGAGTCTGAAATAAACTCCCTTTTGTCTTTGCATCGGCTGTCTTTGGGTTCTTGGAGGCTATGCTCGCCGAGTCTGTTGACCTTGGGCACAACGCTTAAGGCAGGTATCAGTTTTTCTGGTTAGTAGGACATTAATGGACGTAGCTAGGGTTTAAATATTAGCAGCAAATTACTCTTTCTAGAAGGATTTAATTGGAACCTTCTAGACAATATGTAATTTGTTTTCCCATAAAAACAATCACAGCGGTTGGCATCACAAGTTAGCCTCAAGCACCTCTTTAAGCCATAATATATGCTTCAAATAGTGCAGACAGTATATTTTTATTACTTACTCATACTTAACTTTCTATGGCATTAATTCTAAGCTCTGAACACAATACCAAGAACCTATCTCCCAAGCCAAAGAAACATGCTGAGTTCCCAGCTAATTGTTAACTCACATTTGCATGAGATAAATTACTTTTAATTCAACTGTTTCCTGGATATTCTGAGTTAGGGAACAAAAGAAAGTTCGGCAAGGGACTCTCTCATTCTGAGCAAAGCAGTCCTCCATTTGGGACTATGAATGTGTGCGTAGACTCCTCTTTATTCATGGAACAGAAATTAAGACTGAGTGAAATTAGCAGGAGTCTTTTTTTTTCTTAAAAGTCAAGAAATTGGAAGAAAAGCTCAGGATTAGCTGACTTGGATCAGGAGTGATACGGGATATAAAACGTTCTCAGAGGGAGCCCCGCGGGCGGAACACTGGTAACTTCCTTGAATTATAATTCCAAGGGACTACGGAAAGTGACATTAAGTAAGGTCAGAGGATGAAAGCCAAGCAGCACTGGTTCAAACTGAGAAAGGACAGTGTTCAGCTTATCTACTTTTTCGTGGCCTGTACAGGGAGAAACTGGGTACAGGGACTCCTTATTCCCTTTCACTGTTTCTTGTTCTCTGGTGGACTGCAAGGAAACCTTGGAACAACTGAAGTCTGGAGCCTGGCGCAGCTACAGAAGCCAGATCTCTGGCCCATTCCCAAAGATTTGTCATTGTCCTCTTGGGAGAGGGGTATCAGGTTGGGATACAGCCCCCAACAGAGGTGCAGTTTCATGCACCTCCAAAGTTACATGCACCCTCAAAGAATGCGGTGGCCCAATCAGGTGGGCCATAGTTCTTTGTTCAAAACCCCCAACAGGCTATCTGGCTTATGGACAACAACTGAAGCAGTCTGGCCTGGACACTCCCATGTGTCCCTGAAAGGTGCCCAAGAGCTGGGCAGGCTGCCATAGCTGGAACGGTGGGCAGTTTCACTTTCCTCCTCCTTGCCTTCCCCTCTGTGACCAGTGATAGTCCATCTGTTCCAGCTCCCGAACCTCTGTTCAACATCTGACCATCAAACGATAGCTTCCGGTCACGGAGTATCAGTCACACTGGAGTAGCATCATGGAGACCTAGAAGCACAAAAGGCTGCAGAATATATGAACCTGGATGCTTAGGCAGCCCATTTTGGACAACCAGCACCAGCTGCAGCCTCTCAGCACAACACATGGCGGCTAAAATTGACCCTGTCTGAAAGCCCAAAGTGCAGCCATCTGATTCCCTTCCAGACCCCATTCCCCACTGTTCCAAGAGAGCAATACGTTAGAAAGGGTCAGCATTCTGCCCCAAAACTCAGCCTGGAGATGCTACAGAAGCCAGATCTCTGGCCTATTCCCATAGATTTGTCACTGTCCTCTTGGGAGATGGGGAAACGTCAGGGTTTCATTACTAAGGTTAAAAATTAAGTCCTCATTCCCTACCCAGCAGGCAAGTTTGGGAGGCTTGAACAGATAAAGGGAATTGATGAGGTTGCTATGGGAACCAGTCCATAAGATCCTGAATGTGGAGCAGGGCCAGGACACATTCTGTGTCATAGGTAAACACCTAAGACCAGACAATCCAGCAGATAGCAGGTTATAAAAGAAAGCTGTAAGGGGCCTCCCCGGTGGCGCAGCGGTTGAGCGCTGGGTTGCGAAGCTGCCCGCGGCCTCTGCGGCGCCGGTTCGATCCCCGGCTGCTCCCTGGCCACCGGAGGAGGGTCCCACATGGTGCGCAGACCTCTCCTGCCACCCGCTGCTCCCCTCAGCAGTGTACTTCGGTCCTTCTGCCTGCTCTGCTCCCCGCTCTGGCTCTGGTGAATTCTCTCACCCTCCCGCGC
This sequence comes from Talpa europaea, assembly GCF_964194135.1. NCBI lineage: Eukaryota > Metazoa > Chordata > Mammalia > Eulipotyphla > Talpidae > Talpa > Talpa europaea. Next base: position 77,402,218 of record NC_140083.1, on the reverse strand, counting down.
TTCTGACTGTACCCAGTGCATGTATAAACAAAACAAACAAATAAAATAAATAAATAAATAAAAACATGCCTCTATATAAAAATAAAAAAAAATAAAAAAAATAAAAAGAAAGCTGTAAGCCCTTCTTGGTAAACAGATCTCTCCTGTCTCCCCACCGTTCTCTTGCAGGGTATTTCAGAGAGGTATTTCACAAGGGCTGATATCAAAGATCTTCAAAGAACTCATACAACTCAACAAAAAGAAAACAACCCAATCAAAAAAATGGGGGAAGGAGCTAAATAGACACTTCCAAAGAAGACATACAATTGGTCAACAGGCACATGAAAAAATGTTCATCACTTATTGTCAGGGAAATAGTTTTTCCCCTTTTTTTTAAATTTATTTTTGCATAGAAGAACTGGGGTACAGACTTGAGGTGCACAGGGTGAGATGACTCACCAGGGAAAGAGGGGGGGAGCGGAATAGGTGGATTCACTGAAATACACTGCTGAGGGGAGCAGTGGGTGAGATAAGACATGTTTGCTGCGCCATATGTGGGTCAGCTCCCTGGCCGGGGATTGAATGCAGGCCATCAGGTGATAGTACAGAGACTGAACCCCTAGGCCACCAGGGAGGACCTATATCAGGGAAATAAAACCACCTAAAGGGGAAGATTCCATACTTCTAAAACACAAACAACAATGTAAACCAATCTTTCCTCAAAAATAAATAAATAAAAATTTTAATCAGATAGGATGGTACAGTTTAGCTAGAAGAGTAACAGAAGACTAACAGACTTAATCCTGGTTTCTAGAACTCATTTATTGCTCTTTTCTAATCCACCCAGAGAGTTCTCCAATTTTCCAAATTAACAAAAACTCTTCACAGACCCTGAGATAAACAGGGCAGTAGAGGAGGTAAGGATAAATGCATTTATTAACTGACTAGATTAGTGCAAAGCTGAAAATACCACCAATGTAGCAAGTTAGTAAAACTTTATGGATTGTTATACTATTAAGAGAAATAAGAAAGTGGGCCTCCCCTGGTGGCACAGCGGTTGAGTGCCGGGTTGCGAAGCTGCCTGCAGCCTCTGCAGCACTGGTTTGATTCCCAGCTGCTCCCCGGCCACCGGAGGAGGGTCCCACATGGCGCGAAGACCTCTCCTGCCGCCCGCTGCTCCCCTCAGCAGTGTACTTTGGTCCTTCTGCCTGCTCTGCTCCCTACTCTGGCTCTGGTGAATTCTCTCACCCTCCCACACTTCTGACTTGTATAAATAAATAACCCCCCCCAAAAAAAAAAACCCTTTAAAATAAAAAATAATAGTCATTATTATTAAAAAAAAAAAAAAAAAGAAAGAAATAAGAAAGTAGGCCTCCCCTGGTGGCGCAGCGGTTGAGCACTGCCCGCAGCCTCTGCAGCACCAGTTCGATCCCTGGCCACCGGCGACGGTTCCACAGAAAAAAAAAAAAAAAAAAAAAAATTAAATGCTCAGAACAACATACATGTATCTATCAGCCAGATTTTCCCACTCTGGGAGAGAAGCTAGCTACATATACAAATACAGATGGCGGTAAACAATGACACCAATGCAGAGGAAGAGGCCAGGAGAAAGAGGCCTAGGGAATGTCAGTCTGAAGAAGGAAGACAATTAAGGAAAGAAGGCAGGTGAGAACTTCCTGAAACATCTGGGGGGCTTTTTCATATAACTACACCCCCCTTCTTGGCTGAAAATCACTGCTGTATCAAGTCACTGCCACTGATGGAGGTGTGCTGTATCTTTTGGATGGGTCAGATTAAGAATTAGGAATCATTGGGCCTCCCCAGTGGCGCAGCGGTTGAGCGCTGGGTTGCGAAGCTGCCCGCGGTCTCTGCGGCGCCGGTTCGATCCCCGGCTGCTCCCCGGCCACGGGAGGAGGGTCCCACATGGCGTGCAGACCTCTCCTGCCGCCCGCTGCTCCCCTCAGCAGTGTACTTCGGTCCTTCTGCCTGCTCTGCTCCCCGCTCTGGCTCTGGTGAATTCTCTCACCCTCCCGCGCTTCTGACTGTACCCAGTGCATGCATAAACAAACAAACAAACAAATATAAATAAATAAAGCATGCCTCTATAAAAAAAAAAAAAAAAAAAAAGAATTAGGAATCATTATTGCAAAGTTAAGTGCCATGAACGCTGCTCAGATAGGAGCACTAGAAGAGACCAGGTGACTGGGTCACTTGGTGAAAGTCAATGTAGTGCACCTAACTGGAACAGGTATTAAGAGCACAAATTCTTAACTCAGACCCCAGGAAGCCCATGAGCCATCCTTCTCCCTAACTTCAAGAGTGTATGCATTTTTAAAAAAGATTTATTTATTTATGCATACAAGAACTGGGGTACAGGCCAGAGGCGTGGGGGGTGAGAGGATTCACCAGAGACAGAGTGGGGAACAGAACAAGCAGATTGACCGTAATACACTACTGAGGGGAGCAGCGGGGGAGACAGTAGAGGACTGCTGTGCCATGTGGGTAGCTCCATGGCCAGCCAGGGATCGGAACTCATGCTGCAGTGGCTGCCAATAAGCTTCACTGGTTGAGTCTTAACCCCTTGTGCCACCAGGGAGGCCCTGTCCATGCATTTTTTCTGCCATAAAGAAACATTATTAGAAGAATCATCACAGCCCCCTCACCCCAAAGAATCAATGTTCTTGTGATTTGCTGGATAAGAGAATGGGAATGATAGGGCAACTGCTTGAGAAGGTAACAAGACAGAGGAAATTCTAGTTTTGATTTGCTTGTCCAAAGGAAGATTGGAATATGTTTGAGGATTTGAATATGTGACTAAAATGAGGATGAAATAAACAAGGCTGGGTGGAACAAGATCCATGATGGGCGCCTCCTTGGTGTTGTAAGGGGTTAAGTCTCAGCACTACGAAGCTATCAGCAGCCACTGCAGCACTAGTTCCATCCCCAGCCAGGGAGCTACCCACATGGTGCAGCAGACCTCTCCTGTCTCGACCGCTGCTCCCCTCAGCAGTGTAGTTCAGTAGATCCCCCTGTTCTACTCCCCACTCTGTCTCTGGTGAATCAGGAAAAGATGAAATTGGAATCTCAAGGAGAAGCATTATCCAAATGAAGGAAAAGGTAAACATTCTCATGAGAGGGACATGCATTTTCTCAAAAAAGCACAAAGTTAGGTGGTATGGGGTGATGGTGTTAAATTGCAGGTTTCAGCAAAACGTGGAGGAAAATGGGAAGAATCATTAAGGCTCAGGTTTCTCCTCTGGACAACTCATCAGCTTAGATTTACTCATTTCTCTCTCTTACTGGCGCTGTGAAGACCGCAGACTCAAAGGAAATACGCTATATATCCCCGATTTGCTGGACAAGGTGGCAGGTGACCAAAAGAGGTATTATGACAGTGAATAGATAAAGTGGAGCTCAAGAAAAGTTGGCAGAAAAGTGTCTTTTTATAGGGGTGAGCAGGATTTACGCAATCAGAGAAGCCGGCGGGGGAGCATTCCCGGGGTGGAAGCAGCAAAGGGGTGGCGCTGCATGACTGATAAGCACCCAGGGTGCCGGGGAAAGCCGCACATCGGAGCACGGCGGACTACAAGGCAAGGGTCAGCGCGTGGAGGGTAAGACGCGAGGCTGGAGTCCAGGGCTGACAGGACCGGACGGCTGCAAGGAGCCTGCTGGGCTGGAAGCGGCGCGGGTCGAGGCTCGCGGCCGGCCGCGCCGGGTCTGGCGGTGACTCAAGGGCACGGCGCGGACGGGGACAGGGGAGGAGGCGGGCAGCAAAGGCCAGCCCGCGAGGGCGCGCGGGGGGGGGCGTACCTGAGGGCTGCCGCCGGCCCGTCCAGTCGCGTCTCGGCGCACAAGGTCTCGCCACCACAGGCCGCGCACCCCCAGCACCGGCTCGCAGGCCCCAGAACAGGCTCGTGACAGGAGCGGCCGGGGACGGCCCTGCGCGCTGAGGCGCTATTGGCGAGGAGAGCAGCTCGTTCCCGCCCACTCGCTCCTCTCACCCTCTAGGAGTCGCTCCTCAGGCGAGGCCGGCCCCGCGCGCGCGCCCCGCGCAACCCCGCCCACCGCGCCCGGCGCCCGCCGCTCAACTTCCGGCTTCCGGGCCGGTCCTCCTTCCTAAGCGTCCTCGGACCAGCCTTCCGCTCGGAGGGGCCCGTTGAATTCTGGGAGTTGTAGTCATACTCCGTTAAGAGAGGCTTTTTTTTTTTTTTTTTGTGACC
>NC_140083.1:77301920-77397819 GCF_964194135.1 Talpa europaea | reverse complement strand
CAGCCTTCCGCTCGGAGGGGCCCGTTGAATTCTGGGAGTTGTAGTCATACTCCGTTAAGAGAGGCTTTTTTTTTTTTTTTTTGTGACCCGAACTTGAAAGATGCCCAGTCACAAGAGAGAAGACGCTCGGCTCGCGTATCAGAGCCAGCCAATCCTCAGCCTACGGCCCGCTGACGTCTCCAGTAGCTAGGTAAATCCTGTCGGAGTCAGCCTTCTAGAGGTGGACCGTGCGCCCCTGGAGTCTGAGGTTGCGCTCGCCCAGGTGGTGGGGTTTCCGCCAGCGCAGGTAGGAGCCCAGCGGCAACGGGTATGGCAGGATTGGCCCAGGCCTCGGAGTGTGCGCGAGGGACAGAAAAATCTCTAATATTTACGGCCGGTATGTCACCTCCCGTCTTGCAAACGGAGTGATAAAGCCGGGAAGGGACAAGCACCTGCTGCTAGGAGCTTGGAGCGGCCGGGACTCTCTTGGATGGCTTTTCTTTTGAATTTTGTCTACGTTATGAGTGAAATTATATATGATACACTGCAGCATACATACTCACACATGCACTGAGCTGTGTCAACTCCTTTCTAGAAAACCATGCTTTTTTTTTGGTAGGTGGTCAATTGTGGAGTGAACAAATGTAGGCAAAAATTTTTTACTATCTAACAAAGTCGTAGCAACAGCTTAGGGAAAGAGCTGACTTTCTGCCGCTTCCTTGACCTCCTGGGCTGGCAGCTCTGATTCAGCCAGTGCCACCACCTGAGCTCAGCCACACCCGGGCTGACTGTACCCTCACTGACAGCTGCCCAATCCGGGCAAGAGTGGATTCTCAAGGGCTGCTGACTGGGTGGAGTCGCCCTCCCAGGTTGGTTAACGTCAGTCACGCTGGCCAGAGCCACAGTGCGCCAGGTGCTGCCACACAGCAAGCTGAGACCCCCTGCTGGAAGCGGCAGGAGCGTCACAGGCCCTTGGTGTCTATTTATAGCCAGAGGCCCAGGCTGCCACCCATGCTGGAGCAAGGCCAGTACAAAGTAAACTCTCCCTCCTCCCCCTCCTGTTCTTCCCTCACCCCAGGAGGAAGGCTATTTTTCATTCTTTTTCCTTCTCAGAGTTTTCTGATTCCAAGGTGTTGGTGCAGTCAATAGCTCTTTTGTTTTTTAAGGTTTGTTTATTTATGCATAGAAGAACTGGGGCGCAGGACAGAGGTGCAGGGGGTGAGAGGATTCACCAGAGACAGGGTGGGGAGCAGAATAGGCCGATCTACTGAAATACACTGCTGAGGAGAGCAGCGGGCGAGACAGGAGAGGTCTGCTGCACCATGTGGGTAGCTCCCTGACTGGGGATCCCACTCAGCAGTGACAGAGTGATAGCACTGAGGCAATATCTAGGCCAAAACCACTTGAGAAGGCCTTCAGATTACAAAGTAGAACTGGCCTCAGAATGTCAGGATCCACTAATATGGGGGCCTACCCACAATCACCCTCTGGGCCATTCTCTAGCCCCTTTGGCTCCACATGCAGGTGCTGGTTAGCTGCCTTGGTTGCTCTGGGGGCAGCTGAGAAAGAGGTACAGGGTTTGGAAAGAGGAAAGGGGTGAAGCCAAGGATATTCTGGGGGAGCACCCAATTCTCTCGCCTTCTAACACACACACACACTTACAAGGGAAAAAGGGCAAATACAAAGGTCACAGGGAGCAGACTGATCTGAGCCTGCTATGAAAAGGTGTAGCTCTGTCAGCAGATTAAGTTCCTGCTCCCCTAGGAGGGTGCTAGCGGGGAGGGTGAGAGAAGACTTTGAAAGGTCAAGCAGAGTAAGAGGACCTGGCAAAGAACTAGGAACTAGGAAGTCCCTGGGGAGAATGGCAAGCCCCAGGGCCAGAGATGCCAACCTGGCAGCGACGCTAGTGCCAGGACAGCCTGGGGGAGGGGAAAAGGGGATGACCAGAGGTTTTTGAGGACGCAGATGTTGCTAGGAGAAGGCAGTTGTTTGAGATCTTTGTATTTTGTTAACAAACACTGAGATCCATTGATGCTGTGTGGGGCCTGGCAGAGGTCAGAGCAAAGGGATCCCTGGGGCCTATGTCAGCCCAAAAGCCCAGGTCCCTCCCTGGCAGCCCTTGCTTTGCCCTCTAGTGGCTGGGGTCCTTTAGCTATTTAAGTGGGCTCAGGACAGGACTCCTGGTCTGAGAGCCAGCAGTGGGTGGTCCTTACCTTGCCGCCCTCTCCTTCCACCCTCCTTAAACACACACCCCCAAAGCAGTGCTGGGATTTGATTCTACCCCTTCCACAGGACAGAGAGAAAGCCCTACATCTGGAGAGGGACAAGACAACTCCATTTCAGGTGAGATGTGATGTCAAGCAGCTGCAGGCCTCTTGGTGTTTCAGGATTTCCAGACAGGAAGGTGGGCCCTTCAGCCTTCGGTCCGCCAGTGAAAAGTTAAGAAGAGTCTGCTTCATGGGGAATCTTGGAGATCCTAGTGGCCAGGCACCCCAAGCTTCTGCCTGTCTCCATTGGGGTGGAGAAGTTTGCTGGCCTGGTCCCTGGCCCTGCTCACTTATGTTCTGGGTGATTCTGCAGGCAGCGTATGAATTCACCCACAGGCTGGCCCTCATAGCACACCCTGTACACAGCCATGAACAGAGGAAACCTAGAGTGGGGCAGGAGATACCCAGCTTAGCCCAGCTACCCAATTCCCCACCCAACTTCTGTCCCTTTCTTCCCACTATCTCCCACCTTCAAGTTCAGGCAGACTCTGGCTCTTGATTTCCAGTAGCTGGGAATTTGGACTGCCTAGCCCTGGATTTTAGGGTCAGGTTGTTAACTATCCTATCATGTTGAGCTTGCCTTGCCATGAATTTTTTGTCCCAGCTGGGCAAGACAATGAGCCTCTCTGAGCCTCAGTATCAGCAACTGTAGAATGGAGCCAGTAGTACATAGTAGCACAGATGTGGTTGCGTGTTTGGTGAAGGTGCTCGGTCAATGCCAGTTTCCTCCATCCTCTTGCCTACATTACCCCTTAACCAGGAGACTTTACCCTGATCAGCCACCAGCTGATCTTCTGAACCTGTTTCACACTCTTTTATTTGAAATTCTTCTTAGACCAACAGAGCCCATCTGTCCCACTGTCACTGGGCGACCTGGAAAGGATCCACTTGACACAGAGGGCATCCTCACACCTCAGAACCAAGAATAGGCGTTAGGAGACAAGAATAGGATCGTGGGAGCAGCTTTGGATGGGGGTGATGGACAGAGAGGTGGAATAATCAGGTGAGCTTATTCCTGTCTCCCCAGAGTTCTATCCCTGGAGGAGATAAGGAGGTAAGGACAGAAGGGAGGCCATGCAGAGGGGCCCAAGCAACGTGGCACAAAGCGCACTGGCGTGGCAGGAGGTCAAAGATCACCAACTAGCTAGAAGACAGTGGGCCTAGATAGGTGCTCCCAAGCTCTCGTCTGTCTGTCTGTACACACAGACAACATTACCTGTAACCGCTTCCCGGGGTCAGGAAGGTCATGAATGGGAGAGGGATTCTGGCTGCGGTTCCCTCAGCCAGAGGGGCTGAGGCAGACACTTACTTGTCTACCAGACCCCTGTGCTGGAGGATGCTGTGTAGCTCCCGGGCTGTCTGGGGCCCCTGCAGTTTCTGCCCGTTCAGCATCTCTTTCTCCAGTTGCTCGATGGACTGTGAAGAAAACAAGATGGGCAAATGGAAACGGGAAAAGAGGTGGAGGTGTGAGGTGGAGGGTCTGGGACTCAGATGAAGGTGGCGTCTCGAGAGAAAAGAAAGGCTGGGCGTGTTCACAAGTCTTAATATTGGTGCTTAACAGGTGCCTTGAGCTAAGCTCCTCTACCTTAATGCCTGCAGGTCCCACCTCCATTCTCTCCAGGACCCACCTTTCCTGTTTTGGCGAAGGCCTCGGCCACCTTGCGGTTCCGCCCTCCATAGCAGGTAGTGATGAGGTCAGCAACACCGCAGCTCTCCAGGAAGGTCTCAGAGGACACAGGGCCACTGCAGAAGAGCTTGGCAAAGGCGATCATCTCCATGAGCCCCAGTCGGATCACCGCTGCCTTGGTGTTGTCGCCGAAGCCCAGGCCATCACAGAAGCCGGCACCTACAGCCACTATGTTCTTTGGGGAGTGGAAGTCACGGGTGAGAAAGAATCCCTCCTGGCAGGCACCACTTGTAGCCTCATCACCTACCTCATACTCTTTCCATCGGCCATGAGGTGCCCCCTGAATGAGCAAAGTGCGGTGGGGAGGCTCCTGAACTGTCTTCACCGTTTGGTTGTTTGACTTGCTGGATCCCCTTCTTCTACATGGGCCTGTGCTTCCTAGCCCCCCCCCGCCCAACCCCATTCTTCATCCTTGAGGCCATTTCCCGAAAACCACTCTTGTCTCCAGCTGGCTGTCCCCTCTCCATCCATGACTATCCCTGTTCTCGATCCCTGAGGTTCTGTCCAGGATCTATAGTTCTGACCATTATCTCTCAGGGTGTCCCGGATGTCTTGTCTCCAACTAGCCTGGGCACTGTCCCTTGGGCCCTTTCCTCCCCCTGGACTAGCCCCTGGAGTCAGGGAGAGGGATAGCCCACGAGGGGTTGAGGGAGAAAGGGCTGTCGGCCCAATGCCTGATAGGGACTAACCAGCAGACCTCTATGACCTTGGCCTTACTTCTGCAGCTCTTCCTGTGTGGGGGCCTCGGTGAGGAAGGGGAGCAACTGCCCAAGAGGGCAAGCAACCTTGCCTAGCTAAGCCAGGCCCTGCTTTGGGAACTCCCCAGCCTACGGCTGTCTCTGTGCCCCTCTCACCTTTAAGGCCCCGCAGATCTCTACTGTGTCCACCTCTTGCACCACCGTGATGCGGAAATTTGGTGTCTGCATCAGCTCCTTCAGAAGCTGTCCCTGAGCCAGGTTCTTGCAGCCTAAAGTGGGGGGGGGGGTCAAGGCTTTGTGGGGGGACTGTTCTTCCCTAAGCAGGACCTGTAATCCTTTCCCATGGGGTGTCCCAAGCTTCCCTCACCTCAGATGCTTGGGTTTTCTTCCTTGCCTGCCTTATGGGAAGAAGATGGTAAAAAGTATATGTTGGGGATGGGGGGGAGAGTGGGGATGGGAGGTAATCATAGCTGCGCTGTGTGTGGGGGTGGCGGAGCACTCACTGATGGGTGCTGGGTCACTCACCGATGGTTGTCTCACAGAACTTCTCATCAGCCACCTCGCTGGCGATGTTGGCTCCCATCAGCACACTCATAGGGATGCCAAGGCGTTCTGCGATCACTTCAGAGATGAGCTTCAGCCCGTTGGGGCCCTCGTCCACTCCCTGGGCACAAGATGGAGCTCAGGCCTGTGCCCTTTATGCCCAGCTGGGGGCTTCCCACCCAGAAATGCTGCACCTTCCAAGTGCGCTGTTCGTCACTGTCCCTCCCCCAAGGCCCTGCCCCATCCCAAGCCAGGCAAAGCCTGTGGCAGGGAGAGTAGACAGAGTGTGAAAACAAACCCCTCTGAAAACTCTCCTTCTGTATCCCCTCAGCCACCCGCCTCTCCAAAGCAGCATATCCCTTCCACATCCCTCAACAGTGCCTCATTCTCCAAATCAACCTCTGTCTTGGCCACTGCTCCAGACTATCTTTTCACGCTCTTTAAGCCAACCTGCTCTCATAACCCCCAGGCAGCCCCGTGACCCTCCTAGACTCCCAAAGACACCTCTTAGCCATTCCCAAACAACCTCCCCAACACCTCCTGCATCGGAATATTTCTCAAGACTCCCCAAAGCCACTCCTCTTCCCAGAAAACTTAGTCTACTTCTGTCATTTTCCTCACTTCACCCACTCTAAGCCCCATAACAGTGGCTGCATCCCACCCACTTAGAGGAGTCCCTGGCACCTTGATAAGAGATATGCCAATGGTGTCTGCCTTCAGGTTGCCCTTGAGCTGATCACAGATCTTGCCGATGAACTGATGGGGCACCACAAAGATCAGGATGTCAGCATCCGCTGCAGCCCGGACCACATCTGGGACCGCCACCTGTGGGGTGATCAGTGCTCATGGCCCTGATAAACTTCTCCTAGCTCCTGCGGAATCCCATTCAGGAGATCTCGGAGCCAAAGAGTGAGTCTGGTGGGGGGAATGGAAGGGCAGTTTGGGGACTGAGTCTGGCAGAGCTGAACTTGGAGGAATAAGACACTCTCTTCCCTCCCCCTAGCCGTCACTCCCTCTAGCTCCAGTTGTCCTGGGCTCTTGAGGACTCCTGGAAACCTCCTTCCAGCAGCCTCCTAGCCCTTGGCTGTGGGACAGTGAGAGAGGCCAAAAGAGGCCTGGGCTTGGCAGGAGAAAGAGGCCAAGTAAGATTTCATCACTCTACTCCTTCAGGCCCCCAACTGGGAAGTGAAAGCTCCGTCTTCCTGCCATCTTCCTGCTCCCCTTTCCAGGTGGGAGCAAGTCGCATGGATTCAACCAAACCTGAAGTCCAAGGAGCAGCATGTAAGTCTACTAGTGACCCAGTGAATGAGTAACAGGATTAAAGCCTGAGGCAGGTACTACCCAGATCTGGGCGCTGGAGAACCTGTCTTGGGTTGCCACAGAGACCAGCTTCCTTGTCCTCTCCCCCTCCCTGTGCTGTCTGCGAGCCCATAAGTAAGGGGGTGCAGTCAGGTTCTCCTCAGTCCTAGAAAATGCCCAAGGGAGCAGTTTGGTGGCAGTATCAGGCTACCCTGTGCCTGGAAGAACCCTCCTGTGGTGCACCCCAAATGTGGCACCTGACACACCTCCCTCTCAGTAGGTGGCACCCCTCCGCCTCCCTCTCCCTCCCTTGTGGGGTGTTGGAGCTCACCACATTGGGGGGCAGCTTGTGCCCTGGCAGGTATTTGACATTCTCATGCTGTGTGTTGATGATCTCGGTCAGCTTTCTGCCCCCGACATCTTCCTCAAATACCCACATGGTCACCCGTGGGTCAAAGCGTGCCAGCTGGGCTGCATTGTTGCCCACAATCTTGGCAATGGCTGAGCCCCTGGCAGGACGGGGAGCACAGAAAGTGGAGGAGCGGTGGTATGACTAGGGGGTGGGGGCTGAGGGGAGGGGGCAGTGCTGCACCTCAGGGTATCACCAGATTATTTATTCTCCATGTTCCTCATCAACCCCATCCCCATGACAATTTGTCCAGAGTGAAGGAGACATAGTCTACCTCACGCTTTGCTGCTGCAGAAGGGGAGCAACCTTCTGATCTCCTCCCCGACCCCCAAACCCAAGCAGCCTTGGGGCAGCACGCCTTCGCAGGCTCCCTTCCAGCAGAAAACAGGTGCGGCTGCCTGGGCCGGCCAGGGAGAGGTCTGGGCACCGCTGGTCCTGCGGGGGTGGGCTCAGGAGATCCGGCGCGTGCAAGAGCCCCGGGGAGCGTTTCCTACCCACGGGCTACCTCCTGCCCACTGAGCCTCCTCCGCTCCCCCCGCTGTGTACTTGGGGGTTGCTCCCCTCTCCCCCGGAGCTCTTAAACAGAGCTGCTTACCAATTGCCAGAGCCTACAATGCAGACTCTCTTGCCGGCCATGGTGCGCTTCTCTACTGGAGCCGGCTCTGTGCCACGCTCCCCGGCGCCTGCCGGCTGGGAGCTTTTAACTCCGCCACACGTGGGTGCAGCCAAGCCCCGCCCCGGGGTGGGTGGGGAGGCGGGCGCCAGGGGACCGAGTGTCTGGCAGAGTCAGGGGAAGAAAAAGAGAAGCAGGTGGGGAGCAGGGATGGGTCTGAGGCCGGGTCTCGCTCTCCCTCTTAGGCTTACTATAGGGTGACACTGGCACGCACCTTCCCTAGTCTCAGCTCAGTTTCTTGCTCGCCCACCCTCCCCCCCAGCAGAGGTTTCATTTTGAGGTCTGCCAAGAAAGGGCCCAGATAAGGACCAAGTGGCCCAGTCTCTTTCACTCCCTGATGTCCCCGCACTAGAAGCAGATACAGGAAGGCTTTCTTTTCAAAAGCAGGAATCGCTGTGTTTACCGCCCCCCCCAGGACCCCAAAAACTGCCATGTAGGTTGGTTTTTTTTTTTTTTTTTTAAATACTTGAAGGGCAGGTTTATTAGGGAAGGGATAAAACAGTAAGACACTTGCAGAGACACAGCAGGCAGGAAGAGCTGCCCCAGTAGGGACAGGTTTGCTAAGAGAGGCCTGCATGGTCGTAAGGCCGGTGGCCTTGACAGGTGACGGGCAGGCAGGAAGGCTGCTGCCCTGCAGAGGGGAGAGTTGGTGAAGAGAGGCACCTGCATAGTCACAGGTGGGCAGTGGAATTGTTGCTGTGAAGGTTGATTCTATAGCAGTAACAGAGACCACATGTCACTGGCCCTATATTAGCTCCTTGGGGCCTCCCTGGTAGATACTGAGGGAGTGGTAAGAGCAAGTAAGAGATGAGGGCCTGCTTTGGGGAGAACCCAGCCCAAGGATAAGAGATGCCAGGAACCCCAAGAGACAAGGTCACCTCAGGGCCTTGTTAGTGGGCTTCTCCTACCTGTAAAGGATCCCCACCTGAATGTCTTTCAGGGCGGGAGGATGAGAAAGGTCACAGTTAGAAGCGGTGATGCCAAGTGGCCTACAATTGCACTTTTGCAAACTGTGGGCTTAAGGAGGAAGAGGACAGGAGAGAAAAAGCAGCCAAAGTGCTGTCTTTCAGAGGCTTTGAGGTTTCTTCAGTCCTCTCTCTTGGGTTTCCAAGCTACCACACTGGAGGGTTTCTTGGGCAAGCCATAAAGGGGAAGCAGAGCAGGCCCTTCGGGCCTCCCTTGTGGCACAAGAGGTTAAGCGTCGGTACTATGAAGCTATCCGCAGCCACTGCAGCACAAGTTCAATCCCCGGACAGGCAGCTGACCCACATGGCACAGCAGACCTCTCCTGACTCGCCTGCTGCTCCCCTCAGCAGTGTATTTCAGTCAGTCTGCCTGTTCTGTTCCCCACCGTCTCAGGTGAGTCCTCTCACCCCCCACACCTCTGGCCTATACCTTTGTACCTCAGTCCCTGTATGCATAAATACATCTTAAAAAAAAAAAAAGAGGTCCTGAGGCAACTGTGACCTCTGAGGAGCTTGGTGGTCTCAAATGTGATTGAGTTGTGATTGAGTAGGGGGAAGAGCGACAGGGAGTAGAAGGCCCACATTCAGCAGCACAGAGCTCTACACTGCCCACACCATCTGTTTGACTAAAAGGGGGAGCTCTGGTTTCTAGACTGGAGAGTGAGGCAAGAGGTGCCCAGCATTCCAGCTGTCTGTGCCCCTTGGCCTAGAGGACAGGCAACACTGTGTACACATGCTGACCTCTTGGCTTGGCTGACTACTAAGTGGGTGTTTCTATTCCCTTGGGCCACTGTTGACCCATAATAGTGATAAGCACTGGGCCAGAAGGGAGTCTGTATACAACCACTGGGTCAGGGTTAAGTGGGCAGAAGGTCAAGACTGAGAAGAACTGGTTTTCTAAATTCTAGGGTTTGTTTAGGAAAAGCCCACCATCCTCCTAGGGAGTCCCCGTAGGGAAACATACACGAAATCAGTAGTTACCCTTAGGAAGAAAGCTGTACCTACTGCGGAGCCAGCCTCCCACAGGTGACTGGCACTGTGACAAAGGCACGAGTGCGAGGCTGCCAGTGGGGTGCATTAAGGTGAGAGAGGAGAAAGGATGCTTCGGTCCCCAGGGCATATGGAAACCCCAAAGAATGAATGAATTTCCCCCTGAATGTGTCCATCTCACTTTGCCACTACAATTACTTTCAGTGTGGAGACATTTATACAGGAACAGTGTGCAGACTCAAGCAGAATTGGCTAGTCACAGGTTATCGATACCACTAGAATTCTTTTCCCAAGAGCGAACTGTAGATTTGCTTAAAATTAAGAGGTTCATCAATTACTCATTATGCACGTGGTTAGCCTGAGTAAGAAAGGTGCCACTTCAATGTCGTCTTGTTGAGGTCGATTTTTTTCCACTCCAACCCCCAAGTTCCAGACTGGAAGGCCTTATATCCTCGAAGTGCTTGACTGCAGACAGGCAGTAGAGTGTTCTCATCCATGGAGGCGAAGGGTGTTGAACTACAACTTTAGCAGGTGGGCGCACTAGGTCCTAAACCCCCCTTTTGGGTAGAACCAAGCTAGATAACAGCACAAAGGAGGAGTAATTAGCCACCAAGTGGGAAGCAGGCACATCACGATGGCAACTGCAGCAGCATTTCATGCTTCTGCTAATGGGAATGCAAACTCTGCCAATGAGGGGGTTGTCCATTCATTGTATAACAGCCATTTCCACTCAGTTCTTAAGAACAAAAGTCTTAGAGCATTGAAAATGGAACCTTAAAAGAACAGCAGGCAGAGAGAACAAAAACGTCTTTAGCTGTGTAAGCCCTGGCCAGTGTCTAGACAGGAGCCCTGAGGAGAGGTGGAACTTCTTTAAAGACAGTGCCCTGGAGCCAGCGGGTTCCCTGGGGTGTTCAGGATGACACCGGACAAGATGACAGTGCCGTTGGCTTCTTTCTTAGTATCTTCCTAGCGGAAAGTGGGGACAAGATTCTAAGATCCCAATAATACTGACCCGTTCCTACCCCATGTTGACAGACCAGTAGGGTTGACCGAGCAAGCTCTAAAGTGAGAACCTGAGAGCTACAGGGTAGAAACCTTGTTTCCCACCATATCCCAGCACCTGGCGCCACAGCTGACACACAGCAGTGCTCGATGTTTGCCACATACAACGCACGCCATGAGCATGGTTAATGGAATTCGAGGAGAAAGAGGCAGGGACGCACTCTCCCCCAGTAGGGAGGGGGCCAATCCTTCGGAAGATTTTTATTAAAACTGGCTGACATTGATAAGGGGACAGTACAAAAAAAATTTTGGTCCATGAAAAAAAAAAAAACAATAATTCAGTTAATAAAAACAGTTATCTTCAACAGGGACGCTGCAGGAGTGCGGAGCTTCCTTCTCCGGGTTTCTGCCCCACGGACAGAGGCTGCCCAGTGTCACTGTGGGGAGAACCTTTCAAGGGAGGGAAGGGGCAGGGGCAGGAAGGGGAAGACGGGGAGAAAACCCTGCCAGCTCGTCTGGAACAGGCAGGGCTACAGGGCGGGGGGATGTGCTCGCAGGAGCCTGAGGAGGGGTGGGGAAGCAGGGGCTTTGTCAGTTCTGTGGGGTTAGAGCCCATGCTGAACGGAATCCCCCCTCTGCACCCGGCTGTCTCCCACCCTGCTGTGTTGAGTCTGCGAGCCTGGGATATGCTAACTCGGAGGTGATGTAACCTGGAAGAATCTGAGGCTCTCCTGGCAAGATGCAAAACCATCTCAGTTCCAAGGGGCCAAGATCCCAAGGTTCTGCTGCTACCTGAGGGGCCTGAAGCTTTGAGGGCAGGGGCTGGGGAGTCACAATCCTGTGAGGCAGGGGGAGGGAAGAGTCACAAACCCAACTCAGAGCTATACTCCAGCCCTAGGCGCTTTCACTCCTCAGTGCCCTAGAAGTCACCAGTGGGTGATAACTGGGCAGAAGGGACAGGAAGACAGGGATGGCCCAGGGATTTTACCCGTTTGATTTTAGGCCTGTTTCTCGATGAAGCAGTGGGGGAGACAGGCTGGAGTGAATGAGTGAGTCATACCTCCAAGCAATAGCAGAAAGAAACAGCCTCCACTGGCAATGATGGTACCCCAGGTTAGATCCCTGGGACTCCAAACAAGGAAAGGCTAGATTCCTCCACCCAAATGCCCGGGGTGAGGACACACAGGAGGGAATCCTAAGAGCAGCTGTAGAGAGCGTGCTGGGAGGGAGCAATACAGAACAAACTCCAATACTGATGTGGACCCCCGACCAGGGAGTAAGAGCAGCACTGAGATAGCAGGCCAATCCAGAGGGCTGCGACTGACCTGGGGCTCAGTGGTGCCCAAGAGCCAGGGATCCTTTAGCGCTAGAGGGCAACAAGTGAGGGAGAGTGCTCCAAACCTGTGGAGGGAAGGAAGGAAATTGGGTTCTGTTATCAGGAGAGCCAAGATCAACTAGCTTATAGAGAGCCCCCAGGCCTGAGAAGGGGCTAAAACTCCCAACTTCTGGGTCTCAGAGGGAATAGCTGGTCCCCTGAAGACCACTTGGCCTTAGGCCCAATCCTTTCTGAGCACTGATTACCACTACAGGTTCTCTCTACCACTATCTAGAGGTCCTATGTAGACCAGGGGAGGGTAGAGGCACACGGGAACTTTGTGGGGCAAAGGGAAGCTGGGGGTAGGAAGGGATGGGGTGGGAGAAGAGGGTATAGATGTCTTGTGAAACAGAAATGTGAGACCCTCTTCATTCTGGTGTTGTCCTTGAACCAACAGCATCCCCTGAAAGGCCCCAAGCAAGACCAAGGCAGGTGCTATGAGGCAGGCAGCACAGGGCCCAAATAGAGAATCGATGCAGCCAAATCAGGGCTGTGGGAGAGGCCCTATGTGTTTCGGATTCCCAGGGCTTGTTCTAATTCTTGTCGTCTCTGCTGCACCTAAAAAGAAAATAGTGGAAGGAGTGGAAAATGAGATATATTGAAAGCTGGTACCTAACATCACTGACCCGTCAGGGTTGCAAATCCTTTGTCCTTTGTCAGATTCCCGGGGCATCCAAGCGCTTACCTTGGAGTAGAAGTATCGGCACACGGCCTCTTGAGCCCAAGGCTGGAAGTAGAACTCAGCTCGGCGTTCTTCCTCGGGGTTACCCACCACATCTGTCATGGTCTGAGGGAGGCAGGAGGGAGAAGAGAGGACAGAATTATTTCCTTCCTTCACAACTGTTACTGTACCCCTCTTCCCTCCAAAAGATGTCAGGCTCCTAAACCCCTAGTACCTATGAACCTGGCCTTATTTGGAATCAGGATCTATGCAGATCATCAGGTTAAGAGAGGGTCATTAGGGTGGGTCTAATCCAATAGAAGGCGGGTGTCGTTATAGAGGGGAAACGTGGGCAGACAGATGCTCACAGAGACAACAGTGTGAAGACCGAGGATGCCCTCTATACTCCTAGAAATGCCTGAGGCCATGGGAAGCTAGGAAGCTAGGAGATGGGCCTGGAAGATTGTCCCTCACAGCCCTCAGAAGGAACCAATACCGGCTTCTTGATTTCAGACTTCCAGCCTCCAAAACAACGAGACGATTTATTTCTGCTGTTTAAGCCACCCAGTTGATGGAAATTTACAGTGGCAACCCTCGCAAACTTCCAAAGTCACCTCCTGATAACAGGAAGTCACATCTGCTCAGGGATCCATTTAGATAGCCCCTGCCCCTGGCTCCACTGCTCAGCCTCTCTATGTAACGGCAGTCACAGCCACCACGGAGAGCAGAGAGCATTTTCATATATTTTGTGCTCTTTCCTATCTACTTGACTGAGCTTATGGTGCTCCCCTCTCTGTGAAATACCTCCAATCTCCAATTTTCCAGAGAGCCTTCCCCAGCTATTCTAGCCTCAGCCCACTCCCTTCTCCTATGAATTATCTTATTGGAACTGGTGAGTTCCTAAAATGTCTTAGCATGGTTTACTACTTTTATTTTTTATTCCTTTTTTTTTTTTTAAAGATTTATTTTATTTTGGTCCCTTACTTTCCCTCTGGCTCTTTCACCAGACAATACAGAAACAAAGCACATGTGTGCCTCGCTGACCCAAGTCCCTCTGCACCTTTCCTAGGTCCTTTACCTTGAGGTCGCGGCACTGAGACTGAAGCCAGTCGTTGATGAAACCCTGAGGGTCTCTGGCAAAGCTCAGCATGAACTCCCGCTGGGTCTTCAGCTGATTGATAGTTTCTATTGTCTCATGGATCTGTAAGGAAGACAGCAACTCATAAAATTTCCGAATTGGGGCAAAGCAGAAATACATGGCAGACAGTGTCTGACATCTTCATGGGCCACCACTGACCCAGGTACAGGGTGCGCCTCAGAAATGACACCACTGCCCAAAGCCCCAACTGCTCTGGCACTGGGCAATTCTTTCAGCAGGGACTTTCTCGTCTCCATATCCCCTACCTAAGGTAAGTTTTCCTTTTAGTTTACACAGTGTCCACTGTGGATGAAGCTACATGGTAAATCCTGAATCCCGAGCACAAACGGGTTCCACTGTTCCCACACAGAAAAGAGGTGGTGCAGAGGGCTGCTCAAAGGCTGTGCTTCCTGGATTTTGTTCTCTGCCCTCTTCTCATTCTCCATACTCTTTCTGGCAATTTCATCAACTTGTATGTCTTCCATTACCACTGGTAAGATAATGAACTCCCCGTCTGCAGACCGGATTCATTTTCCGAATGCCAACCTATCTGCTTGATATCTCATGGCACCGTAAACTCTCCGAAACAAAATTCATTACCTGACACGTGCTTCTCCTCTCGCTTCCCAACCCAAGTGAAAACTACCACCCACCCGAGTTAGATACTTGAGAGTCCACATGATGCCTCCTTCTCGCCTTGCCCCACAATGCCCACCAAACTAGTCTACATCCCTTCAATTCCTCTTTGACACCTCTCAGATCTAGTTACTCCCACTCTCGCTGTCAGTACCATTAAGTTAAGACCATGTATCTTACATGTGTTAGGGCACCAGCCTCCTAACTGGGTTTCCTGGCCTCAAATCTGCCCCTCTTACAATTCTTTCTTCATCATTCTAAGTGCAAATAACATCAGTCCCTCCAATCTTGGGGATGGCGTGTGAAAGCTGCTTCATGATTAGGCTCTTGCTTTCCTATCAATTTCCTTTCCCAAAACTTGCCAGCCCCTCAGGCACCTTTAGCTGTATCTATCTAGCACTTGTATTTCTTGAACACGCCCAACTGGCCTCTCTCATCTATGCACATTTACATACTGTTTCCTCCTTCTGGGTCTTCTGCCTCCCACACCCCTAACCACCACTCTCCTTTCTCCTTTTTTTTTTAAACTCCCCCTCTCTTCTTCAAGATTTAGTTGAGGCATCAACTAAATTGTTTGACAATGTGTACGATCACAGAAACCATAGGTGTAGCCATCACCATGTTTTTATGTGCCAGACACAGTGTCCTAACTTTACACAGTGTCTCATCTAGCAACCTTATAAAAAATAGGATTTAGAGTACATATCTACTATTAGGTCTCTATTTCACAGGTCAGCTACTGAGGCTCAAAACTTTCAAAAGGTATGGCCAGAATCAGAACTCATGTATATCTGGCTCCAACAAGCGCCGAGCACAGTACTTGGCATACACTGGCTGTCATTATATTTTGAATACCAATAATCAAAAGCAGCCTAGAACGGTGATAGAAGGTTGGTGATATCCAAACTACTAGGGCAGAGACCCTACCTTGTTGTCTAGAGTAGCAATCTCCTGCTGGCTGGCAGTAGACAGCAGAAAAGAATTCATCTGAGTCTTCAAGGTATCATCCACTTCCACATCAATGTCATAACAAGCTGTCTTTTTCTGATCATTTGGGTCAACACTGGGGAGGAAAGCAAAGAGGCCTGGTGAAAGGCCTGTCCTCTAAGACCTAATTACAGGGTCAAAAACATGGCCCAGAATGAAGAGAAAGGGGTTGATTACAAAAGGGCACAAAAGAACTGGGTGTGACAGAAAGGTTTTGTATCTTCTGTGCACTGATGGCTAAGTGGTAAATACATTTGCTGAAAGTCATCAAGTTATACTTTAAATGGGTGTGATCTATTGTATATAAACCTCAATAAAGCTGATTTATTTTTAAGTTAGGGGCAAAATCTTAAAGAGCAGAAAAAATAACCAATGATGAGTTTCTGCCTCCCTATAGGAAACCACTACTGCAATCTCTTATCTTTCTTCCTGTTAAAATTGACCCTATAAATAAATAAATAAATAAATAATTGAGGGGCCTCCCTGGTGGCGCAAGGGATTAAGCACAGCACTACAAAGCAATCCACAGCCTCTGCAGCACATGTTCCATCCCCAGCCGACCAGGGAGCAACCCACATGGCGAAGCAGACCTCTCCTGTCTCGCCCGCTACTCCCTTCAGCAGTGTATTTCAGTCAGTCTGCCTGTTCTGTACCCCACTCTGTCTCTGGTGAATCCTCTTAACCCCGCATCTCTGGCCTGTACCCCAGCTCTTGTATGCATAAGTAAATAAATCTTTAAAAAGAAAAAAAAAGAAAGAAAACATACCCCACAACACAGAAAGATTAAAAAATGATTTAATTTAGCAGACACTACCTGCTCCCTTGCAGGGTATTTCAGTAAATCTGCTTTTCTGTTTAAAAAAAAAAAGACTAAATTTTATGCACAGGAGTACATCACAGACCAGCTTCTAATGGCCTATTGCATAAACTGTAGGAGTTATGATTAACTGAGTCATAGTTCAGAATCTAAAGAAAAGAAGGGTCTTTTCGGAATTGCATAGAAAAGGGGAAAGAAGGCAAAGATATAAAATATCCCACCACAGAAACATGCTGCTTTGAGAAATAAGTGCCCTCCTTCAATCCTTATCTGCCTAGAAATGCCTCTTTCACCCATCTTCAGTACAAAAAAGTTGAAGGGAGTGGATTTGGAATCTCAGATTGGAAAGTCCTAACATCCAGAGACCAAACATCCAGAGAAGAGGTGGTAGCCTACTGCTGGTGCCACAAAAGATGGTAACAACTGCCTTCAAAGGAGGAAAGGAAAAAAGCTCTGATTTGTAGCATTTGCCAATTTCTGTGGTTTAAATATTTCCAACAAATATGTCACTGTTGGAGACTTGGGGGAGGTATGTATTATAACACATCATTAGGTAGTTATTTCCACCACACTGTTGTAACAGACATAAGTAACCTCAAAAAATAAATACCAGTAAAATAATTAGGGGATGAGTTTTGTGTATACAGTACCTTCTTTTTTAATGGAATGTTATTCAGTTCTAAGTTTCTATAACTTAATTTTAAATAATGGCTCTTTAATAATAATGTTTGCAAAATTCCTGCAAATCTGACAATTGCCTCCTACAAGCTGGTACTAACCAGCTCCAGCACAGCACTGTGTCCTATACACACGTTTACCTGATAACATGATTAATAATGATGGGCTCTGGTGGCATAAGCAAAGCATGGAGCCGTTGAGGGATCTCTGAAAACTTCATACGTTGTGATTCAAAGATCTGCAGAGAAGAGAAGTGGCTAAGAAGTTGGCATTTTGAGCACTAGTCCCCCATCAGACTCTAGCAAAAAACAGGTCCTTTTCTTACCTGCTGGAGGTACTTGTCACAGATGACAAACTCTCGTTCATGAGGGTCCTGGAGCTTATGCGTCTTAATATATTGCCACAGTGCTTGGATGATCACTGGACGGGTCTGGGTATGGATACCCAAGAGCCGGGCCAGGCGAGGGTCTAATTTAAACTGGGGCGGCTGCAGAGAACCAAAGATTATAGAGATGAAGATAGTGACCTCAGTCTGTATTCATTTTGGGGTGCTTAGCATGACCATACCGTCAAGCTGTAGTATTATAGTACTTTTTTCTGGGTCAGAAAAATATAAGGAGGAACTCAAGAATGATTAAGCTCCCACCCTAAAGTCTGGTGGCAAATTATCCACAACTTTGTTTAAACCTTTTAATGTGAGACTGCTGATGTGACGTGGCAGTGAATATTGGATCCCCTCACAGTACCACAGAATACCTGGTAATCCAGCATCAGCAGGACAGTACACCGGACGTTCACATCTCCTGGCCGCTTCACCTGGAAGCCATCTGTCTCCTGGGTAGTGGCGGTCCTGTGCCACTACAGAGAGGAAGATGTCAGGGGGTGCTCTCCCAGAGGAAGAGCTGGGGCGGGAGGGAAGAACTTCTGTAACGACTGAATATTCAACTTTGATTACTGAGGCTATTAGAGAAGAGCAATAGCATGAAACATTTTAAAAGATGGTGCATGGGTCTGGGATTACTGTCTGTGTATAAGTGGATCAATCTTTTAAATCTGTTTAACATCACACTTAAATTAGTCTGCATTTCCAGTGATCAACTTATTCACAAAATGGACAATATGTATCTATATCATAAAATACGTAGCTACTGTTTATTGAATACTTACTATATGTGAGATTATTCTAAGACATTTACTTGGGTCGTCTCATTGAATTCCTACAACATCCATACACGATAGGCAAAGTGAAACCTTCTTCACAGATGAGAACACTAATGCTTAGAAGAGTAAAGTGACTTGCTGAAGGCAAACAGCTAAATAAGTGGTGGAACTGAAATTTGAACTTGTGTGACTGATTACAGTCCATGTGTTTAGCCACTATGCTCTACTGCTGTAAGTTAAATATATTTACAAATTGCTACTGATTCTATGACTTACTTCCCTTATTAGATGATAAAGACCTTCCCATGTCTCTTAGTGGTTGAGGTTAAAGGGCTGCAGCTACACTAGCAACGAAAGGAGCAGGTGAAGTTCGCTTGGAGAACTGGACTATCTCATTATGGTTTTGATCGTATCTCAAGAACAGTGTAGTTACATCACCTTCAGAAAACTGTGTCATGGTAAAGGATTTCTATGCTTTGGAATGTGAATTGAAACAGAGCATGGACCCAAAAGAAGTCCCAGCTCTATAAAGGTAACCTTGGCAAGTTAACCTCCTTAAACTATAGCAACTGCTATGCTACCAGGTAAAAGCATGAAAGGCATGTGGATATCTATGCCTCATCATTACTAAAAAGCATGATGCAAAGATGGCCTGGTAGGTATTAAGAGGCCTCCACTAGAAACTCCCTTGAAAGTAGGCGCAGCAAACAGGACTGAAACATGTAAAAGTTGGATAAATTAGGCTGCAAGAGCTTTTGGGTCCAAATAGCATAAGAACTAAACAAAGCTAGTGCCACCTGGAGATCAGTGTGTAGACTGCAGTAGTGGTACTGGATACCTGGGGGGTAACCCTTTGTTTATACCTCCCCACACGCTAGACATTAAATGTTGGTTCCCAGGTCCATCACATCGAGACAAAGTCTAGAAGGCAGAACTACTCACTTCTACCAGATGGTTGTCTGGACCATACAGGTCTTTGTCCAGTTCGATCACCAAGGACTTAAAAAAGGAAGAGAACTTCCTCTTTTGTTTGGTGGCATCATATTTGGACAAGGCAGACTAGAAGAGAGAAGAGAGATCATATTAGAAAAGGCCAGAAGAAAATTCTCCAACAAAAAGTCCCATAAAAAGGAAACCTACAACAGCAAAGGGAAAAAACTAAAAAACTGAGTATCGCTTAGGAAATAGCAAGGTCTCTGTGATTAATAAACAAGTCATGGTAGCTACAGCACCCTGAAGAAGTAGCCCATAACATACACAGGGTCACTGACTTACCTACCTCATTTCCCAAGGGGAAATGACGCAGATTAAGCCAAAGCATTGCACAGAATAAAGTGAGAGTGAACGGAGAAAAGTCTTACTTTAGAGGAGAAATGAGTCAGGCAATAAGCAGCCAAACAAAACCAGTTTTATTTATTTTTTAAACCAGTTTTATTTGGATGGAATGACAGCACCAGCAGGTGGACTGGACCTATATTGAAGAGGCTCTGACACTGAAAAATGGATTAAAATTAGCTTGCTTGTGAACAGCTAAAAATAGAGACCCAGAGAGGGTAGGGGAATGAAAGGTGAGCTTCCCCAAGGAGCTTCTGGGGTGGGAAGTTTAGGGGCTATCACCTGTCAGCTGATGCACCCCATGAAGCAATGAAGAACCTGTCACTTAAACTGTGAGATGTCTCCATTGAAAGTAAGGGAAATGAGCCTCCTTGGTGGTACAAGGGGTTAAGTCTCAACACCATGAAGCTATCGACACCCACTGCCACATGAGTTCAATCCCAGGCCAGGGAGGTGACCCACATGGCGCAGCAGACCTCTCCAGTCTTGCCTGCTGCTCCCCTCAGCAGTGTATTTCAGTAGAACCCCCCTGTTCTGCTCCCCACACTGTCTCTGGTGAATCCTCTCACCCCCCGCACCTCTGATCTATACCCAGTTCTTGTGTGCATAAATAAAAATAAATCTTAAAAAAAAAAAAAAAAGGAAGAAGAAAAAAGGGCCTCCCCGGTGGCGCAGTGGTTGAGTGCTGGGTTGTGAAGCTGCCCGCAGCCTCTGTGGCACCAGTTCGATCCCCAGCTGCTCCCTGGCCACCAGAGGAGGGTCCCGCATGGCGCGCAGACCTCTCCTGCCGCCCGCTGCTCCCCTCAGCAGTGTACTTCGGTCCTTCTGCCTGCTCTGCTCCCTGCTCTGGCTCTGGTGAATTCTCTCACCCTCCCACGCTTCTGACTGTACCCAGTGCTTGTATGAATGAATGAATGAATAAATAAATAAATAAATCTTTAAAAAAAAAAAAAAGAAGAAAAAAAGAAAGGGAGAAGGAGATGTCACAGTTGAAGTCAAGTACCTCAATAACTCAGAGAAGAAATAATGGCTGCAAATGGTAAGTGCAAACTCAGTTGATTTAATAAAGAAAAGAAGAAATCGCAAGCGAATTATCTGCAGATACTGCTAAATCCAATGGCCAGCAGCATCAGGAGGAAGGTAAACAACAAATCAAGTCCCAGGACAATAAGGTTCTTGATATGAGACCACAGTGAGGGCCAAGCCCCGGGAGCCAGACACAAAGAACCATTGTCTCTCAGTGCATGGAACACAGTGACTCTCTCCCTGCTGTCCCCAACAGGAGCTGTGAGCACCAGCCAGGCTTCCTGCCAACCAGACAACACTGCTCATTCCCAGCAGCTCCCACCCTAGACGCCCACCACAGTGGACCTTGAACTCACATCCTCCAGGAGCCGTCCTTCTACCCGAAGCTCCCAGGAAGCCACCGTCCCTTCCCCATCCTCGGCATCTGACTTAGCCGGATTGAAAGTGTTAGAAATGAAAATTCGCAGCTTCCGTTTTTGCTGAGGGAAGGCAGAAACAAAATTGATGGTGGGGATTCAGTAGTTTGATGCTGACAACAAGGGTCTCCCCAAACCCTAAAATTACTCCTAACAGTGTAGCTACTGTTTACCCAGTGCCTGGGGTGGATGCATTAATCTAGTACCGGCCACCGGCCTGAATACAAGTGCAGACACCAGGATACCAGGTGGACAGTCATACAAGTGCCAGTTTCCCACGGTGGCAGAACAGTTATAGCAAAAACATGGGCAGGGTATATTTCTGGTGCAAGAGAGATCAGCCCCTCCCCTTTGCTGTTCTGTTCTTATGCTTCTAATATAATTCTCAGTTTGTAGGCGGAAGGGAGAGATGTAATTTAAATGCCAAAGAGAGCTGTGCTGTGCCTTTGATTTCCCATTCTAGGCCTGCTGAGGTTCGAGTCCTCTCCTTTGGCTCTCTGCCTAGCATTCGTTCTTTCGTGTTACCTTGATGGGACGTTTTAAGGCTTCCTGGATATCTAGCCGTTTCCTCATGATAGTCTGGTCCAGTTTCCTTTCAAATGCCAAGAGGTCCATATAGGCCTGGGATTCCGGTACCAGCTCACGAATCTTAGGAACAGCAAGATAGCATTGGGATCCAGAACTGAGTATCTCTGTTCTCAAAGTCACCACACTCTCAAGAAGACCTACCACCCAGACTCACCCTTTGAGGTAGAATTTTGTCAGCCATCTTCTTTTTCTTTGCACTGTTCAGAATAAACACTGTTATCAGGTTGGGATGGAACTAGTCAGAACATGATGAGGGCTGTCAGCACCTTCATTTACAGTAAAGTGAAGGAAGTATGAATCAAGACACCTTTCCCCACCCCCTTACCCCTGCCTCCCTCCCCATCCCCACCACCTCCTCCCATCACATGAGGAGTTCTCAAGAATGAGCACTGCATGCTCACAAAGCACCACCTCTTCTTGGTTTAGGTACTCCCACCACCTGTGTCCTCACAGATCCCCCTCCCTCAACCCCACCCCACGGGTCCTCTTACTTGTGGTTTCGGTTTTGGACCGCCTGCTGCTGGACCTGCTGGATCTGCTGAGGCGCAGGTCTCTTGCGGGACTGGTCCATTCCTGACTGGGCCAGGCCAGGTCGGACTGAAGGGTTTCCCCCATAGCCAGGGGGTCCCATGGAAGGTCCCTGAGGTGTCATTCGGCTGCCTGGCAGCATACCTGGTCTCTACGGAGGGGAGAGGACCCAGAAATGTCATGGCCTCCTCTATTAATCCCATCAAGAAAGGGATAGCAGGAGGGGGGGGAAGCCCAAGTTCTTTGACTGAAACAGGCTGGAGGGTGAGGTGAAGGACAATGGGAGGAGAGCCCTCTGGCACTTGAAACACAGACTACTGGAGCTTCCTCTGCTCCTGTCCTGGTTCCATAGGAGAACACGGCACAAAGGCCACGAGACAGCCAGCTTGTACTTAAATTCTCCCCCGTCTATTTTGTATGAGCCTTAGTTCCATCTCCTCTGGCTCCCCGTCTACTCGGTGCTGCCAGCTACTTAGAACCGAACTCATCTGCCACGACACCTTCTGTGCTCCTCTGGGCACTGGGGCGGCCCGAGCCCTGGTGCCCTCCAGCCTCGCTGATCCACCCAGACCACTTCATCCCGGCCCTGCGCCCCGACCCCCGGGGAAACAATGCCCCGGGCGCAGGTGGGGATGCTGCCTCCCCGCCCTCCCTCCGCGCCGACCCCCGCGCCCTCCCCAGCCCAGGCCCGGTCCCTCCCCGAGTCCCTCCTCCTCCCCCCACCCGGCCGCTCACGGGCGCCCGCCGGCCCCGCCCCCGCCCGCGCGCCCCTCCTCCTGCCCCGCTCACCGGATAGGCCGCTCCCGGCATCGGGGAGCGGTACAGCCCTTGCCCCGGCGCCGGGCCCATCCGCACCGGAGGCCCCGGAGTCCCGCCCGGGCCCATGGCAGCCGCCGCGCCCGCCCCTCCTGACGCTCCGGCGCTGCCGCTCGGAGCCACAGACTGGAAGCCCGCCCGGGCCGCCATCTTCCCCGGAGCCGCCGCTGCAGCTGCACAAAGAACCGGAAGCGGAACTCCCCCGGCCCCCCGCGCGCCCCCCGCGCGCCCGCCTGTCCGCCCGGCCGGCCGGCCGGCCCGGGAGGCTGAGGGCAGCGAGACTGCGGGCTAGAGGGGGGCAACTAGCGGGAAGAGCGCGCTGACCACTCCCTCCCGCCTTCTGGGTCCGGGAGGGAAAACCATAGAGAGGAGCTCTGGGCTAGAGAGGCCCCGCGAGCGGGCGCCCCCAGGCCGACGGGAGGAAGACGGTGACCTGGAAACCGGGCGCCCCAACCCAAGCCTGTGATGAGAGGTGCTGGAGTGCTGCTGCTTCTAGGCTCAGTGCGTTTAACTTTTCAGAGCACTCTGCTTTTCATTCCCGCTCTTGGTGATGCGGCACTGTTAGCTCCGCTTTACACAGCGGGAAGCTGCCCTCGGAGAGGAAATGACTTGGTAAAGGGCAGCCAGCAGGCAGTGAAGGCAAAGCCTAGAATCCAGATCTCTGGTTCCTAGCCCAGGGTTCATGCCACAGAGAAAATGTCTCAATAACGGGGCCTCCCTGGTGGTGCAAGGGGTTAAGCACCAAATTGTGAAGCAATCCACAGCCTCTGCAGCACGATTTCGATCCCCGGCCCCCCCAGGGAGCTACCCACATGGCTCAGCAGACCTCTCCTGTCTCGCCAGCTGCTCCCCTCAGCAGTGTATTTCGGTCAGTCTGCCTGTTCTGTTCCCCGCTCTGTCTCTGGTGAATCCTCTCACCCCCCCCCCCCACCTCTGGCCTGTACCCCAGTTCTTGTCTGTAAAAATAAATAAATCTTTAAAAAAATATCAATAACTACTTCATGCTAGAACTTCAACCCAACGTCATCTCTGACATTTAACCTGACCTTCCAGATTTCAAGTTCAGGTTTGTTTTGAATTTTGACCCTGTCCCATCTCCAGAGAATCCTTTGAGATCTTTGTTGCCTTTGACCCCTCCCTCTTTCCGTGCCCAGTGGTTTAAAGCATTCCTGGTGTGACCGCCAGTCTGCCCCATCCAAAGATCACCAGCGGGTCTCTGCTCAAGCCTTTCCCCTGATTGTTTGGTCCCGCTTTCAGCACTCAGTGGGAAGGACTAAGTGTTTTTAAATAAAAGAAGAACGAGACTGAGAGGAGATGGTTGAAACCCAGTTTATTAGACCAGAGGCATGCGTCACCCGTTGCTCTGCCTACTGTTCCCCATCTGCTGCACACCCTTTGGCCTTGTTCCTACTTCTCTCTGGAGAGGCGTGATCTCTAAGGAACTCCTAGGAACCAAGAGTTCTCAAAGATCCTGTTGTCTCACTCTCTAGCTCCAGGTCAATGCACCAGTGACCGGCCACAGGTCCTGTTCTGGGGTTGGAGACCAAGAGACAGCTGGGCAGAGAAGGCCTGGGAAGGGGCTGGGCTCTGGCCCTGGTGCCTGGTGGGGGTTGAGGCAGGCCTTCTACTTCATTTGGCTCTCTTTAGGTAGGAAGTGACAGAACAACAGAGCTTTCAACTTCTACTCCAGACCTGTCTCTTTCCACCCACAACCAAACCCTACCTCACCAGAAAATATCAGTGGCGGGCTTGGCTCTCAGGTGAAGAAAGGGGGTTGGGTCCTTAGAGAGGAGGGGAAGGCCACTGACTGAGATCCTCAATTTCTGCCTGTCAGCACCCCGCTGTTCCAGCTGTGGGAGTCACCAATCCACCATGCCCTCGGTCTCTGACACCCTTAGCTTAGCACACAGAGCAGATCTCTCTCAGCCTGACTAGGGGCTCTCTCTGTAGCAACCCCTTCCCTAGGGAGGCCACAGTCAGCCAAGCAAAGGGCATGGGGGTGGGTGGAGCAGGGGAGGGAATGTTAAGGCTCTAGGGATGGCAGACCGTGCCAGGTTGGGGGAAGAGGGTGAGGCCAGAAACAGGCAGAGCTTGTGATTCACAGCTTCCTTTATGTCGCCACCGAGACAGTGCGAAGGTTACAATGCGCGTGTCGTCTCCTTGTGCTTCTCAGAGGGATGTGTGTACACAGTACAGACACCAGGGGAGAGAGTCCAACTCTTTATACAGGCGAAGGCATTCAGAGACCAGGGAGGGGGCAGAAACACAGAAAGGGGAACTTGGGGGGGAGGATGGTTCTCAGAGACAAGAGGGGATGGGGTGAAGACACGGCTGGGGGAGAGTATATACAGAGGTATAGCAATATAGAGTCTGTATCATATAGAAATAGAAAATGCAGATGAGGTTGTTGAGAGAAGCAAATGAAGTTGGGGGAGAGGATTTGGGAGAGTTCCATAAGAAAATTTATGGATGTGGCCCTCTGCAGAGGCCCCTGGGAGAGGGACCAGTGAGGTTAGGCACCAGTGTCCCTCTCCCTGCGCTGGAAGCCAACCAGCTGGATCTTTTATGGGATGGCAGAGAAGGGCTGCCTCTTGGGATTTCTCTCCAGCAGCTCAGGGGTGGGTGAACTTGCAGGTGTCAGGATGTGGTCTACAGCACCAGGGCCATATCTTGTCCCCATACCCACTTCTTCAGGGCTCCCCCACTCCCGCCTCTCTGGAGATTTCACATGGTAATGGGGAGAGGACTTAGGGTCTTAATTCCTGTCTCGAGATTTGGGGTTGGGGGGGTCACTGGGCTGAGAGGGTCTCTTAAGGCTGGGGAAGCCCCCCCCCACTAGCCCTCCCCTTCAAGGTACATTCTCTGGTTGGGGCCAAATTCCAGACCCCAGGATGCCCTTCACCCCCCACTGGGAGGGGGCTTTGGTGACTGGTGGCAGCAGAATGTAGGTGGACACTCATGACAGACAGACAGACAGACAGACAGAATTCAGGCTGGGAGCTGGGGGAGGCAGCATGGAGCAGAGAGGGGCAGACTGAGGTCATGTGCCCCATTCTCTCTTTTTTAGTTTCTTTTTAAGATTTGTTTAGTTTTGTTAAAAATAAACAAGGGGTAGGAATCTAAGGTCAAGACTCCTTCCTTAGCAGAGACCGGAGGAAAGAACTGCCCAGGAGTGAGGGGCTGCCTTGGGAGTGGGAGTGAGTCCCCAGGGCAGGTGTTGGGGCCTGGAAACTGGGGGTCTCTTTGCTCTCCTAGCCCTCCCCATCTAGGCCTTTGGTACAGTGGCCGGCAGGGCTCAGCAGGTAAAGTCTTCAAAAGTGCCTCGGGCTGGATGGTGAGGTAGGATGTTGGCGGCATACGTCATCCCGGCAGGATGGCCCCGGAGGCTCTCACACGGATTCTGGGTGGAGGGCACAGGACAGGGGCTGGTTATTCCAAGCGCCACTGTGGCAGCGGGGCGTGGGGGAAGCAAAGGAGAAAGAGTGGCAAGCGGGGTGGTCCCGGGGTTGTGGGGGGACGGGGCAGGGCTGAAAGGAGTCCTTCTCTCGCTCCCTCACGTGTCTCTTGACGTCGTCCAGGCTGAGGGCTACGCCCTTGTCCGCGCTGCTCCTTTTGGTCTCCTTCTGGCACTTCCCTCTTCGGCACAGCTTGTGCTTAATGACCTGGGACAGAGGTGCGGTGGGGGGTGCAGGGGGTGAGCGGGCGGGGAGGACCCCTCCCGCGGCCCTGGCCCTTGGCCCCGGCCCTCTCACCTCGTAGGCATAGTCGAAGAGCTCCAGCACGGTGAGGATGCTGGCCCCGATGAACAGCCCCATCTGACCCCCAATGTCACCTGCGGGGGGAGCGGGGTGGGGGTGCGCAGGGAGGTCAGTGGGGTCAGGACACCGTGGGGGCGGCAGAGCTCCCTGGGATGGGGCACAAGTTATATTTGCAAAGTGATTCACAACCTTCCTAAAGAAGGAGCACAAAGCGATTCTGCACAGTTTTCCTTTCCTTCTCTGCTTTCTGCATTTTTCTACTTTTCGAAAACGAATAGGTATTATTCAGAAAAAAAAGTTATTTGTAAAATAACTCAAAATTCTCCATCCCTGGGCACATTTTCAAGGGCATGTGAAATAGTTCCCCGTTCCACTACCTACCCCTGGTCTTCACGATAGTCCTGTCTCCACTTGGCCCTAAGAGAAGGCTCCATCCCTCTCCCACCACATACCAAGACAAGAGAGTTTGGGGCCAGGTCCCTGAGGATGGAAGGGGGAGGAGTGTGTGGGGCAGAGGTGAGCAGCAGAGGTGTCAGGCCATGCCCATGGCATGGGAAAGGGTCAGGTGCCATCAGCAGCTCACCCAGGAGCCCTGCAATCTCATAGGCCTTCTTCTGTTCAATGGTCTCATAGTTGAGAACTTCAAAGAAAATGTCCAGCACCAAGATGTTCTCCCTGCAAAGGGGTTGGGGGAGGAGACCTAGGTTCAAGTCATATCTCTGCCCCTTACTAGTTAGGTGACCTTGCCAAGTTATCCCGGAATCTCAGTCTGCTTGTCCATGAAATGAGATGCTGAGGGGGATACCTGCCTTATGGGGTTCTTGTGAGGATTAAACGTAATGGCTTATATGAAAAGATATTTTGCACATTGGCAAGTTTGAGGTGATTCCAGTTACAGCAATGAGGATGAAGAGAGAGGATACAGCAAAGAGGGGAAGAGAGAGAGCTGCCTCCCCTGCTTGCTCCAGCTTCATTTCCCCTCCACACCCAGCCCAGATTCTTTGGATGCCTTCTCCGTGTTATCTCAACTTCCTCCTGCCCCATCAAAGCCCGCACTGCTGCTCGTACCCTTCAGAGTCCCAGCCCCAGGGCCCCGTCCTGCACGGTCACATCCCTTACCCTATGTACTGCTCAGACTTGTTGAACTTCTTGGCCAGATACTTGGCTGACGCTTTGCTGGGGATCTTGACCATGGACAGCTCCTTGCCGTAGCGAGTCAGGTTGCAGGGCATTTCACACACACAGTACTCCTGGTCCTTCTCCACCAGGAAGTCTGTGCCCAGCCAGGTGAGAGCCACCAGTTGAAAAGCGCCCTTCTGCCAGCACCTTCCCAACACAAACATCCTGGCCCTGCTCATGGGAACCCTGGGCCCCCTTCCCGGCCCAGGTACCTGTCCTTCACCTTGTGCTGGTCCCACCCAGCCTCCCCATGGATAGTTCCTAATCCTTGGGAGTCAAACAGCTGAGGTGCTGATGAGAAGGGCGGGGGGGGGGGGCTCCTCCAGTGCCCCCTGCTCATTTGTCACAGGGAGTCCTGGAGATGCTTTCCCCAGTCTTGCTAAAGTCGGACACAGGGAGTGCAAGCTTCTCTTGAAACTTTTGGGAACTTGGTCTGAACCCCTCTGCATGTGACTGGCAGCACCTCCTTCCCTCCCCTAGACTGCTCCAGGACAGGGGCCCTCACCCAGAGCAGGATCCGCACACTCCTTGTACTGCTCGGGAGTGCAGTATGGGGCATCCCCTACAGAGGAGAGAAGACATTGGTGCAGGATGGAGATTAAAGGGGTCTTGTGATGGTGACGATACCAAAGGCTCAGAAACCGGAAGCTGGGAGAGGATGGAAGGGTAGGACTAGCCAGTGCCAGTCTGTCCTAGGGGTGAACCACCTCCACAGCCCATCCCTCCTGGAGCTTTCCCACCCATTCCAGGGGTACAGGGCAGGAATTGAGGTTAGAGAAGCAAGGGAATGGGATGGGGCTGGAACCAGAGAAGAGAGAGTCCCGGAGGTCTTGCATTCATGTTGGCAGGAGGCTGATATGCACGGGGAGCTGGTGAGGGGCACCGCTGGGGGGGTCCCAGGATTATTTGGACCGTGGGGCCTGACCTGGCATGTGCACCATGCGACAGTTGCAGTTCTCCACCAGGTAGCGTGTCTCACAGTCGATGCGGCAGGCGGTGATGCTGTAGGAGTCGAAGAAATCCGAGTCCATGGTAACAGCTTTGCAGGTGCCCCAGGGCGGGGGCAGGTAGATGAGCTGCTGGGAGAGCCAGGGAGCTGGGGGGTGTGGGGACTTCTCCCCGAGTCACCTTGATGGACTTCTCTGACAAGACACGGAACTCAAGAGTCCTGGCCCCTCTCCTCTCTGTAGCCTCTGGGGTCCCAGAGTCTGTAGACCGTTCCTGTTCTTTAGATCATTCATGCTTCGGACTAGTGAGGGGCTACCCAGACCCTGGTCCACATGTCCCTCCCAGTATGGGTTGCCCACCTCTCCATCTTGACGCAGCCAAACCCCACCCTGGGACTGGCCTCTCAAGGCCCTCTCACCCGCTGTTCCTGGCAGGCCACAAAGGTCTGGAACCCTGGGGCCACTCCAAAGCCCAACTGGTCGATGAAAGGAGGTTCGTCCTGACTGTGGATCTGCACCTTGATGCCTGCTTCGAAGGACGTCTCGTCTGTGGGAGTGAGGGGTGTGTGTGTTGGGAGGCCTTCTGACTCACTGGGCCTTTTGAGACGGGGGGCACCTTTCATACATTAGGATGGGGTGGAGGAAGTTTATGGGGCCCTAACCTATGTCCAGCCTCCTCCTGGGTTCACCAGCCCAGTGCTGCCCTGATGATCCCTGCATTTTAAGCAATTCTTTTTTTTTTTTTAACCTGGCTTCAGCCCTGCATTAGGTGTCTCCAGTTCTTTCTCACCATCTCAGACACTCCTTTCTCCCTTCTCCCCACCACCCTGTGCCCCAAGCCCCCTCCCTTAGACCAGACAGATGGCAGGCAGCCCCAGAAGAAAGGGAGTTATTTATAGAGTCAGTGGCGGCCACTGATGGATAAGGATGGCTGGTTACCTTGGAGAGTAACTGAGCCAGGAAGGGGGAGCAGGGAAATGCGAGTGTGGCAGTTAGGTAGAGTCAGAGATGGAAACAGCGAGATGCCGGGAGGGAGAAGCACTGCTTCAGGTCCCACAGTAGAACCCAGGAGTCCCCAGTAGAGGTTGAGGGATGGAACCGTGGGGTGGGGTCCCCTGAGAGAGGTGACGTACCGGTCTCCCCCCAGACAGGCAGGTACTCGTCCTGCTGGATGTCCAGCATGATCTCCAGCCCATTGCCCGTTCCACCCTTCATGGTCTTCAGCCGCGGCCTCCCATCTCGGCCCGAGTTGAATGTGTAGCATTTTCCGTACCGCGTGAAGACCTGGGCAGAGGCAAAGTGGACAGCCTGAGAGTCCTGCCTGCACCCCCTACCCACGATATGCCCGGACCCCCAGCTGCTGGAGTCTTAACACACTTCAGGAATGATGCTTCTTGTGTGGCCCAGTCTCCACTTGGTCCCTTCCTTGCCCTGGAAAGCTGCTCCCTGGGGGGTACACTGCCTGGGCCCTTTTGCTACCTGGATGGGCTTCCGGTTGTGTTTGGCCAATGGAAGGCATCAGTAGGGAGCAGAAGGCAGAAAGAGGAGAGGTCAGGTACTTAACCCTTCTCCCCCCGAGAATGTTCTGGCAGTGGCTCAGACCCTCAGACTACAGATCCTGCTGGAGTGCTCCCTCACCGGTGCAGGATAACAACTCCCCACTATTGCTAGGTGACACAGGTCCCCTTATAGTTTTCCTTAACCCTGCCA
The DNA here is from genome assembly GCF_964194135.1 of Talpa europaea. Taxonomy (NCBI): domain Eukaryota; kingdom Metazoa; phylum Chordata; class Mammalia; order Eulipotyphla; family Talpidae; genus Talpa; species Talpa europaea. Next base: position 77,367,551 of record NC_140083.1, on the reverse strand, counting down.
CAGCTCTGCACAGTCCCTAGGTTAAAGTCAGTCCCTTGCAGTTGAACTAGCTGAGTGGCAATCTTTTCCCCGCTGAGGCCCTGACATACTCATTTCCATTACCAGCATCCATCATGATTATGCTCCTGGTCCCTTCTTGGGACCTTGTCCTCCAGGTCCAGCCTCCTGAGATATGTCATCCTCTTCCTGGCTTTCACCCCAGACATCTGAAATCCTGTTCTCCCCAAGTCCCTTCCTCAAACCAAGGCTACTTTTTTCATTTCCTCCAGGTGTTAGCCCCTATGTCTATCAGTGTCCGTTGTCCTCAGCACCAGTTGCCGTGTCAAAGGCCACACTCACCCAAGCATTAGTGCCTCTTCTCCCAGCATTTGGTACTGAATGTCCAGGATGTGGCCTGTTTGGCAATACTTGTGCAGAATTATGGGGCTTTCAGGAGAGATCTCGGCCCGGGGGCATCTCCCTACCCCATAAGCCAGCACAACCCTATTGCAGCTCTGATTATACAGCCACCGAGAGAAGAGCGACCTGATTCTTATGCTCCCCCTCCCCAGCTTCCAAGAATGTCCTCAGGTTCCTACAAATGGGGTGAGTGCGCTTTTACTACCGCTGGATGGTGACAAAGTCCACAGAATGAGTCATAAGGTGAATATAGACATTGTCCAGAGAAAGAGAGAGGATTTCAAAATGGAGCGGCAGGGGGAGTGGGGGTTACTTGGAAATACAACCCTTGTTCCCTTCCCCCTCCTAAAATAGCCTCTTCCACCCCCACTCCAGAAAACATGCTCTCCCCCATGGGGTGGGTGAGGTCCAGAGATGAAGTAGAAAGATCTCTGAGGACTTCTAATCCCTACCCCACTCCTGGGTTTTGTAGATTTCAGCCACAGGCTCCAGGCTGGGCACAGATCCCAGCCTGCCTCCTGGGAAGGTGGCAGCGGCAGGTGGGAGCATGGACCGCACGCCGGCCCCCAGGGCCCCACGGCTGAGGGGTGGACCGCTGCCGCCCCCTGGTGGTTCTGCATGAGACGTCTCCACTCTCCCCTCAAGTCCAGAGGAAGCTACCCTCACCTCTTCCTTGCCCAGGTTGCTCTTTCCTGGCCTGTCCAGGTCCCTGACTGTCGACAGTCAGTCCACAACGCCCTGATGGGGTGACACCCACCCGCTCCTGCACTGGTGGGGAGGTGGGGACTGAGGTATGGTGTGTGGGGAGCGGAGGCCTGGTACCAGACACTTGGAAGGAGCAGGAACACTCAGACAGAACTGGAAGTTGAAATGAAGGGAGGGTGGGAGGGGACCAGGTTTCTCAGCAGGGAAGGCCCTAGACCCTGGAATGGGAGGGCAAACAGGCAGAAACCTGTTATTCTCCCTCAAACACACACACACACACACACACACACACACACACACACACACACACTACACACTGTAGGAGGCGCACAGGAAGATCAAGTGAGGATACAATGAGTCCCTTGCTGTGGGAGCTGCTGACACAGGGAGGGGGTGGAGGAGGAGGTGGGGGCTGTCCCCACCCTTCTGCCTCCCTTCCACACCCTTCTGTACCCTCACGCACCAGGGAGCACCTACTCCAGATCCAGTCCAGAGGTGAGAGCCAAAATAGCTGAAAACTGGCTGGGCACAGGTGCTATGCCACAGAGCTCGAGTAAGGTCCTGGGCCCTGCTGGATCCCAAGGAGGTCTGGGAGGGGCTGGAGAGGCTGGAGGACATTCGGGGTGACACCAGGAGCCTTGGGGCAGCAGCTAATTACTAACTAGTACAGATGTATTTCAGGATTCTAACAGGAAGAGCAGTCTTGCGGGACCTAAGAATAGTAACCTAGTTCCAGACCCTGGGGCACTGGGGAGAGTCTGGCCAGGCCTCCTCGGTCCAGGGGAGGTGGGGGAGGAGCAGGAGGGCACCGGACCCACCCCAGGAGACGATGGTCAGGGTGAGCCATGGCAACACTCTTGGGATGCCATGCCAGGCATGGGCCCTCACTCACCACTGAGAAGTTGTGAGGGCCACAAGCCCCCCCGCGGTAGGAGCAATAGAGCAGCATGTCCTCCAGCCGGTGGCAGGAGCGGTTGTAGAAGCGGTGCAGGTTAAAGGGCTCCCCCGAGAAGGCCTCCGGCCCTGGGGGGGCCAGAGGCACCCCAGGATCATCACTTTCATCCAGCCCCAGCATGGGGGCCAGGTAGAGCAAGTCAGGGTAGCTGAGCTGGGACAGTCGCACGGCATTGGTGTTACAGAGGGTGACCGCCGGGAAGGCCAGCTCCGTGGTGGCCACCTCGTCTAGCAGAGTCACGTGCGGGTAGCTGAGATAATAGGCAACTCGGTCCCCTACCTGGCAGAGGAAGGCACCCAGTGCCAGGACAAAGGCCACTGCCCACAAGGCCTGCCTCAGTCCTGGACCCCCTTCCACAAAGACGTGGCTCGCGCCATGAAGGGTGCAGCTGTTGGCAAAAGCCACTAAGTCCACGGGCAAGTCACCCTCTCTGGCCTTGTTCCTCGCCGCCTCCCTTTCCTTCTCTTCTTCTTCCTCTTCTGATTCTGAGCTGTCCCGCTGCTGCCGCGGTTGGGGACCCCAAACATCTCCCAAGGGTCCGGGGGCCTCCTCGCCAGAGGAGAACGACACTGAGCAGAAGATCTGGATGGGCATCTTTTCCGGGGGATTCCTGGCACCAGGGAATTGGCAGGAGGAGTAGGAGGGAGATGAGATCCCACGCAGGGTGTAGCAAGGCCGCCCGGCCTTCTGTCAGGTCTCAGCCAGCGCAGCTGCCCTCCCTCACCAGGGCTGAGGTGGGGCGGGGCGAGGAGGGGAGGGCAGGCCTGCCCGGCTGGCCTGGGAGGGCGGGCATCTGGGCTGATGAATAATTGATGGCAGTGGGAGAGGGAGGCTGATGCAGAGGACAACTGGACCCCCCACCCCGTCACCAGCTCCAGCAGGACAGGGAAAGCTGGAGACAGAGTGCAAGCCCAGGAGTAGCCTCCGGGCTCCCGGTAGCCCCTTGCTTGCACGGCCAAGGTGACTTCAGCCTGCACGCTCGCCCCTGCCCTCACTCCCGGACACACACTCTAGCTCCTGCCCATCCTCAGCATGGCCCTCAGGCTCCCCATTCCAGTCCTGGCCCTTGCCCTCCTCAGGCAGGCCTTTCCCTGGGGCAGGAGTCCCCACGCTCTCCCAGACCTCTCCATACCCTCTCTCAGTCCCCTTGACATATAGTCTCCTCTAATTACTTCATTGACCCCCAATTCTCCCAATACACTCTTAGTGCCCAGCCCCCCTCTAAGTATTCCTCCGATCCCCAATTCCCTTCTCATTACTGTCCCGAATCTTACCTACTTTCAGTTACTTCCTGAATCCTAACCCCCTTGTAATACGCCTTAAACCTCTGATTTCTCTCCATCCAGGCCTCTACCCCACTCATCCTTCTCTCCCTCCCCTGGTCACCCCACTTTAAGTCAGTGCCCTCCTCCAAGCTGGGCTGCTCTTAGGTCACTTTCTCCTCTTTCATTCCTTTCTGTGGCTTGGGGGGCAGCCCAGTTCCATTAGCAGAGGTCTCTTGATGACCACAGACTCATTTATGGCCAGTTCCTGGCACTGGGGGGAAGGACCCTGTCTCTATCAGCTGAAAAGCTTCCTGGCAGAGAACCACACCCCCCTCCCAGGGAGCCACTTCCCCCCTCCCCCACCCCACAAATCCGGGAGAGGAGTTCGAGGAATTCTCTTCTGTAGGTAGAAGAAATTGAAATCAGAGCAGGGAGAGGTCTGGTCAGGAGAACCAACCTATGGCATCCCCCAAAACCCTCAACCTCAAATGCCCCTCGCCCCTCAATCCCTGAGGCTCCCTTTAGCACCTGTTTATCACTGCCTGCCCCCCGCCCCTGCCCCTCTGTGCTCTGATTACTCAGGGCCACTGGTTGAGGAACTTGAGCCACCAGCCAAGTCTCCAGGGCCCGAGAAGGTGACCTAATAGGAGGAGAGGAAGGGAAGGAGGCAGGAGAAGCAGATTAACTCTTGCTCTGCAGGGCCAGAGGAGGGGCTGCAGGGGTCAGACTCGTCTACCTGGGCCTTTCCACCCTTTAGTCATCCTGCAGCCCCACGCCACAATCACCCCGTCTCCCCTTCCCTCACTGCTCCTACACATCTTTCCTCCCCACTAGCAGGGGCGACCCTGGGATGGGAGGCAGGGTGCCAGGGATGAGCAGAACTGACTGATATGGGACCTTTGGCCTCTGTTTTGCTGCCAAGGACACAGAGGCCTCAGAAGAGGAGCTTTTTCCATCTGGCCCCTCTCCATTCTTGTGCCACTGCCCTCACACTGCTCCTCCTCTTTTGCCTGCACACCAGCCTCCCAGCTGTCTCCTTGACTCTCCATGTCCCTGCAGATTCTCCTCACCCTCAGTCCATGTTGTGTGATTCTGCCATTCTCCTCCATAAAGACTTTCTCTAATCCCCACTGCCTCTTGGTAAAATGTAAACTCCCCAGGGAGACTACAGGCCTTTGCAAGGTAAAAGCAAATTTAGCATCCAGCCTCACCTCCCCAACCCTCTACTCCAGCCCAGTGTCTGGCCACCATGTCCTCTCCCATTCCACAGACACACTGGACTTATTCACATTTCCAGACCTTCCCTGGACTCCAAATGGAGGGTTTTTACTCATTTTGTCAAGACCCTATTCACATGCTGCTTCCTCCAAGAAGCCTTCCCTGACTGCGTGGGAAAAAATTAGTGCCCATCCAGGGAGTAAACTGAAGGGGCCACTTACGCTCAAGGCCCTTCAGCCAAGAGTAGTAACCAGTACTTCCTTGAAGACAGAGAATGTGAGAATGAAAGAGCTGAGCCCAGACATCACAAGGAGAAACAGGAACTGACAAAGACCAGGAATGCCTTAGACAACCAGAATGTCACTGCAGAGATGAGGAAAAAACACCTCAGCTGTTGTCTCAGGTTTCTGTAGGAATCTGTGGGTCCCTTCCCGCTTCTTGCCCCCTGAGCATTTCCTTCCTGTCCACCAGATCCCAGCTCTCAGAGGGCAGGGTCTTCCTTGGCATGTGCTCAGGATGGTCTCAAAGGTTGCTGACCTGAGGCTCAGGCTGGGACGCGCTAGCCCATGGGTCACGCACCACTAGAGGGCACTGTTCCCCTCCTTCAGACTTCCTGAAGGGGAACTCGCTTGGATGTCCAGAGGTTAGGAGCTACCACAGCGGGGGCTTCCACGGTGGGATCTCACCAGAGATAAGGATGTGCACACACACAGCAGCTTCAAAGGACAGTAAATATGTACGATTGGACACTTCTTCCCCCACACAACACTAAAACCCACACTGCACACCTGCACCTCCTACATGCAAGATACACACCCTCGTGTGGGGTGACAAAGACAAAGAGCCACAGGCTCACACCCCAGTGGCATTTCCTCCCTCTTCCAACAGTCTCTTACCTCATTTCATGCCAGTAGGCAAATCCAACTTTTTCCTATTGATGGGGAAATGAGGAAAGAATTGAGCAGCACCCACAGACCCCCAAACATAGACCCCTCCTCACACACAGAGGGCCCAAGGAGCAGTGGGGCCCACAAGCACACTCAGTTCTGAGCTTACTGACTTAGGAAGCAGCCCTTCCTCACGTCGCTCCCTGCCCAGCTCACTGCGCGGGGCCTTTCCTACAGGCTTTCTGAAGTCCAGCCACACCTCACATCCGGGGAATGCCATGGTTCTCAACTGTTGTCTCATGGGATTCTTAAACAGCCCAGCAAAATAATCAGGTTTGAGTACCTTCACTGTCATTTGCAAACGAGGGAACTGAGGCATAGTCACCTGCTCAAGCCTGGGTGTGGGGGTGGCTAGAGTTATGTCATTCCTCTCTTCCCATCATCCATCCTTTCTTTCTTCTTCCTCCTTATCTTTACTCATCAAATATTCCCTACGTCCCTATGTGTATATGCTGAGGACACCTGGAAACCAAACAGTGGACCTGGATCCATCCCTCATGGAGTTTACTGTCTAATAGGGGAATCAGATAATGTTTTTTTAATCATAAAAATAATTAATTACAAACTAGGATGAATAGTATGAAAAAAAATAATGCCGTTCCATGGTGGTGAGTGACAGGAGGTCCTGACCTAGATTAGGGAAAAAGGAAGGTTTCTTTTTTTTTTTTTTTTAAAGATTTATTTATTTATTTATTTACACAAGCACTGTGTACAGTTAGAGGCATGGAGGGTGAGAGAATTCACCAGAGCCAGAGCGGAGAGTAGAACAGGCAGACTGACGAGGTACACTGCTAAGGGGAGCAGCGGGAGGCAGGAGAGGTCTGCGGCCATGCGGGACCCTCGCGCCTGGCAGCAGGGAATCAAACCGACGCTGTAGAGGCTGCGGGTCAGCCTCGCAACCCAGTGCTCAGCTGCTGCGCCACCAGGGATGCGCCCCCCCCAAAAGGAAGGTTTCTTTAAGGACAAGATAATGATGTTTGAATTTGCAATCTAAAGAATAAAGCGGAGTAATTAGGTAAAGGTTTGTGTGTGTGGGGTGTGTGTGCAGTGGGCATTCCTGAGAACAGCCTATGCAAAGGCCCTGAAGGTAGAGAGCTGAGAGCTGAGAGGAAGAGGTAGCCAGAGAACAGGGTTCGAACACTTGGAGAAGCAGGCAGGATCCAGACTACTCCGAATCTTGATGCTCACACAAGGATTTTTTTTTTTTTAATAGAGGCATGTTTTATTTATTTATTTGTTTGTTTGTTTTGTTTATACATGCACTGGGTAAAGTCAGAAGTGCGGGAGGGTGAGAGAATTCACCAGAGCCAGAGCAGGGAGCAGAGCAGGCAGAAGGACCGAAGTACACTGCTGAGGGGAACAGCGGGCGGCAGGAGAGGTCTGCGCACCATGTGGGACCCTCCTCCGGTGGCCGGGGAGCAGCCGGGGATCGAACCGGCGCCGCAGAAGCCACGGGCGGCTTCGCAACCCAGCACTCAACCGCTGCACCACCGGGGAGGCCCCCCACACAAGGATTTTGATCCAAGAACAACAGAAGACTCCCTATGGAAGGATTTGAAGCCACTGGAGTGGTGTTTTGAAAAGACCCCTCCGGAAGAGCCAGGAGCACTGTGGAAGGCCTGTTCTGTCTAACACCGTGGCAGTCCAGATGAGAGGGATGTGGAGGATGGGGTAGCTTGCAACAGGACTACAAAGTTTTGGAGGCAAAACTGGTAGATTCTATATAAGGGACATGAAGGAGATGGTGTGTTGGGGTGATTCCTAATTTGCACAATTGGGTGAACGGTGGGTGGCTCATGAGATCAGGAACACAAGTAAAGGGCTCGTTTTGGAGTTATGATGATGGATTTTGTTTTGCACATGCTGTTTTTGAGGAGCCTTAGGGACATCCAAGTGGGGATGTTAAGTGGGAAATTGGCCACTGGGGCCGATGCTGAGAGGAGAGATCTGGGCTGAGACACAAATTTGGCAGTTGTCGGTATGTCGATGGTAATTGAAGTCATGAGTGAAGATGAGACTGCCCAAGGATAGAATACAAAGTTTTTAAAAAGATAGGAAAAAGGTCTGATTTGGCAACATCCACTAAAACTAAACAGAATCCCAACCCATGACTTGACCGTAGCTCCTTAGTTTTATACCCAAGAGAAATGAGTACAAACGTTAAGAGAAAGACATGAACAAGAATTTGTTTATAAAGCCAAAAATTAATAACAACCCAAATGTCTAGTAAGAGCAGAATGGCTAAACTAATTGTAGTCCATGGCCTATTTATATAACTACTTATAGGTACATAAGTATTTATCTATTTAATAATATATATTATAAATATATATTTATATAATAGGTTGGTCTATGTACATGATGAGTTACTATACAGCACTGAAAAATCTGGCCACTGTCACTTGCCATGTGTATAACATGACTGAATCTCATAGACAAAAGAAAACAGACACACGCGTGTACATATATAAGATGTGGGGAGGATGCATCTACTCTAGCAATTTCAAGAACAGATGAAACTCATCTATACTGAAGAAGTCAGAATATTGCTTAAACTTTGTGGGGTAGTATTGTCTAGGAAAGGGCCTGAGGAAACTTTCCTGGGTGTCGGAAATGTTTTACACTTTCATACCAATGTAAAAAATATTATTGTGATTGGTAGAATATTCTCTTGTAAGATATACAAAAGTAAAAATATACTAATTAATCTGTGTCATTAAATCAAGATTCAAAAAAGAGGAAAGTGGGCCTCCCCGGTGGCGCAGCGGTTAAGCGCTGGGTTGCAAAGCTGCCCGCGGCCTCTGCGGCACCGGTTCGATCCCCGGCTGCTCCCCGGTCACTGGAGGAGGGTCCCACATGGCGCGCAGACCTCTCCTGCCGCCCGCTGCTCCCCTCAGCAGTGTACTTCGGTCCTTCTGCCTGCTCTGCTCCCCGCTCTGGCTCTGGTGAATTCTCTCACCCTCCCGCACTTCTGACTGTGCCCAGTGCTTGTATAAACAAACAAACAAACCAACAAAAACCAAACAAATAAATAAGTAAATAAAACATGCCTCTATTAAAAAAAAAAAAAAAGAGGAAAGTCTGGGATTGACACTGAGGACAGTTAACATTTAATGGCAACAAGGAGAGAATGCAGGGACAGAGAAATAAGGGGTGCTTTATAAAGGGGGGACCCAGAGTGTGATCATTAGCAAAAAGAATAGTTCAAAAATGATATGGTGGGCCACTAGGGTGAATGTTATTGGGGGATCAAGGATAAAGAATGTTTGGTGGATTTGCCAAAGTAGAGGTCACTGGCGTCCTTAGTGAACAATTTTGGTGCAGTGATGGGGACAGCGGGAGAAGGCAGACTGTGAGTTAGAAATGAGGAAATGGAGAAAGTGGAATATAGACATCATTTTAAAAAATTGGTCTGTGAAAGGAAGCAGAGAGATAGTGTGGGAGCTGGAGGGGGCTGAGGAGTGAAGAGATGTTTGCTTTTCTAAAAAATCTTAACCCAGGGACTCCCTGGTTGTGCAAGGGGTTAAGACGCAACCTATGAAGCTATCCAAAGCCTCTGCAGCATGAGTTCGATCCCCGTCCAGGGAGCTACACACAAGGCGCAGCAGACCTCTCCTGACTCACCCGCTGCTCCCCTCAGCAGTGTATTTCAGTCAATCTGCCTGTTCTGTTCCCCACTCTGTCTCTGGTGAATCCTCTCACCCCGCCCCACCATCTCTGGCCTGTACCCTTGTTCTTGTATACATACATAAATAAATCTTTAAAAAAAAATCTTAACCCAAAACCTGGTATGCAGTAAGTGCTCAATAAATGTTAGCTGTCATTATCACTGTGTATTTTAAGATAGGAGAATCTTAAGCATGTTTCAATTTTAATGGAAAAATTCCACTGGAGCAGGAGGGACTGACTATAGGGAAGAGGCGGCATCCTGAAGCTGAAATTCCTGTAAAGGCAGAAGGAGATCAGATAGAATAGATTGAGATTTTAGCTGAGGTAAGATCAATGTTCCCTTTTGCAGCCAGCTATCCAGGGGAAGGGGGAGAGCTTGTCTTATCTTCCATCTTCTCTGTGAAGTGGGAGGTAAGGTCATCTGCTGAGGGTGAGATGGGGGTTAGGAAGGGTGGCTGTTTGAGAAGAGTAAGTTTGTGGTCATTGCTGGGGAAAGCAAGCTGACCAGGAACACACAGCAGGGTTTCGGGGCAGAATTGCACAGGCCAATTAAGGAAGTTGTTCATGAAAACAATGTGATTCTAAACAGTGTGGCTCCCACTGGTAGAGCCTGGCTGTCCTAGAGACACCCTCAGGCAATTTAGAGATAGATTCATCTGAGAAGGGGACTTGGCCAAACGGTGCAACGAAAAGGCAGAGGAGTCAGAGGACTTGGGGTCCTCAACCTGAGTCTGGGATTCCCTCTCCTTCGAAAACTTCCTTTGGCCTGCCTGCTTCCACCTGCTTCCCTCCACAGTATGGGCAGCTGGGAAGCCTGGGATACTCTCCCCGCCACACACACTCCTACAGCCACACACAAAGACCTGAACCCGGGAGATCTGAAGTCGAGGTCCCACTCGGTCATTCACCAGCTGTGTAACATCAGAAAAGTCACCTAACGCCTCTGAGCCCCAGTTGCTTCATCTTTCAAATGAAGATATTAACATCTCTCTGCCTCCCAGAATTATGAGGCTCAAACGAGCTAAAGTAAAGGGAATTCATAAATTGCAAAGCACCACTGAAAGAGATGATTAATTCTGCTGATATGTGCTCTGCATGCGACCAGAGGTTCGCCGGCACCCAATTTCTCTCCCACAGCCACACATAGTGAGCTGCGTGTGCCCCACAAACATCCACTCTCCACCCTAGTCTCCCTCTACGCTGTCCCACATGCACACGGAGGTACACGCACGTGCTTGGTGCCTGGGCCCGGGTGCCATCAGGGCCTGTGAGGAAAAGAGTTGGCTGCTGTCCATGGTCAAGGCCACTGCAGCAGTCTCTCCCAGCCTCAAGTGATGATGCGACACCCCAACTCGAGATACACTACACGAAGCCACTCAGCCCAGCCCTCTGGACCGTGGGGATATACTGGGTGCAGATGAGAGCGATGGGAGAGAATTTTCTTTCCAAGAACTCATAGGAGCTCAGAAAAACCACAACTCGCCCTTCCTCCCTCTTGGAAGTGGCTGGGAGAACCCGGGATGGCAGAATGTCTGTCCTCATAGTTTCTTAAGGGAACTTCCCTTCAAGGTGATCACACAGCACTTTCATGCTCGTTTTAAAATTTTTCATGAGGAAGATGCCTGCTCCCTGCATCCAGGAGAAGTCGGTGCCGTATGTCCAACTATACCTGGGCCAGTGTGCCCCAGAAATGAAGGAGGGGCTGTCCTTGACAGGGAGTAACTAATCCACATAGGGCGCGCTCTCCCCACAGGAAACTGGGTCTGGAAACAGAGAAATGGAGCCAGAAGGAACTACGCCTCAAATGGGATCAAGAGGCCCAACGCCCAGCCCCATCCTCTACTTCGACTTGGCACACTTGTCATTCTTGTCACCTTCTTTCCAGCTTTGCCCCTCAGAATTCCCACACGTGGGGTCCTGGCTGGAAGGTTCTAGACTTCCAGGAGCTTATAGACTCCAGGAGTGGTCACCTTGGACATACAGTGAGGGAAGTTTCATGCTAAGAGGCCTGGCCCAAGGCAGGCAAATGGCCTTTGCTGGAGAGAATCAAGGTGATCATTGGCTGGTGGGGTGTGGGGGAGAAAACTTACATTCTATAAAACTGAAGTTTTTGAGGAGCTGAGCTGGGCTGGGGTGATGGAAGACCCCACCTACATGTGTAGGGTCCCCCCATGGAGAGATTACTCCTCTCTCTGTGACATCCTTCAGTGCCACCACCTCCAGATCTGAGCCTCCCCAGGACACTGCACGTAACTAAGCTCCCTGAGGGCAGGGGCAGGGTCTGCCTGTTCCCCACCGCACCCCAGCACCCAGCAAAGGGGGAGTGTCTGTCATGGGAATGAGTCAAGTGATGTTTGACACACACACATCCGCCCCAGCTTTTCTTTCCTAATAGTATCTCCTCTCAGAATTTAAATTTCTTTAACAAAGCTGAATCACACTCAGGGGCAACCTCCACCCACAGCAGAAACGTTCAGGCCTCAACACAGCCCCCTCTGCTTCCTGGGCTCACACCAGGGGTGGCAGCCTTGCCTGGCCTTCCACACAGGCTGGGGCAGAGAAGGCCCAGGGCTCCCCGGTGCTCCTCCCCAGGCCTCCACTTCCACTTCCGGGCCTGTCCCCAGAGGCACTTACTTACATCAATTCCCTATTACTTTAGCCAACAGCCAGGAGATCAATTAACTTAGAGTAGCCTCTTAGCTGATAGCAGTCTGGGAGAGCAGTGGAGTCAGAAAAGGCCGGGTGAGGGGAGGAAGACCCAGAGGAGGTAAGAAAGGAAACTAAGTCACCCACAGAGAGCGTGTCTATGTGGGGGGCGGAGGGGAAGGGAGAGAGAGCCCAACCCCGGGGCTGATGACTGTCTCTGCCTGCGTGAGGGAGACGGAGAGGGAGGAAGGGGTGGGAGGAGCATAAGGCAGGGGGCAGGTATCCAAGAGCCCCTAGGGCCAGAGTTGACCCTCTGATCCGGCCTCTCCTATCCTTCTGCACCTGTGCCTGCTCCTCCGTGCTCCCAACCACACACGCGCGTGCACACACGCACACACACCCACAGCACCTCTGGTAGGGCGGCCTTACCCTCCTCCCTCTGGCAGCCTTTCCCCCGACAGCCCCTCCACTCCCCATCAAGTTGGGGGGCCAGGTAGTAAGGTCAGGCTCTCCCTGGGACTGGTGGTCTGAGATTCTGTGGGGTGCAGTCGAGGCAGGAAGAGGGCAGGTGAGCCTGCTGTATGAGGGGAGGGGTGCCAGGGAAGGGGCAGCGCCCACCCCGGGGTAAGGTGGCTCCCATGCTCCCAAGCTCACCCGGCTCTCCCTCAGCCAGCAGCCATCCCCACTTTAAGGCAATCTCTGCTGCCACTCTGTGGGGCCTGGGATCGCCCAGCACACACCTCTGCGCCGGCATCTTACCTCTGAGCCGCTCCAGCAGATGCCAGTCCTGCTCCAGAACCTGGGGGAAATTTCTCTGCCTCCCTCCCTCATTCCACCTCTCCTCTGGGGGAGTCCTGGGCCGACCCCAAGGTCCTGGGGGGACTCCTATGGGCCCTGCAGGGATTCCCATCCCTTTATTCCCTGTCTCCCAATTCCACCCCCTTCTGAGAGAAAATACTACTCCCCACTGCACAGCCACCCCCAGGATTTCCCTTTTCTTCCCTCCCGCTCCTTCTCTTCCAAGATCCAGAAATGAATTTCTGCTTCTCTCTCCCCCGGGCAAGGCTCTGGATCTCAGCTGGAGGAGGGGGGTGGCATAGGGCAGACTGGGCAACCATCTGCCAACCCCCTCCCCTCCGCGCTGCTCAGCATTCCAGCCACATAGGCGCTCCCACTGCCAGGGACAGATAAGGTGCAGCTGGAGGCTGGCACCAGCTGCGCCTGTGCTCCCTCCCTGGCCCCCGCCCAGACCCGGACAGGCAGCTGCACCCCAGCCTCCTCCCTGGAACCCCTGCCATCACTTGGCCTGGCTGGCCTCAAGGTGGGGTGGGAGCGAGGAGCTTTCAGAGCCTGTTGTCCTGGCAACCAAGCACCACCCCAGGAAGAAAAAGAGGTGGCCAGAGAAGAGGGTGCCTCACAGGCGGGTCTTTGGTTGCGCTTTTGGTAACTCGACTGAGCCTGCCCAGCCAGACTGCTGGGGGGACACGCTCTCCACTGCCCTCTGCCTCAGCCCCAAAGGGTTTTCAAAACATCTTCTCATATGAAGCCAGGCTTGCCCATACTCACCCCCACTTTCCTTAGCTGACTCAGCCACAGCTGGGGAAGGACCATCCAAACACTCTGACCACGAAATCCATCCCCTGAGCATGAGCTGGATCCAGCTGGGGGGAGTGCCTGTCACTGCTGATGCCCATGGGGCTATCTAGGGACTTCAGTGTGCCAGTCCTATGGGGCAGGTTCTTATTATTGGAGGAGGGTTGACCTTAGACACTTGAAGAAGCGTTCACATGTGCCACCCCCTATGGTACTTTACAAATTCTGAGCAAGGGCTTCGACCTCACAGTTGAGACCCTCTGCTCTGTTTGGCAGCAGAAGATACAACGTTGTCTCCCCAAGTTCTGAGCCTATAGATGTTTCTGTCAGTGCCATGATTGTCCAGAGTCTAGATAAATGCCTCCAGGGCAGCAGAGAATAGGAAGGATGGAGAGGCAGATGTTGACTATGGGCCAAGGAGGAGAGAGACGCTTGGGCACTAGGCAAGCAGTGCCTTCGGGGCAGGTTGCTGGAGGAGAGCCAGGGCCTTCCTCCACCAGGGCGATGTCAGACGTGGACGCACAAGCAAAATCCCACCTCTGGAGGAACATCTCCATGGGCGGAAGTGCTAGAGGCCGGCACAGCGAGCAGGCAGCAGCGAGGTCAACCAGACAGGACAGGAGAAGGGCATGAAAAGTTTGGGTCTGGCCAAATTCAAGGTGAGTTCTTTGATATACTCTGAGAGACAGCAAAAATCTGTTTTTTTCTTGCAACTCAGAACCAAGAAGCTAGCCCATGTACCTCTCTGTCAGCAAAAGGAAGAACTTGGTTGGCTCCAGAACCTTGGGAACTAATCACATCTGCATCTGATTGCTTAGAATTGTCCCCTCACACAACATGGACCAATCACACCTTAGCATCTCCATTATGGTGACCCAGACATGTTTCAGCATTGCTACTCGTAATCCTTCTGAACAGGGGGGCAAATGGACTAATCATACCTTAGTAGCTTATACCTTATAAGCTTTATACTTTAGTAGCTTCCCAGATTGAGCCAAGCAATAACCCCCCTTCCAGTACTAGAAACCATCCAAGCTACAGGGCTTTATCTTTCTTGGTGACCCCTTTTGTTTGTGTTGGGCATGATGAAGGGGTGGCATGATGAGCGGGGGGTGGGGGGGGCTCTGGCTTTTACGTCTGTCTTCATCTTCAGTGCTGCAACTCTTGGGAACATAGTGGCTGAGCCTGGAAACCCTTTGGGCTCATGTTTTGGGGGATCCAGGACTCTTCTCTTTTGAGGAAGGGAACAAAGGGAAGCAAGTGGTTCTTGCATCATGCCCTGTCAGCTTGGCTCAGCAAGGAGTGTGGTCATGTACCCTTTGCCCTACAGGACTGACAAAGGCCCAGGAAATCCATCCACAGAGCAGGCCTTAAAGAGATTGGGGAGTCTTGTATAAGCTCAACAGGAACAAATAAGCATGACCATGGCTCCAACCTTTCTACACAAACAAATGCAGCTTATGCTCCCGCAGTGCTATGCGGGAGCCGCAAGTCAAGTCCGGGAGAAGGTGGTCAGGGAATAAAGGAAGGATCTGAGAAGCGGAGAACTGGTGGGAATTGGTGGCAGGCAAGGACAGGAAACGATGGTTGTGGGGAGCTGGGGGTGGGCCAGGGGAGGTTGGGTTTTTAAAGACCAGTGACCAAGATTGGAAGCGAACATCACTTCAGGGTCAGCAATATTAATGCAAAACACACACTGCATGGGACTTAAGAGACATGAATTCTAATCCTCAGTCCGTCCCTAACTAGCTGCGTGAGCTGCGGCAACTCACTCTGTGTCTCTGTTAATGTGTGCAGAGGTAAGAAGGGGCAGACAAAGTTTAAAACCAAGCCTTGAAAGCTGACCACAGATCTGAGGCATCCTGGAGGGGAGGGAAGGGGGGGGCGCTAGTGAGGAGGCAGGGAGAGGTAAGAGGTGGGGAGAGCCTAGGGGGCTACGGTGGAGGACTAGGGCGCTTTGGTGGAGGGAAGGCTGCAGTGATCACACCTGAGGGTAGAAATCCTATATCAAAAAATTAATAAGGATATAAAACATAGTTCATTGCAAATAAATAAATAAACAAATAGAGGTAATAGATGGCCTTTTACCAAGGGGATTGAGGGAGAGTCTAGAAAGCTTCTGAAGAATTGTAAGCACTGTCCTCCGATTTGCTGCTATCATTCACATTTAGCTCTAGGGCCTTTGGTGCCTTTTCAGCCTCTGATTCTAACCCCTCAGGAACTCAATGAGTTGTCCAGGATCATCTGGGACATGAGATGCCAGTTACTTCTGCTAACTCTCTCTGGGGCGCTGGCCTGAGGCAGCTCCGTCTGTGGGGCACTCCCTTCTAAGAAGCAAAGAGAGCCTCCACCAGTTCAGCCATGACTGTGTACCCCAAATCACCTCTTCTTCCTCAGACCCTGGCTCTGTGCACTGCTGGTACAGGGGGGACCTGACCAAACAGAAACAGTGTGCTGGCTTGTGTGTGTGTGTGTGTGTGCATGTGCACGCGTGCACACACACTTATGGGGTGGGGGTGGCACAGAGAGAAATATTTGTCATATTATTTAAGACAAAGCTTACCTTACTTCTCCCAGGTTTCACAGTGCTTTTAAAATTTTAATTCAAATCCCCTGGGGCTCTAGTTAAAATGCAGATTCTGATTCACTAGGTCTGGGAAATGAGGGCAAAATCCTGCATTTCTTTCCTGCAAGTTTCCTTGGACCTCATTTAGAGAAACAAGGCTGCAGGTTACCACCCCCCTACCCCCAGCTCTGACACATGTGGTCTGGAAGGTAAGCTTGATGACAGGCTCTCTCTCTCTCTGTCTCTTTCTGTCTCTCTGTCTCTGTCTCTCTGTCTCTCTCTCTCTCTCTCTCTCTCTCTCTCTCTCACACACACACACACACACACACACACTTGCAAACACATATCTGTGCATCCTCTGTTGCGTATGCTGTGCATCCTCTTTCCTGCCTCCATGGACACAAGGCTGAGGTCAGGCCCTCACACAGAGCAAATATGCCCCTGGGCTGAACAAAGTCTCCTCCTGCCAGAAGCAACCCCAGGGACACTGAGCTTCCTCTCTCAAAGTAGCAAGCACAATGAGAGGCTTCTCTGCTCTCAGTCTCCTCCTCCTCTGGGGGCCCCGGGATGACTCACTGCCGTGCACCAGGGGAGCCACTCACCACCTTGAAGTCTTCAGCGCTGCAGATCTCCCCCCGAAAGTGGCAGGAGAGCAGCATGTCTCTAATGTCGTGTCCTGCACGGTCGTAGAACTCCCGCATGTTGAAGGGCTTGGGCTTGAAGCTGCGGAAGTTGGCCTTGTCCTGCAGTATCTCCAGCTGCTTTTCATCTGCCATCTGTGTGTCTGGTATCTCATACCTGGAGCCCCGGGAGGGGGGGGAGCAGCCCATGCATCAGCATAACCTTTGGCTCCAGGGTCGCATAACCAATTTCTGAGGGTGAGGGGACAGCATCCTGCCCTGGGGATCAGGCCTGGGCATGGGCGAGGAAGGAGTGCTGAGTGTGTTCAAAGGTTCTGCCCCTTGGGCTCTGAGAGGACAGAAGGATCTGCAAGTGCTGTCCAGAGGTGTCCAGAGATATCAAGGAACTGTGGCGATTATACCATAGTCTCTTCCCTTTAATAATGGTCTGTCCCATGTCTGAAGTGTGGTGAGACCACAGCGGCACGAGAGTGGGTAAAGGGCACTCCAGAAAGGGTGACAATGTCTCAGGCTGGGAAGGGGCAGAGCTATTTTGGACTATGATGGGACCGGGGATTGGGTGCCCTTAATTGGGTGCTCAGCTTTGCTGTGAGCGGCAGGTTTGAAGGGGCTGGAGGTCAGGATTCGCTGGGCTTCATGGTGGGTTAGAGAGGCAAGTTCTGTGATGGGGAGTTGGGGTGCATGCAGCTCTAGGAAGGAATGGAGGGGTGGTTGGGAGCCACTCACCTGTTGTTGAGCAGGGCCAGCAGCTCCCCTGCGTGGTACAGGTCATTCTTGGAGACTTGGCTAAAGCGGAACTCGTTGAGGTTGCACAGCGTGACGGCAGGGAAGGTGAGCTGGGAGGCAGCCACTTCGTCAAGCTTGGTGACATGGTGGTAGTGGAAGTAGTACTGCACACGCTCGGTGCACACACACAGCAGCACAGCCAGTGAGCCCAGGAAGCACAGAGCCCAGAGTGCCCGCTTCAGAGACAGCCGCTCATAGGAGAAGATGTGGGCCAGGCCATGCAGGGTGGAGCTGCTGGCGAAGGCCTGGATGCTCACGGGCTGGACGCCGCCCACCTCTTCCTCCTCAGCCTTCAGTTCCATGCTGGCCGAGGAGACCCTGGGGGAAGGGGCGGTACACATGAGGCCCCTCCACATGTGTCCATCTGGAATTCCCATGTCCAGAGTTCACTGCCCCAGGGCAGAAGACTTGCCTGTCACGCCAGCCCAGACCTGTGATGGGGAGCCGGGGTGCGTGCAGCCCCCAGAACAAGATTTCTCAAATACTGGGGCTCTGGGGGTCAGCTCAGGCCAAGAGAACACTCTCCAAGGGAAGCTTCCCCCAGGCCAGGGAAGACTCCAGATGTAGTCATCACAGGGAGAGGGAAGTCCCAGTGTTCCCACAGGGAGGCACAGGAGTTCCCTCCAGATGTGGGGTCACTATGGGACAGGAACGCCCACCCCATTCTGGAGATGGAAACTACCCGGAGGGGTTGAATCTGGGGGTGAGGAGCACTTGGTCATGGATGTCCCCAAGACTAGACATTTGCCTCGCTGAGCCAGCCTGGGCCAGAACCCCTCCAGGGAGACAGGTACCTTTGGGGAGCGGCCCGGCCTGAGTCCTCACCTGCTCCAGTCCTCGCAAGGGCTGCGGGCTGCGTGTGTGTGTTTGGGGCGGAGGGTGGGGCAGCGGAGGGCGGCCCGCGGTGGCTGCATGTGTGTGTGGGGGGGCGCGGTTCCCCATGACAGCGAACTGTCCCCGCCCCGACACAACGCCCCCCCCCAGTCCAGCTTCTCGTTGCAGCCAGATCCCCTGCTCGGCCCCCGCACCCCTCCCCAGCCTCCGGGCCACCCCTGCTAGCAGCTGGGGAGAGCGAGCGCGCAGGGAAAGTCCCGGCTTCGGGGCGCTGGGGAGTCCTGAGCCCGAGGCGGGGTGGGGGATCAGACACCCACCTGCGGGGGCTTCGGGAACCCGGCAACCGGCGGCGGGTCCTGGGGCGCGGGGCCAGCTGCGGGCTCAGAGCCCGGCCGCGGAGGGGCGCATGGCCGGGAGCCGGGGCCGCGCCGCCGCGCAGAGCCCTGCAGGGAGCGGCCGCCTGGCCCGGCCGGCTCGGCTCGCTCGGCCGCGCTCGCCGCCTGCTCGCCTCTCGGCGCGGAGCTCCCGGCGGGCGCGGGCGCGGGCGCGGCGCGGTGCTCTCAGCCCCGGGATCTGCAGGGATCCATCGTCCGGCCGGGAGGCGGCGGGCGGGGGCGGGCGAGGGCGCGCGTGCGCCTACGAGCGGCGGCGAGGGTGTCTCCGGCCGGGGTGCGCGACCGGACGGTGGGCGCCCGCGGCCGCCTCGCCCCCTCCTGCCCGCCGCTCGCGGCGGCGCTGCCTCCCCTGGCCCGGAGCCGGCTCCCGCCCGCGAGGCCTGGGATCCGTGTGGTTTGTGTGTGTGTGTGTCGCGCACGCGTGGGGAGGTTGGGGGGAGGGAGGGTGTCTGCCCCCCGCGTCCCCTCCCCGCGCTGTCTCCTTCGGATCGATGCTCCTGCCTCTTGCCGCTGCTTCCTCTGGTGACACACGCGCGTGCACACTCGCACACGCACACGCACGCTCAGGCTCCGAGGCACACTTGGCTGATTCCAGCACTCGCCCGTGTGGACACACACACAGACAGACACACGCACACACACCGGGGTCACGCCGTGCCAGTCACAGCCACTCACAGCACCCCACAGACACCCGCACATCCACAGGCCTAGCCCAGCAGGCAGGCGCTCACCCACTTCACGCAGTCACCTGGTCTTAGCCCTGCTCTTCACATGTGACAGGTACACGCATGCACACATGCAGACAGGCACACAGCCTTGGCCACCCAAACCCCATCTTTGGAGGCCTGGGCTTGCCTTGGGGTGTGTGTGTGTGTGTGTGTGTGTTTGTGTTGGGGTGGGGGTTCCGTGTGCAGTCCTTCACCATCAAACCTCTAAAGAAGGAGCAGAAAGAAGGAAAACAAACAGAGGTCAAGGAAATTTGGACAAGAAACAGGGGAGCAGGCTTGGAAGGAGGGGGTGTGGGGGTGGGGATCAGGATAGTGAACAGGATGAGGAAGGATGGAAGGGGGCTCTGTACTCAGGGATGGAGCAGAATTCTGGGGCGCTGGCCCAGGCCAGGGGCTGCTCCTATAGCTCTCACCTCTCCTCTCCCTCCCTCCTCCTCTCTGAGAGGCCTTGGGGGGCCCTCCCTATCCAATTAACAGAGAAGGAGCAATCAAAGCGAAGTTGTTAATTTGCTGATGCTCATTAGGGGCTCTTAGCACAGAGACTGTTGAGGTCTGATGGTGTCAGATGATGGGGAGGGGGGTGTGGGGGCCCATAATTCTATCTCTAGCAACTCTTTCACTCCACTTGCAGCCTGGCACAGCTCTGGGGGAAGGAAGGTGTGAAGAGCGTTCCCAGGATAAGGTGCTGGGCTTTAAGATAGAAGAGTGACCCTGTAATGAGAAGAGGCTGGAAAGTGGAAAAGAAGTAGAGAGAAGTTGAACAAGAAGCTGTGAGCAGGGGCACACGGGAAGCGGGGAGAAGGAGCTGGAGATCCCTAGAGGGACTCTGGATTTAGGGAGGTGGAGAAGGGAGAGGCGCATCCATTTACTAGGGGCCTGGGTGGGCTGCTACGCAAGGAAGGGAGGCCCTTGGGTTCTGGGTTCTGGCTGGGGAGCTGTCCAGCAGCACCAGGAGGGGCAAGAGGGCATCCATGTCTCTGGGAAGCCACTGGGTGGCAGCACTCCCTCAAATACTTAGGGTAAACCCAAGGGGGTATTTGGGAGTGGGATTCCCCCTGGGAGGGCCCTGAACAGGGACTAGAGGAAACATTAGGCAGCTTCTGATTCCTGTATTCCAAGCATCCTTGGGGGAGGGGAGGATCATCTTGGAGCATCTGTAATTCCCCTAACTCCCCACCCTGGCAGGCTGAGTGACACATAGAGCTTCTTCAAATGACTGCAAATTGCTTCAGTCACTTGAGATGTTACTGAGGGAGCAGTGGCGGGGGTGGGAAGAAAGTGATGAGGTGAGGTGGGGGCAGAGAAAGACTGATCGAGGCCAACATGCAGCCTCGGGAGGAATCTGGGGAACATCGGGTATGGGACTTAGTCAATCTCAGCTTCCAGACTTAGCCTTGCCATTTATTTGCTTGGGAAGATCCCTTGAGCTCTCTGAGCTCAGTTTCCTCATCTGTGAGATGGGTATAGTATTTATTTCACAGATGCTTTTTGAGGATTATATGAGCTAATGCATGGAAAGTGCTTAGCACACTAGCTTTATTAGTAAATCCTCCGTAAGTGGTATGCATTATTATTGGCATAAATATTTGCGTCAATTGGTAAAACCACCAGTACAACCACATCAGAGTAGTGGTTCTCAGCTCAGGCTGCACATTTGAATCACCAGAGGGGCTTTTTTTTTTTTTTTTTTTTTTAATGTGGATGCTGTGGCTCCATCTTAGATCAATTAAATTAGAATCTCTGGGGCTGGGGCCCAGATTGCCCACTTTTTGGGACCTCCACTGTGCAGTGGCCAGTCTTGAGAAAACTTGCTCTTCAGAACCTGAAGTCTGAATCAGGTTTCTGTCCTTAGAAATTCTTTCTCATGCATAACCTCAATCCCTCTTGCTATTGTTTCCTCTTGATTTGAGGTGAGATGGATCCCTGCACACATCCCCCTACTTCTGCCCTGTATATTTTAGCAAACCTCCACTCAGGCTTTTCCTATGATGAGCCCCATGATTGGCCCCAGGAACATGATGGGAAGGGGCTTAGTCCCTGCCTCCAAAACCTCTGATGTCAAAGGAGAGATGAATGTGTTGACAACTGACTCTAGCGGAAAGGCCAAGAGTGAAATTGAAGGACGGGGCAGTACTGCCAGCATAGAGTGGCAGAGGGGCAAGTCTTTCTGACAGGGCAGGGGCATTGGGGTTACTAGGGCCTCCATGACGTTACACTTACAGGATCCAAGAGCTGTGACTAGTGTCCCACTGCTCTTGTCTGCTTCTCTGTGCCCACCTTCCTCTTGTTCAGGCCCGGGCAGGTTCTAGCTTCTTCAGTCTCCTCCTACCTTTTTGTCTACATTTCTTTCCTCTCTGGCCCCTGCAGTTTCTGGACACCTGTCCCCTAAGCTTAAGGGGAAATAGGCCTGCAGAGTTTCTTCCCTCCACTGGCATGTGTGCAGGACCCTCCAAGGGCTCTGGCATTATGCTGACCCAGATTTAAATCCCACTTCTGTCACACCAACACTATGTGGTGCTAGGAGTTACTTAACCTGTCTGAGCCTCACTTTCTCTGAAAACTATAACATCTAGCTAAATGCCCTCGGAGATGAGGCAAACTGTCCTAGTAAACAGTAGGTGTTCCATCCGTAGTAGCAAGGATTATCATCCCTGAAAGACCGATAGGGGCCAATTCCCCATGGACACTTTCCTTGCAAATGGCCCCATCTGCTCTAGGTGAAGAAGCACCCTCCAGCCTCTCAGAGACAGGAGTGAGGGGGGTAGTGCAGAATTGGGGTTGGGTGGGATGAGGCCCCCCGGGACTCCCAGGCAGCTCTTCTCTGCTTCCCCATGCGTGAAATCACAGGCGTCTCAATCTGTTTGCATCCACTTCATCTGCCAGCTCAGCAAATACAGAAACAATTAAGGAGTTAATTAGCAGATGGGTGGGAAGGGGCTTCGGACCTGCGGCTGATGGGGCCCGTCAATACATCCCTCCTCACCCCTCCAGGCTCCTCATCACCCCCAGACTCTCATCTTCTCTCCCTGCTCGCTCTTCTGGTTCAAATGCTTCTCTTTCTTGTTTCTTTGCTCCCTCCCTCTTTCCTTTCTGCTTCCCCCATTCCTCTCTCTCTCTAATCTCTCTTCTCTTAGCTTTCATCTAGTCTCTGCCTTCTCCATCCTCGGGAACTCATTTCACCCTCCTCATTTCATCCAACATTTTCCCCCATCGCCCCTCCCATGCAACTAGAATTTGGGTCTCAGAAAATGTGCCTTGTGCACTAGCTCACGAGTTTAGGGTTCGTGTCTCTACGGGAGCCGGTTGGTTCAGAGTTGCCTGCCCAGGCTGGGTCCCCTCTCCGCGGACCAGAAGGCTCTCCTCTGGCCCTTGCCATCTCGCTGCATCTCTTGCTCCTGGCTCTCGGGTCTCAGCATCTCTTTCCTATGCTTGTGCATCTGAGGGAGGGGGCTGGGGGCCTCTCTTGGGTCTTGGCACTCCATCTGCACCATGAGGACCAGGCTGGACCCTTAGTTTTTCCTCCCTAGAGGGCTGGCAGATGGCCACCTTCCTTCCAGCACTGGTACCAATTTGTGTGTCAACATGCCATTTGGAGTCAGGGCTTCAGAAGGAAGGGACGATTAAAGAGATACTATATAGAGACTGAGACACAGAGAAGGGCAGAACGCAAGGGAGAGATGGAGAAAGTGGGGCCAAGACAGATTAAAGGGCAGATGTGCGGGAGAGAGGGGTGGAAGGGAGAGAGGGAGGGAGGGAGGGAGGAGGAGAGAAAGGCAGGCGAGGTGGAGACAGGGAAGGGAGCGCTCTCTCCCTCTTCCAATGCTCTGGGTCTTGGAAATTTAGGGTGAACAAAGGAAACCGAAGCCCATGGGGTTTCCCTGTCCTTGGGAAACTGCCCATTAATCCCCCACCACTTCCCTCCTGCATCAAATGTCCCAGTCTCTTTGTTTGGGGGGGTTCTGGCTGTCCTGGGAACAGGTCTATCCTGTTTTCTCTGTGACCCTCACCCCTCACCCCTCAGTGGGCAGCATCTGTGTTGATAGCCAGAGGAGGGGAGGGGAGAAGGGTCATGGATGCCAGGGAAGTTGGCTACACTCAGAGCATGGATGGCAGCACCTTGAGGGCAGGGCCCATATCTCCAGCTCTCGGATGCCAGGACCTGGCTGAGCCTGGCCATGGCAGACACTCAACAGTCTTTAGTGAGTTGCATCCATGAAGAGCACCCTGGGGCCCATGGCCTGGTCTTCAGGCCTGACGGACGCCTTCCTTCTCCTGCATCAGTTGGTCCTGAGGGGCACTGGTCTCTGAGGTGCGCCCCAGCACAGGCCTTCCCCTCTGTGCTCTCCCACCGGAGAGGAGGGCCCCTCTGCAGCAACAAGGATGCCTTCCTTGTGGACACTCCTCCCACCTACCCAGGCCAGTCAGGAAGGCTCAATCTCAGTGCCCACGGCGGGGCAGCCAGCCGGAGGAGGCAGTGTCGGTGAATAATTCATGGGGCTGGGAGGCCCTTATCTCCCAGGCCGGCCCCACCCCGGGCCCCTACGCCAGGCCGCCATCCCGCCGGCTTCCCGCTTTATCTCAAGGCCCAGCTTGTAATGCAGCCCGCCATATCACAGGCAGAAGGGGAGATTAATTTTCTGGTTTTGCATGGGAGGGGAAAAGGAGGGGACTCGGGGAAGTGCTGGGGAGCAGAAACCAGGATCTTTCCGATTTCAGACTCCAGCGGCTTAATCCTCTCCCAGGCCTGCAAGAAGGGGAGGAAGAGGGTGTTGCCAGCCAAATTTCATCATCAGCGGCAGCCCCAACAGAGGGAGGCGGCGGTGAGGGGCAAACAGACGGGAAAGGCAGCAGCGCTGGCGCAGAAAGGGGAGTTGTTTGGAAACAGGGTAAAAGGCGGCCCTCTCAGCCTGGGCTCGCAGACGGCTGGGCTCTCGGGAGCTGGGAGGCAGGCTGTGGGGATGCACACGTGGGCGCATGTATGTCCACTTGGGCTTCCGGCACCGGGGCATACTCCCCAGGGAGGTGCAGCAGCCTGGTGTCTTCCACACCTCATACAACCTGGCATAGTGGAGTCTAAAAAATGTTGACTAATGGGGGGCTGTGTGTCTGGGGGAATGCTGATGAGCTGAGCAGATACAGCTCCACATGCTCCTGGAATCTGGTTCTGCCATCTTTCCATCTGCCCCTGGGGCCCTGGCACATGCAGACTGCTGGCTCCCCTTAGGCTGTTTCCTGAGCACCCCCTCCCAGGACTACAGAGGCCTAAGGGGGCTGGGGGCAGGGGGGAGCTTCAGGTCCCTGATGCTTTCGCTTAGACAAACAACTAACCAGCACTAGAGGAATCCCCGCCCCTTAGCTGACTATGTACCATGATCTGGGCTGGGCAGCCATGTGTTTTCCAAGATTATAAGAAGTGAGTCTCGCCGTCAAGGAGCTTATAGTCCAACCGGATAACCAGACACATAGGTAATTGGCTCTGATGCATGACAGAAGGTGATGTTTGCCAGGAAAGAGCTACCAATGAGGGCCTCCCTGGTGGTGAAACGGGTTAAGACACAACCTTTGAAGCTATCCCCAGCCACTGCAGCATGAGTTCTATCCCCGGCTAGGAAGAATCCCACATGGCACAGGAGACCTCTCCTTACTCGCGCTCTGCTCCCCTCAGCAATGTATTTCAGTCAATCTGCCTGTTCTGTTCCCCACTTACACACCTCTGGCTTTTACCCCAGTTCTTGTATGCATAAATAAATAAATCTTTAAAAAAAAAAAAAGAAAAAAGAAAGTGCTACCAATGACATGCTCCAAGGAGGGAGGGAGTTGATGGTGATGAGGAAAGTGTCATGGAGGGTAAAGCATTTGAGATGGGTTTTGAAGGATGGGTAGGAGTGTGAATTGGTCATAATGATATGGGAAGGAGGCAAGACATTTTAAGAAGAGGAACAGTGTAGAAGAGATAATAGGGAACCAGGGTAAAACAAAGAGATAATAACTTTGTGAGCCTGGTAGTTGAGTGAGCTTAGTCTGGGAAGCTAGCAGAGGTAGGACATAAAGGCTCCTGACATTGTGTGGAGGAGGGTCACTGGGGAGCAGTTGAAGGGTCTGGAGCAGGAGATGGCACAATCAGGGTGGGGTGGCGGAAGATAAAGATAGCCAAGATTATTTCACACTTGTGTCCCACGTATAGGTTGGAAATGCCTTGGGAGGAAGGATCTCATTAAATCCTCACAACCACCCTCTTAGATGGGTCATAATAGCATCCCATTTATAGGTGAGGAAGTGGGATCACAGAAGTGTTAGCAATAGAATGGGATTAACTGAGGGCCTCCCTGGTGGTGCAAAAGGTTAAGCACCGCACTATGAAGCTGTCTGCAGTCCCTGCAGCACAAGTTCGATCCCCAGCCCACCAGAGAGCAACCCACATGGCACAGCAGACCTCTCCTGTCTCACCTGCTGCTCCCCTCAGCAGTGTATTTCAGTCAGTCTGCCTGTTCTGTTCTTGGTGAATCTTCTCACTCCCCTCTGCATCTCTGGCCTGGGATTGGGCCTCCCTGGTGGCGCAGCAGTTGAGCGCTGGGTTACAAAGCTACCCGCAGCTTCTGCAGCACTGGTTATATCCACGGCCACCGGGTGAGGGTCCCGCATGGCGCGCAGACCTCTCCTGCCGCCCGCTGCTCCCCTCAGCAGTGTACTTCGGTCCTTCTGCCTGCTCTGCTCCCCGCTCTGGCTCTGGTGAATTCTCTCACCCTCCCACGCTTCTGACTGTACCCAGTGCTTGTATAAATAAATAAATAAATCTTTTAAAAAAAAAAAAAAGAATGGGATTAATTGGTACAGCAGAAATCAGAGAAGGGAAGTTTAGGATTACAAATTCTTTAATGTCTCAGGCAACTTTGGACATGGAGAGGGAGGAATCCTTTTTTTTTTTACTTTAATGTCCCATCTATTTTTTTTTTTTTTTTTTTTTTTTGGTGGGACCCTTGCTAGTGGCTGGGGATTGAACCGGCGCTGCAGAGGCTGCGGGCAGCCTCACAACCCAGTCCCATTTATTCTTTACTCAACTATTACACATTCTCCTAAGAATTTTCATACTGCTTATATAATCAATGAATCAAAACCTTACAGATTTAGCAAATTATATTTCCCCAAATATTTAAACATTGATTGCAAATAAAACCAAACTCTTCATAAATCAGTTATTTTTAAAAACAACTTTAAACGTCTTCAGAGCCTCCCTGGTGGCTCAGGGGTTAAAGACAGTGCTATCAAGCTGCCGCAGGTCACTGCAGCATGAGTTTGATCTCAGCCAGGGAGTTGACCTATGTTGGGCAACAGACCTCTCCTGTCTCGCCCGCTGCTCCCCTTCCCCCTAACACCCTCAGCAGTGTATTTCACTCCATTCACCTATTCTGTTCCCCACTCTGCCTCTGGTGAATCTTCTCACAGTCCCCCCACCCCTCCGGCCTGCACCCCAGTTCTTGTATACATAAATAAATCTTTAAAAAAAAATCTTCAAAAGCAGGCAAAATAAGGAATATTACAAGGGAATTTCCTTTTTTCCCAGTGTTCCTAAAATTAGTTTCCTTAGTCTTTCTTTTTTTCTTCCTGGAGTAGCATTTTCCTGACTTCAACTGGCGAGTCCAGGCTCTCCTGCACTAGCAGGATGAAACTGCAGAGGGGCTTGGCTGGAGGTGATTTGGAATGGGGCGCACAGGTCCTGGTGGGTCGGGCTTCCAGGGAGAGTCTCCTGTACTTCATTATGCTGCTCTTCGCTTATTTCGTCAGTGTCCTCTTTGTGCTCAGGCCAATCACAGATTCTGAATTTGTGTGTGTGACCCTAATCTTTTCCCCAAAATGATTCTGATTCTGAGTGTCTTATCTTTACAGTGCAGCCCACTGTGTTCCGAGTGGGGCCTGGTCTGGTTCAGTTAAGTCTAAAGCCCCTGGTCAATTGGTTAACTGGAACTCCATCCTCTCCTTCTCATCGGCCGCTAAGACCTACGCTATTGTCAGCGAGGGCACTGAAGCAAGGTTCTAAGACGAGGCATTAAGGGCTTGAATTAGGGCAGAGGCAATGAAAATAAAAAGGGAAGGACAGTTTTCAGAGGCTCCATGAAGGCAAAATTGACTTCCATTAAATGCGAGAGAGTAGTTCACCTCCTAGAATAAAATGAAAATACACATGTAGACCCTTTGTTCCTTATATAGCACCACTAAATCCTACTTGTTCTTGCTTTTGTTATTATGTTGCCATTATGAGATGGTTAAGGACAAAATCTTAGGGAGTTCACCTAAATTTTTTTAAAGATTTATTTATTTATGCTTACAAGAACTGGGGTACATGTAAGTCAGAGGTGTCGGGGGAGTGAGAGGATTCACCAGAGACAGAGTGGGGAGCAGAACAGGCAGATCTACTGAAATACACTGCTGAGGGGAGCAGCAGGCGAGGCAGGAAAGGCCTATTGTGCCATGTGTGTTACCTCCCTGGCTGGGGATTGAACTCGTGCTGCAGTGGCTGAGGGTAGCTTCATAGTGCTGTGTCTTAACCTCTTGCACCACCAGGGAGGCCCCGGGAGTTCACCTAAATTTAAGGGGTGAACAGAAGGCAGGGGGCATGAAAGACAGCTAGAAAATAAAGGCGACTGAGAAAAATGGGTTGAAGAGAAGGAGGCCAGACAGGTGTCAGCAGACAAGAGGGTGGAAGGCAAGCGGACAGTTGAGTTTATTTTACCAAGGTCCAGGAGAGAAGAGTTGAGGGTCTAGACTAGGGTGAGAATAGTATGGGTGTGTCAGGAGAGAGGGAGGACACAGAAGAGGTAAGTCCAATCTTAGAGACAGGGTGGGAAGCTAGTGGAGCCAGATGGAAGGGTGGTGAGTCTAAGGTCATGCTCCCGGGCGTGGGGGGCCTGGCCCAATGCAGGGAAGGGATGCTGTGGTGCTCTGGGTGTCTACAACGCACAGGATGAAATTTCCCATAGTGACCAGGTTGGAACCTCCTTTGCCAACAGAGGCTAATAGCTCAGTCACATGACTTTCCAGCGATGCTGTCACCCTCAACTCACCCTTCACCCTTCTCACAGGAACCAGGATTAGAGAAGTTTAGAATGGGCAGGGTCCTTCGAGATCATCTAATCCATCCTTTGCCATCAGCGACCACTATTTAACAGAGGAGGGATTGGTGTGATCCAGATAGGCAGAGGGGGCGGGGAAGACACAGATCATTTTGATGCATTAGTTGGAGAGTGAGGAGATCTGATCAGAAGTGAGAACCATCGAGGAGTCCCATGGAGATGAAGTTTGCAGTTGGAAGCGGAAAAGAAGTACATGGAGGTACAATTCATCCATGCAGGGTTCTAGACCTTCCAAAGCATTCCCTGTGCTAAACAGGCAAAGTAGTATCATCTTCTTTAAAAGATAAGAAAACTATTGAATGAAGGGATTTAGAGATCGGCAGCTTCCCAGCCCATCCTTGGGGAGTGAGGCCTGGGAGAAGCCTCAAGTCTTCTGCTCCAGTGGGGGGCAGTTTGGGGTGAAGAGGATGGTGCACCTAAGTCACAGGTCCTTCAGCTGATGACAATGGGCAAATTATTCAATCCCCATGTCCATTACACCTACTTTTCAGGCTGGGGTATGACCAGATAGCATATGAAAAACACTGTGTGGTGCTTGGACATGAACGTTAATTCCATGCCTACAGAGCGCCCATCTACTTACCCGGAGGCCGAGCAGGCTTGTCTCGCTGGCTTGAGGGCAGACCCACCATAGTGCACAACTACAGGAGGCACCACGTGGACAAGAGGGTGAGATGAGTGAAAGCAGGCTACCAACCTCCCCTCCAGAACGTCTTTCAGGACTGACTCCTCAATTCAGACTCATCCAGTTTCCCCAGAGAGACCAATGCCCTCCACCCACCTGAAGGGCAGGGCCCAGAGCCAGAATCCTAGGGTTGAAGGGCACCCCGTGGAGCTTCTGAAAGACCCTCAGGCCCATCCTTCAACCAGGGAACACACCAAATAACCAGACCACACCATCTTCACAATTGTTTACAGCTTTTATAGCTGCTGCTTTACTGCTCCTCACACCACCCCAGGACACGGCCTCATTACTTGCTTGGTCCTCTAGGGAGCTCAGAGAACTTAAGTGATGTTGCCCAAGACCACTGAAGTGGCGAGTGACTGAGCTGACCCCAGGTCTCAAGTTGTCACCCCACGTCCCAATGCCGCAAGGCTCAGAGAGGCTTCGTGACTTGCATGAAGTCCCTATTTGGATGTAGTAGAGGGTTAGACCCCAGGCCGCCTCTGCAGCCCCTAGAGCACTGTTCTTTCTGCTCTATCACCCTGCGCAGGGAGAAAAACTGCTGCGGGAAACAAGTTTGGCAGTAGAAAGGGAGAAATGAGGGGGGGTGGGGGGTGGGGGGCGAGAGGAAGGAGCGGGAGCCCGGTGGGTGACTGCGGAGGATGGGGTCGATAAGGAGATGGGAACACCAGGGTCCCCAGTTGGCTGGCGCTTGGATCAGCCCTCCCCACTCTGCCAAGCCTGGGGCTGCAGGCTGCCAGTGCGCCTCCATAAAGACCCCCAGAGAGCCGGAAATCAAATATTCCTCCTCCCCTGCTCAGGCAGCCTTATTGCCATTGACAGCAAATGTATTGCTCTAATCTTTTCTCATTTTGCCAGGATGGGCTCCATTCTGACCTCCCTCCCAGCCCGAAGCCTTAGCAGAGGGGGGAGGGATGCACTGAGCTGGGAGGGAGATACAGCCGTTGGGCTGTAAATGGGGCAGCTGCTGTGATCCCAAATTTGATAGGACCTGGTCTCTGGAAGGCTGAAAGGGCTCAAGAATTTACAGATCTCAAGGGGGAATCCATGACTGAGGGTTCCCCTGTGAAAGCAGATGGGGAAGGTTTGGTGGACAAAGAGGAAAAAGGCCCTGCACCCCAGGGAAACAGACTTCTGCAAAGCACAGGCGTGTGTGTGTGTGTGTGTGTGTGTGTGTGTGTGTGTGTGTCCGCGCACATGTGTTGAAACTAAAATTCTAAGTTTGGGAGATGATGGTGTTGAAATACAGTTCTTGGATAAATAAATACACTCTTGTATAAATAAATACCACTCTTCAGAGTGGTCAGCATGGTCCACCTGTCTGGATGTCCACTCTGCAGCCCAGAGAAGCCAGGCCAATATAAATGCTCCCTGCTCCTCTGGCTGCCTCACCTTCTGGTCTTCCCTGCTTAGATGGGCACTCAGGCTTGGCAAACTTCACTGAGGCACCACGGAAGCACCAGAGATGTAGAAGGAAGGGAGGTGAAGGATTTGGGGGGCACTCAGCCTACAGATCAAAGCTGGTGCCCTGAGCTCAAGGGAAGAGGGGCCAGGTAGGGCAGTGTGATTGTGGAAAGAAATTTGTTACTCAGAGTCAGATGGGTCCAGTGCTCTGGCCTAAGGGAGTGAGAGGCTCTGAGTCCTTTATTTGCTCTGCTAAAATCAACCCCGAGTGTGTGTGTGTGTGTCTGTCCCAGCAGAGGTGCCAGCTGAGTCCATTCATGGTGAGCACCTATCTGTTTGCATACAGCTGCAGGTAGGCCTGCAGACTTTTCTGAAGCTTGATAGTTACAAGTATGACAGGGCCTCAGCCTCAGCATCGGGAGTCCACCTTTTTTATTTTTTTTTTTTAAAGTTTTCTGGCCCCTGCAAGGGGGGAATTCCTGACTGGAGAGGTTGAAGCAGATCAGAGGTCTGCTCAGGGTTCAGCAGGGCTCAGTGGGAGTGACCTAGTGCAGAAAGGATGCTGGACGTTCTTCCCTCCGGCCATGAACTGCTGTCTCCTACTGAAGGTTACGTGTCTTCTCAGCGACGGAATGAGGTGGCGGTCTCTTTTTGAAAAGAGCTTGGAATCTGGTGGAGATGAGTTCATACCCGCTCTCCCAAACAAAGCTCTTTGGGGCCTGGGCCCCTGGGAGAGGCACATGTGTGTTTCTGAAGGGCACCTGGCTCTCTTTGAGTTTGACTTAGTTCAACACTGTTCATTTCAATAGGGTCATTCTTGGGTGTGGGTAGAAGTCATGGATCTGGGACTTTATGTTGTTGTTGGTTTTACTTGTTAATGAGAGGAAGATGGTTTTCAGAAGAGAGAGAAGACAGGGAGGAACAATGGCTCACGGTGTGCCAGGGGCTATGCTAAGAGTTTGGCAAACGTCTCATTATTCCTCCCAACAGTCCTTTACATTATAATTATCACCCCAAATTATTTTTTTTAAGATTTATTTATTTATACAAGAACTAGGGTACAGGCCAGAGGCGCAGGAGGTGAGAGGACTCACCAGAGACAGAGTGGGGAACAGAACAGGCGGATTGACCATTGACTGAAGTACACTGCTGAGGGGAGCAGTGGGTGAGACAGGAGAGGTCTGCTGCACCATGTGGGTACCTCTCTGGCTGAGGATTGAATTGGTACTGCAGTAGCTGTGGATAACTTCATAGTACTGATGCTTAACCCCTTGTGCCACGAGGGTGGCCCCAATGTCTCTTTTTTCTTAAAGCTTGCTGACTGCTTCACTTCGACTTTTCTCTCCATTGATATCTTACCCAGCCTTCAAAACGTTCCCATCTGGGCCTCCCTGGTGGCATAGCTGTTGAGCGCTGGGTTGCGAAGCTGCCCACAGCCTCTGCAGCGCGGGTTCGATCCCTGACCACCGGAGGAGGGTCCCACATGGTGCGCAGACCTCTCCTGCCACCCGCTGCTCCCCTCAGCAGTGTATTTCGGTCCTTCTGCCTGCTCTGCTCCCTGCTCTGGCTCTGGTGAATTCTCTCCCATCCCGTGCTCCTGACTGTACCCAGTGCTTGTATAAATAAATAAGTAAATCTTAAAAAAACAAAAAAAAAAAAACAAAAAAAAAACAACCAATCAACCAAACAAACAAACAAAAAACGTTCCCATCCCTAAAGGGCTCCCTCTTGGGCCTCCCTGGTGGCTCAGGCTGTCTGCAGCCTCTGTAGTGCAGGTTCCATCCGGGCCTGCCAGGGAGATACCCACATGGCATGGCAGACCTCTTGTCTCCCCCACTGCTCCCCCGAAAAGGGCTCCCTCTCTCTTGACCCTGAGATCTCAATCCCTACCCCTCAATCTGCCCAGTTTGTACCTCACCCCACCCACCCCATCGCTGAGCCTAACACGCTGCCTGGCAGAACACGCAGAATCTCAGCTCTCCACGGAGGGAACAACAGCGGTCTGGAGAGCGACCTCTAGACACCCGAGAACAAACCAAAAGGAACCGGAGGGAGAGGCTGCGTGGGGGGGAGAGGACAAGGACAAACACTGCGGGTGGCCGCGCCGAGGGCAGCCAGGGACTGAGTGCCCCCCTCTCCCCACTGCTCTGGGAACCGGGGCGCGACTCCTGGGCAAGTGGCCCGCTGCTCGCGAGTGGCGCGCGGGGGCGGCGGGCGGCGGGCGCCCGGGCTGCCACCCGCATCCTCCCATTAGCATAAATTCCATTAGCGGCTCGCGGCGGGGGGCGGCGGCCAGGCCGGGGGAGGAGCGGGGCGGACGGGGTAGTCGGGCCGCGGGATCGCCCTCCCCTGCGCCGGCTGCGCCCGCGGCGCGCGACGCGGCCGAAGCCTCCTCCGACGGCCGCGCGTTCCGGTCCACAGAAGCCCTTTTACAGCCATTGCCTCGCTGGCACCTCACAACCACCCGGCCGGGGGGGCCGGGGGCGTTCACCAGCGCAGGGGATTAAATAACCGGGTCAAGATCTCTGTGCTAATAGCTGGCAGGGACGGGAATCCGAGGCTTGCTTTGTGTCACCAGATCGCAGACTCTTCCCGTTATGGGTGCAGCCTTAGAGGGCCTGCCGACCCAGAAGAAAGGGGGTTAGGACTCTCTCTTCCCCTTATGATCGTGGCCGTGACACACACAATACACACACACACACACACACACACCTTTCTTGTGCTTTCTTCTCACTTTGGAGGAGCGAGGTGTAGGAAAGAAGGTGTCTTCATTCTGGACACAGGCACTGGGTGTTGGGGTGGAGTGGAGTTCCTTCCCCTGAGTTCATCAGTCCACTAAAATGGCTATTTATTGGAGTTGCAAAAGCAAAAAAAAAGAAAAAGAAAAAAAAGAAGAAACAGCAAATTAGAGGAATTCCATCCCTTGTTCTCTGTGAGTTTATAGTGTAGTAGGGAAAAGCAAGAATATTTACTGAGCTTTTACTGTGTGCCAGGAATTGTGTTTTTGGTGGACCTCTCATTTATTCCTTTCAACAACTCTGTGAAATTGGTATTATTATTTCCAATTACAGAAGCGTCGGCAAAAGCACAGATGACTTGTGAAAGGTGTTTAACTGGTATCTGAAAGACTGAGGGAGAAGAAACAAATGAAATGACTTATGTGTACGGAGAGGAAGAGGGTGCTAGAGAGTTTACAGCAAAGGCTTTAGTCTGTTTTTTTTAAGTTGTCTTGGAAGGGATAGGGGGACTCACTAGGTTTTCACTTGGCAGTGCTGGTGGGGAAGAGGAGCCGCAAGTGCCAGAGGAGGATCAGGAAGTACAGGCCCAGAGCAAGCAAGGGCCAGGTTAGGAGAGCCTAGTTAAGGAGTTGGTCTTTCTTTCTTTCTTTTTTTTTTAAAAAAAGATTTATTTATACAAGCACTGGGTACAGTCAGAAGTGCGGGAGGGTGAGAGAATTCACCAGAGCCAGAGCGGGGAACAGAACAGGCAGACTGACGAAATACACTGCTGAGGGGAGCAGTGGGTGCAGCAGGAGAGGTCTGTCCTGCCATGTGGGACCCTTGCCAGCGGCTGGGGATTGAACCGGTGCTGCAGAGGCTGCTGGCAGCTTTGAAACCCAGCGCTCAACCGCTGCGCCACCAGGGAGGCCCAGGAGTTGGTCTTTATTGAGGAAGTTAAAGTTATTAATGGCTTAAACAAGAGTGACACCAGATTAGAATTATATTAAAAAAAAAAAAAGGCTACTCAAAATGTAAAGAACGCAAATGAGGAGGGAACAGTTTCATTAGTGGCTTAAACTACTGCGTTGGACCAGACTGGTGACTGTAGGAAGGAGAAAAGTGAGCATGTACAAGAGATACTTAGGAGTTTCACTCAGTATTGGATAAAAGGTGACACAGAAAAGGAGAAAACTGAGTGATTTTACAAATACTCCCTTCTCTCCCTCACCCCTGAGGTCTAATTATTTAATGAGTCCATTTCATTTTATTCATTGATTTCATGAATATCTTTCCCACCTGTCCTCTCTTTTCCATCCCCTTTGTCATTGGTATAATTCAGCTCTTATCCTCCCTCCCTAAGAATTCAGATTTTCTCTCTCAAGACCATCCTCCATCCATCTGAACATATGACCTATGCATAATGCAAACCTAGTAAAATCAATGCAAGCCCCATTATCTGTCTTGTGTTGATTACAGGAATAAGTCCAATTCCTTTCTAGTCTGGTCCCAACCTACCTTGCTAGTTTCTCCTTCCCTTCCTTAGGCTAAAGTTCTCCAAGAGACATTGTACCCACTGAACCCCCAATATCACCTTCATGTTCAGGTAAATGTTCCTTCACAAGTCAGTTGCTTGTGTATTTATTAAATATACATGTGACACATTCCTGAGGAGTCATATGATCTTCCCATTGTCAGGAATTTGCCACCCCCTTCTATATGGTACATTCCTATTCATACTTCAAGTCCTAGCTCAGATATCAAGTGTCTGTAGTCTTTTCTAACACTCACCGCTCCCTGGATAGGATTAAAGGCTTCCTCATCTGTACTTCTAAAGCATTTATACATACAGCATTCTGTATTAGGACTGATTTCATTGTATTACAGGCATCTAAGGAGGCACAGGCAAATATAATCGAGTGCTTCTGACCTTGAAGGGTTGTTGGGAGGATTAAATGGGAAAATATATGTAAAGTCAATATGTCTGTTGTTATCTCTTTCCCAATAATAGTAATAATCTGTATTGCAATTTACAAAGTATAAACTTTGATAGTGTTCCCCATACCCCCTTGTGTGATCTGGGAATAATCTTGTTATATAGGGATGGTACTATTCCTTGTTTTACAGCTAGAGGAAGTACGGATGGGTTAAAAAGGGTAATGCAGCTGGTTTGATGGTATGTCTAGCAAACCAAAGTGTTTTACTGGTATTTGTTTTAATGGAGTCAGTCTTAGTATAAAAATCTGTGGTTTTCCCATAAAACCACGCGGCTTCTTGTAAATTTTAGTATTTTTTTTTTTCAAATTCTAGGTAGTCACTCATTGAGTGATATATTCAACGAGGTAGGGACAATCATGGGGCAGGGCTTGGTGGAGAAAATAGAGAATTTCAAATTACATACAAGCAATAAGGATAAACAGAGTTCTGTGATACTTGGTTTTAACATAAAATATATTTCTTATTGTGGGTCTGCATGGAAATAAAGTATGAAAACCCATGCTAGCACAATGCCAAGTTCTAAATGAACGTTTATTGAATGGAATTATAGTACTTTCATTTTATAGCTATTTTTATTCTCCGAGCCGAAGAGAAAAATGATGTGAACGTGTAAAAGGCCGGGTTGTCACTAAGGCTAAGAATTTGTGTGGGGAGGGCAACATGTCGCCTCGGCTGGCCCACCTGGTCACGCAGTCCACTGGCTCTCCTCCCCGCTGCCCGGGCCTCGCAAACCCTTTTCCAAAAGGAAGGGGGTGTCACCCACCCACCCCAAAACGTAGCTACTGTCAATCACAGATCACACCATCTGTATTTTTCCGATTCCTAATAGACTGCTTGGTACGAATTGGCCACACTTCATAAATTGGGAGTCAAATGAAAATTCAGGTGACTGCATCCATGCATGCAGGCATTACAGAGTAAATATGGTTGCAGACGACTGTTCTATCTACTGCAGGAATTCTTTCTACTCGACAGCGAGAATGGCCTATTTCCCATTCTAGGGAAACGGTGAAACCACGAATAATTCGGCTCAGGAAGGATAAGTTGCCCTTAGTTAGCATGGCGTTCTAAAAGGCTTCAGCAGAGCGTGGGGAGGAGGACGGGAAAGAAGGGGGCGGTGGTTAAGGGAGGGTGGGCGTGGGTGGGGTGGGGGGGGGAAACAACTTGTGACCTTAGTCAAAATGGCGACTTTTGGCTTCGCTCTGTCATAACGCGCACGCCCAGTCCTGTCCCCGCCTCTCCCCCTTGGCCTCACGCTTGCGTCGCTGCGTACAGACGACAGCGCGGGAGGGATAAATTTCCCTGTGATTGGCTACTGCGAGATTTCGAACCCGAGCTGGCGGGCTGCGCGCTCTGCCGTTAGGTCAAGCGTGGCGGGACGTCGGCGGCTGCCCGGCCGGGCCCCTGCGGACCGGGCCGAGTGGCGCCGGGAGCTCCGAGAACAGGTGCGCCTGCCTGGGTCTGAGGTAGGGGGAGTCTGAGGTGGGGGGCCGTGGCCCGCGGGAGTAGGGGGGGCCGCGCTCCCAGCCGGTCCCCGGGCTCCGGCGGGCGCGGGCGGGCGGGCGGGGGCGGCGCGGCCTGGAGGGGCGGGGGCGGCGGGTTGGGGGGCGGGGGCGCCTCTCTCGGCTCCGCGCTTTACGGGAAGCTCTTTCCGAGGTGGCGGCCCGAGCAGAGCGTAGCCCCCCAGAGAACTCCTAAATCCGAGTTTGGGGGTGGGCGGGTGACACGCCCTTCCTTTTGCAGGAACGGGGCGTTTCCCTTTCGACGGGCGTTGGCGAGGCCGGGGCGGCCCGGGGCAGAGCGGGTGTTGGTCTGCACCGGGGGCTGCGCGGCAGCTGGGGAAACGGGCCTTAGAAGACTGGGGCTCGGGCAGTGCCCATCTCGCCGTTAAGTAGAAAGAATTCCTGCAGAAGCTAGAGCAACAGTCGTCTGCAACCATATTTACTCTGTAACGCCTGCATGCGTGGATGCAGTCACCTGGGTTTTCATTTGACTCCCAATTTATGAAGTGTGGCCAATTCGTACCAAGCAGTCTATTAGGAATCGGAAAAATACAGATGGTATGATCAGTGATTGACAGTAGCTACGTTTTGGGGTGGGTGGGTGACACCCCCTTCCTTTTGGAAAAGGGTTTGCGAGGCCGGGCAGCGGGGACGAGAGCCGGTGGACTGCGTGACCAGGTGGGCCAGCCGAGGCGACATGTTGCCCTCCCCACACAAATTCTTAGCCTTAGTGACAACCCGGCCTTTTACACGTTCACATCATTTTCTCTTCACAGGATTTCATTGGTAGGGGGAGGGTGCATGTAGGAATGTGGGGGCGCGGCGGGGGGGGGGGCTGGTGGTGGTGGGGAAGATAAGGCCATAAGCAAAAAAAGAAATATCCTTATCTTTTTCTTCAATATGTGGGGTGAGCTTTCGAGTTATTGAAAGTGTTTGGAGAAGGGGCCTTTCGCGTAGTTTAATCATTCAACAGGTGTGAAGTACAAAATGTAAGTACAGGACAATGTTATAGGGCCTTAGAGGAGCTTGCAGTTTATTTGGGATGCTAGAACTTAAAGGAGATAATTGTGACACCGGGTGGCCGTTTATACTGTTGAGAGTACTGAGCATTAGTGCAGCTCTTTAAGAAAATATTTTGGCAAGGAAATATTATTTACCAAGGCATAGTGATTTTCACCCTCTAATATAGTAATCCCAGTGTTGGAAGTCTGTTCTGAAGAAAAACACTGTTTGCAGTGATA
The DNA here is from genome assembly GCF_964194135.1 of Talpa europaea. Taxonomy (NCBI): domain Eukaryota; kingdom Metazoa; phylum Chordata; class Mammalia; order Eulipotyphla; family Talpidae; genus Talpa; species Talpa europaea. The sequence goes on along the minus strand of NC_140083.1, from coordinate 77,329,529 downwards.
CTCTGTTCCTTCATGCTTTCAAAGAATATTTATTAGTCATTTACTAAGTGTCAGGCTCTGTTCAAGGCACCAAGGGCTTGGCAGTGGACGGACACAGACAAAAATCTTTGCCTTCTTGGCACTGAAACTTAGTGGAGAGATGGACACTGTAAGTTAATATAAAAGTCTGTTAGTTGTTTATAGGTTTTTTGGAGCCAAATAAAGCAGAGAAATGTTGCAGGGAAAAGGCAGCAATTTAAAATAGGGTGGTCCGGGCCTCCCCGGTGGCACAATGGTTAAGCGCTGGGTTGCGAAGCTGCACTCAGCCTCTGCAGTGCCCGTCCCGTTCGATCCTGGCTGCTCCCCGGCCTCCTGGTGAGGGTCCCACATGGCGCGCAGACCTCTCCTGCTGCCCGCTGCTCCCCTCAGCAGTGGACTTCGGTCCTTCTGCCTGCTCTGCTCCCCGCTCTGGCTCTGGTGAATTCTCTCACCCTCCCGCGCTTCTGACTGTACCCAGTGCTTGTATAAATAAATAAATAAATCATCAAATCCTTTAAAATAAAATAAAATAAAATAGGGCGGTCAGGAAAGGCTTCAGTGAGAAAATGACATTTGAATAAATACTTGAAGGAGGTGAGGGAGCGACAGTGCAGGAGATTCCAAAGAGATGTAATTCAAAAGCTGGGAATTACCTAAAAGTTCAGAGAATTGTTAAATAATTGTTAACTACATTTTTTTTTAACTTAATGGGAATGTGTTAGGAAAACACAAACAATGTTATATATGATCTGTGATTGAAGTTCTATGAGATATGAGTACATAATGGGCCAAAATTAGATAAGGAGGTACATGTAGTTGTTGGGGTGGTGAGGTTTTAATTTCATTATTAAAAGTAAAAAATTTGGGGCCCTCCCTGGTGGCACAGAGGTTCAAGTCTCAGCGCTATCTAGATATCACCAGCCACTGTGGCCTAGCTGGTCAGGGAGCTGACCCACATGGTGCTGACAGACCCTCTCGCCTGCTGCTCCCCTCAGCAGTGTATTTCAGTAGATCTACCTGTTCTGCTCCTCACTCTGTCTCTGGTGATTTCACTCGCCTCCCGCCCCCATACCTCTGGCCTACACCCCAGTTCTTGTATGCATAAATAAATAAAAATAAATCTTAAAAATATGTTTTTGAACCTAGAAGTCCAACAGCATGAGGTGTTGTTTTATATCTGCCAAATGAGTATCACAGATAATAAAGACGGGATCATTTTGGACTGCTTTAGTGAATTCTAAGACATTGAAGAATGGAACACTTCAGAGTTGAAATGAGTTTACAGAAGAAAAAAAAACAACATACTAAACTGGTAATAATTTTTGGAAAAATAATAATTCAGTTGGTCCCTTTCCTAATTTTAGCCTTTATTCATGTTGGACTGAAGGCATTCTGTTTACTCTTTCAGCAGTTGATTTGCTCATAAGAACATTTGGTTTCAAGATATTCCTTCTGCCTGCCAGTTGTATCGAGGCTTTTGATATGGTGGGGAAAAAGCTGAATATTTGAGAGAAAAAAACAATTGTTCTGAAATGCTTTCACATGAAAGAGTCTTGTAGTATTGAGACTGGCTTAGAGAATGGTTTTCTTTGGCAGCAGAAAACGTATATTGTTGATTTCTTGGGAATCTCCAGATTTAGCAATGCTTGTGACAATGTTTTTCATTGAAACGTTTTCCTGAAAAACTCAGGCAACCTTTCATTGCTTCATCTTGAAATATTTAACACCCTTGATGCATCTGAAAAACCTAATGTGTAGGTCTTTTAATAATGTTTGTAGGGCCTCCCTGGTGGCGCAGCGGTTGAGCGCTGGGTTGTGAAGCTGCTCGCAGCCTCTGCAGCGCCTGTTCAATCCCTGGCTGCTCCCTGGTCCCGCATGGCGCTCAGACCTCTCCTGCCGCCCGCTGTTCCCCTCAGCAGTGTACTTCGGTCCTTCTGCCTGCTCTGCTCCCTGCTCTGGCTCTGGTGAATTCTCTCATCCTCCCGCGCTTCTGACTGTACCCAGTGCTTGTATAAATACATGAATAAATCTTAAATAAATATAAATAAATTAAAAAAACAAACCTTTAAAATAATGTTTGTAGGGAGAGGAAGACAAGGAAGAGACTTTTCCCAGGATCCTCTGCAGTAAGATCTGTACCAGTCTGTTATTCTGAAGGAAGAGGTTTGTCTCTTGGCTTGGTGATTGAAATTAAAGTGGGGACTCAAAGCAATCACATCTAGCTGAGACTCTTTCCTGGTGATGTGGAATTGCTCCCTTAGGGATACTCACAGATTGGGAATCTGTAACATAGTGACTTCTCCACCTCTGGGGCTTCTCATCAATAATAGCCAAGATTCTCTAGCACCTTTTTGTTTAAAGTGCTCCACAAACTGTATTTCTTGCTACGCAGAGGAATCATTTCAGCTTTCCCGAATGGCAGCCGCCTCTGTGGTGAAAAGTGACAGCTGTTTTACAACTGCAAAGCAGTGTACTACAATATGACTTTGTTTTTGGTTCCTTTCACATTAATATATCTTCTAGCTGTGGAGCTAAATAACAAAGGGGGAGAAATAAAGAAGTATTCGTGACGGTGAAAATGTGACCCAGTAGGAAAATTAAGACCATATTTAATTGACATTGACTAGGATGAGTAAATTTTAACTTTTCAAGTTACAATTTGGCTGAGATACCAGTTAGTACCGATGCAGAAAGATACGTTTTTGTCATCTCTAAGTAATTCCTGAGCGTCTCTTCTACAGAATTCTAATAAACATGGTTTCTAGCATATAAAGAGAAGAGAATTATATTTTGCCAGTGCTGTTTTTGGATTACCATAAGTAAATCTATTTAGAGTAGAAGCTATAATACTCCTCATAGGCTATAAGCCTTATGTCGAACAACTCATTTAAGAGCTTAGACCTGGTTGAATTTGCTATCACCTTTATTCTTCTGGGTTCTAGCTGTGATTTGGTAATCACTGTTTAGAATGTAAGTAACAGGCTATCAGACTAAATTAAAAATATTTATACCCATTATAATAATACTGTTTTTATAGTAAGGTTCAGTTTATGTTATAAAACTTTTAGCTATGTTAATTGATATTGTGTGAGGTAAATAGGGCAAGTATTGTTCCTGTTTATAGGTGAATCTCAGAATTTAAGTGACTTAGCAAGGTTATACTGCTAATAATAGCTTGAAGAACTAAACCTTTATCCTAAGGCTTCTGCCCCACATCTCCCTTCTAACTATTCTGTATGTTTTCATCTATATTGCACATTCTCAGGTGAAATGGACATTCTTTTGGCAGTAGAGTCACAGGTGTTTGTGTGTTCTCTGACTTGCATTTATCAAATATTTTTATTTATTTATTTTTAAAAGATTTATTTATTTATGCATACAAGAACTGGGGTACAGGCCAGAGGGGGGGGTGTGTGTGTGGGGGGGAATAGGATTCACCAGAGACAGAGTGGGGAACAGAACAGCCAGACTGACTGAAATACACTGCTGAGGGGAGCAGCGGGCAAGTCAGGAGAGGTCTGTTGTGCCATGTGGGTTGCTCCCTGGCCGAGGAATGAACTGGTGCTTCAGTGGCTGCGAAGAGCTTCATAGGTTGCGTCTTAACCCCTTGCGCCACCAGGGAGACCCCAAATGTTTATTTTAAAGTAGTGTTTGTATGTGTAACATACAGCTGTAAGTGCTAGATGTGAGATTTCTCACCTCAAAATTAAAATCTACCTGGGACATTGGGTAGGCCATGATAAAGTTAGAGTGCAAGATTTATGTGTTTGAGTGCCAATTGCTTATGCCAGTTGAGCAGAGCATTGGGAGAAAGGTCAGTGGGAGTTAAGAAAACCTGTGATAAGGGGGTGGGTATAATACACTCAAGAGAAAAGTCCACAGGTTTGGTGATTGTACTTGTAGTGAAGTTAGGTTTGTATCTGAGAGGAAAAATGCTAAAAATAAGGAAATCAATACTATGTAGATTAGGGGTGGAGTAGGTATTTGGTTATATTTATGTATATATGTATGAGGAATAGGTATTTGGTTATATATATGCATGTATGTATGAGGTGGGAGGAGAGAACAGTGTCTCAAAATCAAGCTCAACATTTAGGGCTTCCCAAGCAAATTGAGAGCTATTGGATTGGAGTTAGGAGACAGGGTAGAGCTGGAGTAACACACAGTTGACTGTTGTCGTAGAGATGCAGTGACTAAAGTGGGATCGTTTGATAGTTTGACAGGTTAGAGAACTGGACTTTGGGGATTAATGTCTGGTGTTGAGAGGAGGAATAAAGAGAAATCCATAATCAAACTATTCATAAAACTCTAGTCCGTAGACTATGATGGTCTGACAGAGTTAAGGGTTACCTTTTTCTGTGACAGAGCACTGGGAATCAAATAACTATCTTCTAGGTAGGTAGGTATGTTAGGAGAATAATGTAGATTGAAGTCATTGTATGAGATAACGGTTATTATGATGAAGGGATGTCCTCAGGTTCTGTCTTTAGATTTTTTTTCAGAAGTCAGACTGTTGGAGAGACAGTACCGCTCTCCAACTCTTACTCTAGGACTGGTGTGCACAAAGAAAATAGACTAGAGGGACTTGAGAAAATGTGAGGATTTTCTTTTAAAGGGGACAAAAGATTGGGTTGCTATATAGCTATTGTACTTAAGAGGAACATGGACTAGAGGATCTTGAGATTATGTGAGGATTTCTTTTAAAGGGGGCAAAAGAGTGGGTTGCTATATAGCTGTAGTACTTAAGACACAAAGACCTGAAAAAAATTTTTTAATCAGTTTTCAGTACCCTGGTTGTACTGTGAAATTTTCCTTTTCTGTACCCCTGTACAGATGGAAGTTTTCTTATGTACTGAGCTCTCGCTTTCTTAGTGTCTCAGAATATGCAGATGAAAGCTGAGCTGATAAAGCAATACCCCATATTAAACTGATCATTATTTTCTGTTGTCACTGGGAGCCAAAGGAAATCATCATTTGAGTAGCTGTTAACTGCTTTGTCCCTGCTTCTGTCCTGTAGCACTTGGGTATGTTTACCTACTTTGTTGTATAGTGTCAGATAACATGGGCACCTCTATAATTTCCAGAACACTTCTTTCCATTTTTTTTTTTTAAGATTGATTTATTTATGCATAGAACTGGGGTTTTGGCCAGAGGTGTGGGGGGGGCAGTGAGTGGATTCACCAGAGACAGAGTGGGGAGCAGAACAGACAGATCTGCAGAAGTACACTCCTGAGGGGAGCAGTGGGTGAGACACAAAAGGTCTGTTACGCCATAAGTGAGTTAGCTCCCAGGCTGGGGATTGAATTCACCTTGTGGTAATAGCACTGAGACTTAATCCTTATGCCACCAAATAGGCCTACTCCTTCCCATTTTTTTTTTTTTTTTTTAGTGCTATTCTTTTAGTTTTGTTCTTAGTTTAGAGAAAGATCTTTGTAATGAATTTGTTGGTCTGGTTGCTTAGCAGCTTGCTATGATTATGTAGCTTGGAACAGATACATTGCCATTTGGAAATTTTGGTTTCCAGCCTTGATTCAGGTATAGATTGCATGCAAGCTTGGAATTGAAAGCTTTTTTGCTATTAGAGCAATCATCATATGAGTACAAATGAATAACCCTATAGCATTTAATAGAAAATATCTTTGTTTATATATTCCTTTGTGGTTATTTTTTCCCCTTTATGGACCTCATAGCTTAAGGTACAATCTTGGAAACATCACCAAGTCACTGAAGAATTCTTAAAATTTTTTAGTTGCATGAAATGAGGACTTGAACTAGAATGTTGAAGGGGTTGATTAGGAGAAATATAAGTATGGTATTTCTGGGGACATTATATTTTCAAATGAAATTTGACTTTTATTTCATTTTCTTGACAATTTTCATAAGGTTCAGTTGATGTCTTTCTTGACTGTTAAACATTTCCTCAAAATGTTTTCAATTAAAGTCTGTTTGGAATAGAACTGCCTGTAAGGACACCATTTTAATGTAGTATCAGCGGGTCTTTGGGGAAACACAAGCCTGAAATTCACCATACAGAACACAGTAGCAAATGGTTTTTCCTTTGCCCTTCTAACTGTGAAGGTGGTGTATTGTCTCCTTGATGCCAGAATGTGGTACAATATAACCCTTTGCCTATACTTAGTATAAATTTATTAGACACAGTCTCAGCACGCAGTCCAGCAGAGAGCCCTGCATTACAGAAATAATTCTTGTGCTGCTGAGCTGGCGATTTCCTCACTTAATCACTTGTGTGACGTCATCTGTGCCGTTGGTAGGAAATGTGCTGACCATGTCCTGCATATTAAAAGGCAGTTGCAGCAGGGGTACTATCTAAAAATGAAATTAAAAATGAACATTTTTAACTTATGTTGAAGATTTTAAAATGTGGAAGGATTAAAGTGGCAAAGGTGTTATGTTAATCAATAGGCTTTACTAAAACCACATTTTCTATTTGGTCACCTATAGTAGTCAGCTGATATGCTTGTCCCTAATCGCATTCTCAGCTTCACTGTGATTGCAGAATGGAGGGGGAAAACTGGACAGGGCAAGGGTGGGGATCATATCCAGAGGTCTGGAATGCTTGTTTTCAGGAGTCTTAAACATTCCACCTTTGTTTTGATAATAAAAACATAAGCTGTTGGCTTAAGCTTCTTATGATGTCAGCTGTCCATGTGTTAATCATTGATAGCAACAGTGGATTGCTAGAGTCTATTGTCTGGGGTGGGAGGGGCGGCGGCAGGACCCCTAATGTATATTTGATTTCTTGGCAGAAAGATGGATACCACAATGCTGAATTTGCGGAATCTGTTTGAGCAGCTTGTACGCCGGGTGGAGATTCTCAGCGAAGGAAATGAACTCCGTAAGTCATTCTGAGGTGGCCCGTGTGAAGAGAAAAAAATCTTATTTCACACTTGGGCTTTCTCTAAAACTTAAGTGTGTTCCAGTCTTAAGATTATTTTTCATTTGCGTTACCTAAAAAGAAAGTGGTAGTCACTTATTCGTGGTCAAAGATGAATAAAAACTCATTCTAAATGGTCACCTTTTTTTCCTGTTGTCTTTAAAGGGTTTTACCCAGCCTTTTTTTATTATCAGACTTCTTTTTTTCACTGACTGGTTGGCACTAGTTGTTAGTTTCATTTTTGTACCATGAACTGGGCAAAATCTAAATTTTAGAGGATGTTGCCTTTTTCTTTAGAGTACTAGTTGTGCACATTTTCTATCCTGGACTGCCCTTGTATATTAGAAGATATTTTCATTGAAGAGGGAAAAAAAAAATCATTCTTTCTTTTTGAAGGAATTTTCCTTCCTCTGTGTTTTCCTAATTCACTTATTTGAGGCTTAGTAACGACAGATTGAGATTGGGCGGAGAGCTGAGGGGAGAAAGGGACGTGCTGATAGAACAGTCACCTGCAAAGCAGGTCAGTGAGACTGAAGGTGGGTCTGATAGCACTGACTTCTGTGACCTAATGGAATTACTCTTCACCGACTTTTCTTTGTGTTTACATTTTCTTCAATTTCTTTGTGTTTCCATCTTACTAATACCCAATTTAGTAAATATCTTAAGTCAGCTTCATTATTATAAAACTAACGCAAGAACTGTGTCTTAAACTTCTTTTAACTTCGCAGTACTTAGTATGACGTCTTGCTTATGCCACTCAACATTTTCTTTAATTTGATTGATGTTTTTAATAGCTGTTATCCACTTACAGGCCTTTCAAAACAATATTCTATTTTCTCTAATAGCTGTTGCATGACCCTGTCATCTGGTACCCGCTCAGTAACCATGATGGCATACTAATCAGGCGTCTCTTTGAGGTCACGTCATCTCAGGAGATGGATTACTTTGGAGTCTAGCAGGGAAGAGTATTGAATAAGCGATCGTAAAATTCAGGTTCATTTAGCAAATATTTAGTGAGAACCTAGCACAGGTTCTAGTATATATTGAGTTGAGAGAAAGGGATGATTAAATGGCTTTATGGAAAAGAGTTGGGTTTGAGTTGCGCCGTTGGTGTAAGTTAGGATCCCAGCAGACTGAGATAGAAGAGATCATTATGGGCCAGAGAACTTCCTGAACAGATGCAAGAGAGAGCTGGGTGTGAGGGGAATGGGAGTAAGTGGGGTGACATAATCAGGCTCTGCTTTTGAAAGGTTACTCTGGCAGAGGTGCACATTGGGAAACTGATTAGGACCTTGGAGCCACAATTTATATTATATTTTTTAAATTTTTAAATTTTTTTTATTATTTTTTTATAGAGTCATATTTTATTTATTTATTTGTTTGTTTGTTTTGTTTATACATGCACTGGGTACAGTCAGAAGCACGGAGGGTGAGAGAATTCACCAGAGCCAGAGCGGCGAGCAGAGCAGGCAGAAGGACCGAAGTACATTGCCGAGGGGAGCAGCGGGCGGCAGGAGAGGTCTGCGCGCCATGTGGGACCCTCCTCCGGTGGCCGGGGAGCAGCCGGGGATCGAACCGGCCCCACAGAGGCTGAGGGCAGCTTCACAACCCAGCGCTCAACTGCTGCGCCACCTGGGAGGCCCTGGAGCCACAATTTAGGGAAGAGCAAGGAGCCCTTAGTGAGTGAGGTGGTTTAAGGATAGAAATGAGGGAAATGGGAGAGGTTATGATACTAGGCTCTCTAGGAGGAGGCAGCTGATAAAGATGCTGAGAGTCTCAGTAACTAGTGCTGGTTTTAAGCTCTTATTTCTGTATGTATTTCTCCATCTGTAAAATAGGAATTTAAATTTCTGTCTTTGTGGGAGTGTAGGAATTTGAGGGTAAAAAGATACATTGGCTGTGAAAATACTTCTGGAAACAGTTATCTCCTTCCCTCCACGACCCTCCAAAAAACTCCCCCCCCCCCATTGTGGGGATAATGGTTTTTACAGGTATTCTTACTTTGTAGACAACTTTCTAGCTTCACATTGATTTCTGTTATAAAATAGAGGTAACTTTGCCCCCACTCTCCAAATTCCTAATTTGTAATATTGATTTTTGTAAAATGGCACAGTCTTTTCTAGAATCTAGATTCTCCTTTCTTCAACCACCCTAGTCTCTGTCCTCTTGTTAGATCTTAGGAACTGCTCTGTCCCTAAGTACCCCAACTCCTTAATCTTGCTTTTCATCATAACTTAATTTTTACTTCTCCTTTTCATATTTTTTTTTAAAACTAAGTCCAAGGTTACTGAAATCTCACAGTGAAGGTTAAAACTCAAATAAAATGACTTTTATAGCCTAGGTATTTGTTATCTTTGTTTCCACCAGTCTACAAGGTTTTTATCTTCTGTTTTTATCATGAACTGCCTGAACTTTGATGTTGTTGGTGTATAAATAGAATAAATATAACTTAATATTTATTAGGTGCTTATTGTATGCCAACATCGTACTAGGTTTGTGCTATCCTTTGTAAGTACTAAAGTGTAAGTGACATAGTGTCTGTCTTCGACAAGATTATATTATTTGAATTTCAGAGATAAGATTTTTCTCTCATGGAAAAGAGGATACTACAAGCTTCAAAAATTAAGCTTTTAGTGTAGAAAATTTAATAAGGAACAAACTGATGAGGAAAGAATTCACAGAGCAGATGGGACTAGGAAAATGGGTGCATAAAAAAGAGTAGGCAGGGCATCCCCTTCGGAATGGATAACGGGGTCATAGCTGAGAAGGGGCAGGTGTGAACATAGGTCTGTTCTGGGGCCAGGACAGACTTGTTTAGTTAAGAGGGTATTGCGGGCCTCCCCTGGTGGTGCAGCGGTTGAGCGCTGGGCTGCGAAGCTGCCCATAGCCTCTGCAGCGCCGGTTCAATCCCCGGCCACTGGCGAGGGTCCCACATGGCGCGCAGACCTCTCCTGCCGTCCGCTGCTCCCCTCAGCAGTGTATTTCGTCACTCTGCCTGTTCTGTTCTCCGCTCTGGCTCTGGTGAATTCTCTCACCCTCCTGCACTTCTGACTGTACCCAGTGCTTGTATAAACAAACAAACAAATAAATAAATCTTTTTTTTTTTTTTAAAGAGGGTATTGCACAGTGATAGGGATGTTTGATTAGACTGGTACAGTGGGTTGGATACTGAAACACATCATTTGTTCAGTGAGTAAGTAGTGCCTACTATGTGCTTGACAGGGTGCAGGTACTGGAAATAAAAAAGTAGAAGCTTAGAGGGTAGTAGTGAAGACAAAGACTCTAGGAGGAATGAGTTGGGAAAAACGTCAAGATTGCTGGATTAGGACCTCCCCGGTGGCGCAGCAGTTGAGCACTGGGTTGGAAGCTGCCCACAGCCTCTGCAGCTCCTATTCGATCCCCGGCCCCTGGGCGAGGGTCCCACATGGTGTGCAGACCTCTCCTGCCGCCCGCTGCTCCCCTCAGCAGTGTACTTTGTCTGTCTGCCTGTTCTTCTCCCCGCTCTGGCTCTGGTGAATTCTCTCACCCTCCCACACTTCTGACTATACCTAGTGCTTGTATAAATAAATAAATAAAATCTTTAAAAAAAAAAAAGATGCTGGATTAATTGTTTTGCTGAACTCTGAAACAAAACCCTATTATATTTTTTAATGAAGCTAAGATTATTCTCAATTTTTTATAAGGAAACTTCCCTTTTTTTCTTGATAGATGCATTTCATATCTTGATGATATTTAGCTTTTGCATGGAGGTTCTTTGAATATGTACTTCATGTTAAGGGCTAGTGCCAAGTTGAATGTGATTTACAAATTGACAAAAAATGTCATGTGTGTTGATCACCAACAAAATTTTTCCAGAGTGCCTTTTTGACCCGTCTTAGAAAACTTAGCTCATAACAGAATTGTACATAAAAGGAGTACCTCAATCAGGTATGCCAATCTTCTGGTTTGGTGCTGATATAAACCTAGCTGAACTAATAACATTTGTGTTATTAAAAAGGAGGGGGTCCTTCTTTGAAATGAACTGACTTTCTTTGGTTTGAGTTCCATTGTCCAGTTTGGTTAGACCTATGTTTGCCACATAACAATGAATGGAAATTAAAACTCAAATTTATTAAGACTTATCAAGAAGAGGTATCCTAAAGGGCAAGCAGACCTGTAAAATTACATCAGATGGAAATCTTTTCATTCTCAAGATGATTTTTCAATTCAGAAAATAATTACGTGTGTATGTAGCGCTATATTTAGAAACATTTAATTGACCAGTGTGGAGCTAGAAAGATTTTAGGCTGTGCAGTTAAAAAGTGTGTTTCTTGTTCTTTACTTTTTGAAATTGAAGTATTACAGACATCATGAAAGTACACAAATCATAAGGTTATTTCCTTGATGACTTGCCGGATTGAATGTGGCCAAGTAACCAGCTCGTTTTTATTTTTTCCTTATTATATATAATGTTGAAATGGATTTGCAAAATGATATGTTTTTTGTTTGCCCTCCCTTTTTTAATTATTATTATTATTAAAACATTTATTCATTTATTTATTTATTTATTTATTTATTTATTTATACAAGCACTGGGTACAGTCAGAAGTGTGGGAGGGTGAGAGAATTCACCAGAGCCAGAGCGGGGAGCAGAGCAGGCAGAAGGACCGAAGTATACTGCTGAGGGGAGCAGCGGGCGGCAGGAGAGGTCTGCGCGCCATGTGGGACCCTCCTCCGGTGGCCGGGGAGCAGCCGGGGATGGAACCGGCGCTGCAGAGGCTACGGGCATCTTCGCAACCCAGCACTCAACTGCTGCACCACCGGGGAGGCCCTTTTTTTAATTATTAAGGGGAAAAAACTTCGTAGTATCTTCCAAACTGGTGCCTAAAGCAGCATATCACTTAAAACTATTTGAATTGTAGCCTGTTCGATACCCAGCTGCTCCCCAGCCACCGAAGGAGGGTCCCTCATGGCGCGCAGACCTCTCCTGCTGCCCGCTGCTCCCCTCAGCAGTGTATTTCGGTCCTTCTGCCTGCTCTGCTCCCCACTCTGGCTCTGGTGAATTCACTCACCCTCCCGCGCTTCTGACTGTACCCAGTGCTTGTATAAATAAATAAATAAATCTTTAAAAAAACTAAACAAAACTATTTGAATTGTAGTAATTTATTTTATTTTTGGGGTCCTTCATATTTGCATTGTCTAAGAGATCTAGGTCATAGTATTCTATTTTGCTAAAATATGTTGTTTGCTAAAAATGGAAGATTCCTTATGTGTAAGACTTGGTTTCTCTACATTAGATTGGTATCCTCATTCATAAGTTTGAAATTTAGTCAAATTATTTAAAAAGAGCACAATATTGTTTCTGTGCTCTTAGAGTAAATTCAAATAGGAAAAGCGCCCTTACTACCTAAGAGTCTGTTAGCTTTGTGTGAATTTGGCCTAGTTTATCTGTAAACTGGGTTAGGTTGATGAACAGCAGATGCACCTTGGACACATCCTCTATGATACTGATGGTGGAGAGTGATGCTTAGAGATAGATTGAGGTTAACCAGAAAACTGAGTCATAGTAGAGCAGTTTTTGATAATGGCAGCTGATAAGAATGAATGCCACCCAGGGTTATCATGGGAGGTACTGCTTTGGAAGTTCTACTCTTTAAAAGAGTTCACATCCTGCTCTCAGTGAGTTATTCAGTGCTGCATGATCGTCTCTTCCTGTGTCTTTCCAGTTGGAATGTTTACATATGCTTCCAGGCAGTGTTAAACAGCAAAAGCAAATTGGCTCTTTACTATCAAATCAATATTTGTATAATTATACAGCTGAATGGCATCACAGGCCTAGACATCTCTAATATTAATCTATAGCTATTGGAGCATATTAAAGCTGTAATATTTGAATTTGCTGGTTAACGTCTCTGGCACAGCAATGCAGGATTCTAAAGGAGGCTGTTTTTGTTTTATGGTTGTAACTGTCCTGGCGTGTGACAGCTGCCCCAAAGGTATCTCCCTTTGATTGCCTTCTGTTTAGGGGCTTTCAGTGTTAATGTTACATCTGGAGCCAGGTGACTGATGAGTTACTTATTCCGTGGCAGATGCCACTGGCTATGCCAAAAGTAAGTGGCCTATTGAAATAGGAATTGCTCCCCACAAAGCTCTCATCTAGAGTGATGAGCATATCCAGAATCTGCTCCTGGTTATTTTCAGTTGTATTTGCCCATAGTTCAGCTGGTCCCTTAATTATGTATTTGGAGTAAAACTAACTAGAGGCCTCATTTATTAGAACATCCCCTACTGTTTGGTACTTGAATTATTAAAGTTTCCCCCTTCCCTTAGAATTCATTCAGCTGGCAAAGGACTTTGAGGATTTCCGTAAAAAGTGGCAGAGAACAGACCACGAACTGGGAAATTACAAGGATCTTTTGATGAAAGCAGAGACTGAGCGTAGTGCTCTGGATGTTAAGCTGAAGCATGCGCGTAATCAGGTGGATGTCGAGATCAAACGGAGACAGCGAGCTGAGGCTGACTGCGAAAAACTGGTGTGTATTGTTTTCCATGCTAGACCTGTGATGATGGCGGGGAGCATCATTTCACTTGCCACATACGCCCATGTTCTTTCACATTAAGGCAACCGTGACAGCCTGTCCATGGCTGGAGCTGAAATTGAAGCTTAGGAATCATGTTCTTTATAATTTGAAATTAAAATTGTTTTCTCCTTTAGACTTAAATAATAGCCAGATTTCAAATGAGAATTTAAAGAATTCAAAGTATAGGGAAAGGCAGGAAAATCCAAGATATTGGTCATCTCTCATGCTACCCAGAATATCCTTATCCTGTATCAATAGCTAGTTCTTTGTCTTGGTACAGGCAAGACAACTCTGTCTGCTTGATCACTGTTTCTAATTCAGGACAAAGATGTATGCAACCAGTTGAGCATTATGACCAAAATAGAACACTATCATTTTTATGTACCAGAGTGGGTCATGGTTCAAAGGAAAGCCTTTACCAGAGAGGACTAATCCATCTTGCTACAGTGTTAGATGCCGCAGTAAGCTCAAATGGTCTCATTGTAGTGCGTCGTCACAACTTTGTGTCCATTTTAATTCATTTTGTTCCACCATTTAGAAAGGTGGGTGGCTGCTTTGAACCAAAGAAGCAGCCAGTAATTGTCCTAATATAGTGACACAAAGTGTTTTTGCTATGCAGAATCTATTTTGGGACTCTCATCTTGTAGTTCCCTCTCCTCTTGGATTATCAGTTTGATTCCAAAGTCTTATAGTGGAAACCTCACTATTCTAGATGGAGTTCATTTTACCAGTCAGAAATCAGAGACACAATCTGGGCTTGATGCGAATTAATATGCTATCGGTGTAGCAGCCTTCCTGAAGACTCATTTGCATAATGCTGTATTTTAATGTCTTCTGGTCTGCCCATCCCATAAATTTGAGGTGAAGCTTTCTCCCCTGGTTAGTTATGATGTTTTACTCTGCTTTGGTCTGTAGGAAAGACAGATTCAGCTGATTCGAGAGATGCTCATGTGTGACACATCTGGACTAAACGAGGAGCAAAAATCAGCTCTGGCTTTTCTCAACAGAGGCCAACCATCTAGCAGCAATGCTGGGAACAAAAGGTTGGGGAACTGCATCTGTTGTTATCTGATCACGAGCAACACAGCTGTCAGAAGTTCTTGTTATCTGAACTCTTAAATATACTGCTTTTGGAATGTGTGCTGAATAAAGCAGAAAAATACTTTAGCGGAAGAGTGGGTAGAAAATAAAAGCACAGAAGCCTCCCTGTTTCTTTTGTTTTAATCTCTCCTTGGGATGCTTTCACCATGGGTGAAATTTTGATGTTGGTGCTAAATTGCTTATCAATAACCAATCCTGCTCATTGTTAAGAAATCTAAAGGTGAAAGTGGCAGTTCAGCAATACTTTCAGTGTTTGCTCTCCAGAGAGCCCTTGTAGCTCTTCTGGTTTAGAAAGGCCTTCTGAGAGCCAAGACCAAACAATCATTTTTGTTTCACTGCATCACTCTTTAAAAATAGTCTCATCCAGGCTTTGAATTTAGCACCCCAATACAATAAATAGGGAAAGGTCAGCATTCTTAGAGCTCTTTATTTTGTTGCCTGGTTGTTTTATGGGGGAATCTTTATGACTAAGAAGATGTATGGACTTAATTTCTTAAAAAGCCAATATTAGGTAATACTCTCTCATGTAGAAAGCAACCCCAATTGAGATCAATTAAACTTTACTCTTCTGCCTTGTGAATTTTCAGTAGCTGTACTACAAACTTAGCAGGGAACAGAACCCATGCATGGCCCTGACTGTAACTTTCAACTGTTGTTATAAGGCCTTTGCTGAAAATACAACTTTTGCATGCACCCACACTCCTCCATGAAAATCATAAAAGCAACCCACTACAAATTAGGGTTTGACATTGTAGTTGTTGCTCTAGGAAAGATAGTGTTATAAGATTGCTGGTGTTACCTGACCAGTGGGACTTGTTCCGGGTGTTGGTGAATTTTACTTTCCATAGTCTGTGTCTAACACTGTATTGTTTTCACTCACCTAGGCTATCAACCATTGATGAATCTGGCTCCATTTTATCAGATATCAGCTTTGACAAGACTGATGAATCACTGGTAATAAACATTTGATCTCTGAGGATTAGCTACCTTTCGTATCCCTGCTCCTTCAGGGATATCGCTCCTCTCCTCTCTTCTGGAATTCCTTTATTACTGTTTTATTAGTTAATATGTTATAGGTACCAAGCAAACCTTTTAAAATATGTACGTCTACAAGCTACAAGAAACTGGCTTATATGGTTTTTTTGTTTTGTTTTTTGGTTTGTTTTTGGCAACGAGAGGATTTGGAATTTAGGATTTGGCACAAGGGTAAATTTATTTAACAAATTGGTGAGCTGCATATACTGATTGACTGTACCTTATTGAAGCCCATCTAGCAATAAAAAAATTAGCAAGACTATCCAGACAGGATTAATTTGCCGTTCTTTGGGTGAATAGGCTTGTGTCTTATTTCTAAATTAGTTTGATTCTTGGGTAAAACTTAGTCATACCTCACAATTTGAATGAAACCAGTGGCCTGAAACTTCAACCAAAAGACTGATGAAAGTTTCCAGGCGTTATATAATGCTTTCTTCCTTTGTAGTTAATGTGTCTAAACGCTTTGTTACCTTGCCTTTGGGGGGCAGCACCCTTCTCTTGTGGTATACATAAAAAGCCTTCTCCTGATGTTTCAGTCTTTGGTGTTCAGGAGACTGTTAGTTTATTGGCTTGTGTATCTTCCCTGTTTTATTGGCTGAAAAGTAGTAGAAAAATAAAACAAGAGATTGGTCTTCTGATGATATCAAAACAAGTGACGGCTACCTGTTACATGCTACTTTTATGTCCAAATTCAGAGTTTAACTAGAGAAGTAATTCCCATTTTGTAGATGGAATGTGTCTGGGATATATGATAATAATAAAACATTGTTAGTTGATTCTTAAGAGTGACTTATGATGACTGACACCTAAACAACTAAAAACTGAAACAACTTGCTAAATAACTTGACTATGAATCGAAGAGGTTAAATTTATTTAGCTAAGCTATTATTTGCTATATACAACTGTTTTCTAGGTTTTGTATTTTTTTTTTAAAGATTTATTTATTTTATTTATACAAGTACTGGGTATAGTCAGAAGCGTGGGAGGGTGAGAGAATTCACCAGAGCCAGAGTGGGGAGCAGAGCAGGCAGAAGGACCGAAGTACACTGCTGAGGGGAGCAGCGGGCGGCAGGGGAGGTCTGCGCACCACGTGGGACCCTCCTCCGGTGGCCGGAGAGCAGCCGGGGATTGAATCGGCGCTGCAGAGGCTGTGGGCAGCTTTTCAAACCAGCGCTCAACCGCTGTGCCACCGGGAAGCCCCTAGGTTTTGTATTTTTAAGGATCCTCAGGAGTAAGGAATTCATAGGTAGCTACTAAAATGAATGCAAATGGTTAAAATAAATAAAGTGAATTTAGACCACAGTAAAAGACCATAGTAATAATTATTGAGTGGTAAATGCCTTTTTTAGAGCTCAAGGAAGAGTGATGATTGAGAGATGTAAAACCTCACATGGAACTTTTTTAAGTGGCAGTATTATATAGAACATCTGATTAGACAGTTGTAATCCCTTAAGAGCAAGAATCATGCCTAACATGTTCAGTATAGTGCCCTAACATTCTGTAAGTTCTAAAACTAATTACAAAAATAATCAGAAATAAAGGACCAGGCACTGAAGATAATCGCGAAAATAGTTGATCCTTTAACCTTTTTTTGTGTCTCCCTGGTATTGATTCCTGATTTTACTATAATAGCTTCAATTTTGGAAAGAAAGCATCCTCCCTTACTGTTGCTTTAAACTTGAACCCTCTCATCCTTTTCTCCCCAAATTGTGTGTTAGGTAGTCTGACTCAAGTCTTTAAGGTTTGCTGTAAATATATTTGTACAGGGTTTAGGGAAGGCCTACCAAAGACAGAAACTAATGCAAAGAATTGTCAACAGGATTGGGATTCTTCTTTGGTAAAGACTTTCAAGCTGAAGAAGAGAGAAAAGAGGGTACGTATTTTTTTTTTTTTAATAAAGTAACAACAAAATAGTTTTGCCATGATTACTGCATTCCTGACATGTTGCTCTAGCCATTGCTAAACACAGATGTTTTCATGAATTCATGCTGAGGCGGTGGTGTTGAGAAAGTGTTCCTTGAGGTTGTAACTCAGGACAAAGTCCTGTTCTGTTTCACTGTTCTGTGCTGCATCTAGTGGAAAAGAATCTGTTGTGAATTGTCATTGGAATTTTATGCAGGACTTTTGTGCTGTAGTAGAAGCTTCAGATGAAATGTGTGTATAATGGGATATACAGAGATCTGTCTGTGTGTGCTTATTTAGGGTACTTATTATGTTTCCAGAGACTTCATGTCCTTAGATAGGATTACAGCTCAGTGTTTTCTGGTGCTGTCATTTAAATGTTTCCAGAGCTTGCCCGTTTCTTCCAGGGTACTGAGGATATTTTTGTGTTGGTACAAGTTAAGCTCCATGTGGATCTAGGCAATGAGAAAGAGCACATTGTTTATTTACTGTATTCCTGGTCTCTTGGATTTACATCCAAGTTATCTCCTGGAATAATTTCATCTTCTGTGCGTCAGCTCTTCAATACTAAAGTTATTGGTCTTTCTCCCCTACTCTAGCGCTCTAGTAGCCGACAGTTCATTGACGGTCCCCCTGGACCTGCTAAGAAGACTCGTTCCATTGGTTCCACAGTAGACCAGGTAAGAAGTCAGGCCAAGAGAATTGTTGTCTTGAATACACCAGAGATTAGTGACCCCAGGCATTAAAAATCTTGAGTTAACATTGCATTGTTGTTTTTTTTTAAAGATTTATTTATTTTTGCATACAAAAGAGCTGGAGTACAGGCCAGAGGTGTGGGAGGTGAGAGGACTCACCAGAGACAGAGTGGGGAACAGAACAGGCAAACTGACTGAAGTACACTGCTGAGGAGAGCAGCGGGCAAGTCAGGAGAGATTTGCTGCACCATGTGGGTTGCTCCCTGGCTGGGGATCGAACTCTTGCTGCAGTGGCTGCGGATAGCTTCATAGGTTGCGTCTTAACCCCCTGCGCCACCAGGGAGGCCCTGCATTGTTATTTTGAGAGATGTTTAGTGAGTTTTTCTATGAAATAGAATCCTTATCATTTTTATTAATCTGATTAAGCAAACAATTGTCAGTTTTGTAGATGATTCTTACTTGCTTTTATTTGTACTTCTATGACATATATTTCTGGTTTAAGGTATGCCGTCTCAAGAGTGTCTTGGACTGGGACCTTGAATTCTGACTAAGACCCATGAATTTTTCAGTCACTTCAAGAGGGGAAATTAGATTCTGTATCTGTGTGTCCTTCATTGTTTCTTTTGTTTCAGGGGAATGACTCCATAGTTGCGAAAACCACGGTGACTGTGCCCAATGACGGTGGGCCCATTGAAGCTGTCTCCACCATTGAGACTGTGCCTTACTGGACCAGGAGCCGAAGGAAGACAGGTCTGCGGGGTTTGCCTGTGTAAAGAAGCTGATCAAATTGGTGGAGAACTTGTTTCTTAGAACTCTTCTGAGGCAGGGAGTGGATGTGTTGGATAGTTTCTTTATTGCTGCCTGCTGAGGGCCAGAGTGGATTGCTCGCCTGGCCTTTTTTCTTGAAACAAGTTATTTTGTTTTTTTTTGTTTTTTTTTTTTTTGCATAGCCAGTATAGTGTGATGATGTTTACAGGTTACTGGTTATAGATCAAAGTTATTGAAATAGTGGTTCAAGTTCACAAGTTAAGAAATACCTAGTGACACAGCTTAAATTTACTCCTCTTGTAGGTACTTTGCAGCCTTGGAACAGTGACTCCACCTTGAGCAGCAGGCAGGAGCCAAGAACTGAGACAGATGGTTCTGCCACTCCGCAGAGTAATGGAGGGATGCGCCTGCATGACTTTGTCTCTAAGACGGTAAATCTGTGGTTTTGCCTTCTTTTGGGCACGTTTAATTTTTCAGTTGTGAAAGTAATATATATATCAGGAATAAATTTAAATAGTGTTACACAGTTAAATATTGAATTTCCTTCCTCCTTACAGTCTTCCTCTGTAGGGTTAACTACAGGCTCTAGGAGGAGTATATCCTTCCATTCTGAGTGATACTAAATGAAAAGAAAGCAACTTTGCAGAAGCTGTTGTTTGTGCTTTTTATGATACATGTTTACATTTTATGCTTGAATATAGCATGTTTTAACTTTGTGGCACTTGATTTCCTCATTCAAAAACAAGCAAACTGACAGGGGCTCAGGAGTTAACTGACGCCTTGGAGCCACATGTAATAAGTGGCAGTTAATATGGACATTTTCTTTTTTGAAGCCAGCAACACAGTTTATTAGGGAGCCACAGGACAAGACAATGGAGGGGGAGTGGGCAGTGTCAGGAAAGCAGGAGAGCTGCCCTGAGCAGTAAAGCAGTAGGGCTTTCAAGGTTTTGAATATGGATGTTTTCTGACTCCTTGTCAACAAGTTCTACTGTACACTACTCTACTCTACATTGCTCTCTTCCAACTGGTGACTGGATGACCTTACGTGAGTTACTTAGCCTTTTTGCTTCTGTTTCCCTATCTTAAAACAAAACCTATCTTGTAGGGTTATTGTGAGAATTATACATATATATGTATAAAGGGATTAGAAAGTTAGTTGGTACATAGTAAATGCTCATTAAATGTTGGTTGATGATGATGATACTATTCAAACTCATACCACTCTGTTCTTTTTGCCCTTGTTTCATCATCAGGTTATTAAACCTGAATCTTGCGTTCCATGTGGAAAGAGGATAAAATTTGGCAAACCGTCTCTGAAGTGTCGAGACTGTCGTGTGGTTTCTCATCCAGAATGCCAGGATCGCTGTCCCCTTCCCTGCATTCCTACCCTGATAGGAACACCTGTCAAGATAGGAGAGGTATGACTTGTGAATCCATCATGGTGTTAGGCTTCTTTAGCTTTTCAAAACTTAATGTCAGTTTTTGTTCTAAAATTAATGATGCCAGGTGTATTTCCTTTCTTGAATTATGACTAGAAATTCCAAAATGTTGACTTGCAGTAAGTAGAGTCCCATTTGGGTATGTCTCTCTATTTAGTACCTTTCTTTTCCAAACTCCTCTTCCCCTTTCTCTCCTCTCTTCCCCCCCCCTTTTTTTTTTTAAAGATTTATTTATTTATTAATACAAGCACTGGGTACAGTCAGAAGCACAGGAGGGTGACAGAATTCACCAGAGCCAGAGTGGGGAACAGAACAGGCAGAAGAACTGAAGTACACTGCTGAGGGGAGCAGCGGGTGGCAGGAGAGGTCTGCGCGCCATGTGGGACCCTCGCCCGGCGGCTGGGGATCGAACCGGCGCTGCAGAGGCTGCGGGTAGCTTCGCAACCCAGCCTCAACCACTGTGCCACCTGGGAGGCCCTTCTCTTCTCTTCCCTTTACCTTGCTATTCTATTTTGTAAAATTTCAAGCATATACAAAAGTAGAGAGATTAATATAACTAACCATTAGTACCTGTCATTCAACTTCCATTACTAATTCATGTCCTATTTTGATTTAATAACACTCCCATCTTACCCTTCTGACCTTGTCCAGTGAATTATTTTGAAACAAATTCTAGCCATCATATAATTTCATCTGTGACTATTCTTTCTCTTTTGTTAGAGGTATTCCATGCTAGGCCATTAAGATTAGGTTGCTTATTTGTAAAGATTAATTTAATCCATTAAGAAATTAATTATTGTAACATTAGCAAGCAACATTACCAAGAACCAAAAGAAAATGAGTGTGCTGCTACCTGGCTCTCAGTAAGTCAGATGTTAAATTGTCTGTCCTCTAATGAAGAGCCATGGAGTTATCCATACAAGTAGGTTTGTGCAATCAACTGTGAGTTGTGTTAAGTAAATTTTCTTACTAAGAATAAAGTATAAAAGAAGTCTCCTTTTTGGAGTAATAAATTAGTTTATATTAAAGGCCATACCAGTGATCTCACCTTTACTTGTTTTCTGATGTCTAATATATGCTTTGGGAATAGGTATTTAAAAGTAGGTGTGATGTCCAGCCTGAGTATTAGTCTGGAGATGGTTCTTCCAAAATGGTCTCCATCTGCTGGTCTAAGTGGTATAAATAATAACTTAAATCTCCCCTTTTCAGGGAATGCTGTCAGATTATGTGTCCCAGACTTCTCCAATGATCCCCTCAATTGTTGTCCATTGTGTAAATGAGATTCAGCAGAGAGGGCTGACTGAGATAGGCCTGTATCGGATCTCAGGCTGTGATCGCACAGTGAAAGAGCTGAAAGAAAAATTGCTCAGAGTTAAAACGGTACCCCTCCTCAGCAAAGTGGATGACATCCATGTTATCTGCAGCCTACTGAAAGACTTCCTTCGAAACCTCAAAGAACCCCTTCTAACCTTTCGGCTAAACAAGACCTTTATGGAAGCAGCTGGTAAGGGCAGATCTTAATACTTGAATATGCATCCCAGAGGGACAGGGATTTTTGACTCTTCTGTTTACTGCTTTATTACTTGCCTAATACAGTGTCTGAAATATCGTAGGTTCTCAAATACTTTGATGGATGAGTAACTATGTGCATGTACCTCATAGTGCCTGTCTCCTTTCTGTCTAAATTGTGTAGGGTATTGACAGGGTTTTATTTTTTGACAAGTTTTAGGTTGTCCTTTTTGAACTTGGAGCTACCTTTGATTCCTTTTCCTTATAACCCACATTTAATCCTGTCAATAAAGGTCTCGCAAAATATATCTTCAATTTGAAGTTTGTCACTCCTTCTATTACTAACACTGTATTTTTTTAATAAAAGATTTATCTATTTATGCATACAAGAACTGGGGTACAGGCTAGACGTGCAAGGGGTGAGAGGATTCACCAGAATGGGAAACTGAGCAGGCTGATCTACTGAAATACACTGCTGAGGGGAGCAGCAGGCAGGACAGGAGAGGTCTGCCATGCCATGTGGGCCACCTCCCTGGCCAGGGATTGAACTCGTGCTGCAAGTGGCTGCGGATAGCTTCATAGTGCTGTGACTAAACCCCTAGTGCCACCAGGGAGTCCCCTACTACTGCTACCACTCTTGACAGCTCTCACCCTAGAGTCATGATGTAAGAGCCTGTTTCTTTTCTTGCCCTCTATTGTGTATATGATCCTCATACTGCAGTAGCCAGCATGGTCCTGTTGAAATTTTTAATGAGATGATGTCCTTTATGTCCCCAGTATCTGCCAGTGTCTTCCCTTCATTCTCAGAATGAAATCCACAGTTGTCAGCATGGCTCCAAAGACCCTCCTTGATTTTGTCTCCAATATCATTTCTTTCAACACCCTTACGTTCTTCCGTTTCTCTCCATTTACACTGGAATTCTTGCAGTTCTGAGAACATAGCAAGCCTACTTTTTACTCAAGGTCTTCACATTTGTCATTGTCTCATCCTGAATTAAATATTTGCATGATTTTTTCCTTTATTTCTTTCAGCTTTCTTTTTGGATATTTTGTCCTCAAATCTGATCACCTTGTCTAAAGTAACAGCTCCTGTTACTTTTAGCTTCTCGCCTCTTTTATTTTATTGTATGTATCACTACCTGATAGATATTTGCTTTTCACATAATTCCTTCAATAGAATGTATGCTTTATCCTCAGCAGTTAGATAGTTCCTGGCACATTAAATGTGTTTTATGAACAAATTCCTTCTTGAAGATTGTAGTCGCTGCAGTTCTGTGTCTGCCTTCCTAGCAGACAGATAGGGTCACCAGCCTAACTGCAAGAGCCAGTTTCTGATTTCTAATATTGAGCTGTTGGCCAGTATCCTGCTTGTTAATGAAACTAAAGTCTGAGACAGTCATGAACCTAATCAGAAGTTTCAGAAGCTAACTGTATGGATGAGACTTTGTGGTCGATAACTTGGAAGCCCGCTGTCAAGGGAAAGGTGTCTAGGCCTCTTGTGCTTTCTTTTCATTTACAGAAATCACAGATGAGGACAACAGCAGAGCTGCCATGTATCAGGCTGTTGGTGAACTGCCCCAGGCCAACAGAGACACATTAGCTTTCCTCATGCTTCACTTGCAGAGGTGAGTACAGCATAAACTTATTTCTAGGAGTTAGGGAATTTTCCATGGGGAAGCTAATGTGAGCTGGGAGGGAATTTGAGGGGTGAATTGTTTTTGGTCTGCATTAAAGTAGAGGAGCGAGTCTTCTAATTTAATGCTCTTTTGCTTAGAGTGGCTCAGAGCCCAGACACTAAAATGGATGTTGCTAATCTGGCTAAAGTCTTTGGCCCTACAATAGTTGCCCATGCTGTGCCCAACCCAGATCCAGTGATAATGTTACAGGACATCAAACGTCAACCCAAGGTAGGCGTGTGTGTGTGTGTGTGTGTGTGTGTGTGTGAGAGAGAGAGAGAGAGAGAGAGAGAGAGAGAGAGAGAGAGAGAGAGAGAGAGAGGGAGGGAGACAGAGAGAATGAACTTGTGTAACATATATGAGAGAAAGGTTTGAGGTAAGCTTTGGAAGTTTGCTCACATATTTGGTGACTTTTAGGTGGTAGAGCGCCTGCTTTCACTGCCTGTAGAATACTGGAGTCAGTTCATGATGGTGGAACAAGAGAACGTTGACCCCATGCATGTCATTGAAAACTCAAACGCCTTTTCAACACCACAGACACCAGATATTAAAGGTAAGGCCTAAGTTGTGCTTCTCACAGGACCCGACTCCCTCTCCTTGCTTTTGCTGGAGGCATTTGAAATTCATATTGTTAAATAAAAATGAAATTCATTCTGCAAATTCTAATGTTAAGGACAGTTTGTACAGTTCTAGTATCCTAGTATATGTTTTTCTTTTTTCCATGGTCTCCTTTTTTCTTTATACCCATATGGATATTTTTAAAATAAAGATAGAATAATGATTTCTATATAATTTGTTCATTTAAAATATTGTGAGAAATTTTGTTATAAGCTGTAATTTACTTAAATATTCTATTAGGTATTAGTGTTATTTTTCATAATATAAATGCTGCCATCAAAATTATATGTATATGGCTTTTTTTTCTTTAATGATAAATTCCCAGGGAATATAATCACTGAATTGAAGAGCTTGAACCTTTTTTTAATGCTTCATGGCATGTTTTACCAACTTTATTTATTTATTTATTTTAAGATTTATTTATTTATTTATACAAGCATTGGGTACAGTCAGAGGCTCAGGAGAGTGAGAGAATTCACTAGAGCCAGAGCAGAGAGAACAGGCAGAGTGACGAAGTACACTGCTGAAGGGAGCAGCGGGCGGCAGGAGAGGTCTGCACGCTATGTGGGACCCTCGCCCGATGGCTGGGGATCGACCCGGCACTGCAGAGGCTGCGGGCAGCTTCGCAACCTAGTGCTCAACTGCTGTGCCACCGGGGAGGCCCCCAACTTGATATCTTAAAGCCTTTTGCCATTTTGTTTTGCCACCAACAATGTATGAGACTGGTTATATTCCAGCCTGACTGGCATTGGTGCCCTGTTTCATTAACGAGAGTTCTTTTTTAAGGGAGCATGTTGGTTTTTCTAGTGTAGGTAAAATCATGTTCAAATGTTCTAGATTCGTATAATTTGGAGTTGGAGAATAGTGAACTGGGAAATAAATGTAAATTGGGAAATAAATGTCAGTTGCCTGCATGGTTCAAAATATATCCTAGTGTTTTACAGAGTGATGACCAAAATCATCTCTGAGATTTTATTGGGTCTCTAACTTTAACTCTCAAGTATTTCAGAGTATTTAGCTTAAAAACGGCCACCTACCTGGGCACTTTCTTTCTCCCTTCCTTAAAAAAAATGTTTTAACTTTGAAGTGAGTTTACTGGGACCAGTGACCACTCCCGAGCATCAGCTTCTCAAGACTCCTTCATCTAGCTCCCTGTCACAGAGAGTTCGCTCCACCCTCACCAGGAACACTCCCAGGTATGTGGAATTGGCCTGCTTAGGAAATAACAGCACGACAGCTTCCTGAGACTTCTTTCCATCAATACTGAAGCTTATTGAAAGAAAAAATGAGTTAGATCCTAGCTGGAGACTAGACTTAAAAACAAAGGATAGAGCCACAAGGATGCCCCCTTTAAAGGGGCTCCAGAGGCCTTTGTTGTTTCCTGTCCTCCTAGTTGACAAAGGCTGTTAGAATTTCAAGGGTTTCCTACTTCGAGTTGATTATATCAAGTAATGTTAGTGATTTGCCATTTTTTTATAAAGCACTTTTCCAGTTTATGTTCTTTCTCTTTAGATTTGGGAGCAAAAGCAAGTCTGCCACCAACCTGGGACGGCAAGGGAACTTTTTTGCTTCTCCAATGCTGAAGTGAAGTCACGTCTCCTGTTACTTCCCGGCACTTACTAACTGCAAGGAAGGGCACACCTGTACTCCGCTCTGCTACTTTTAGCATTCTTCAGGCTTTTAATCAAGTTAATTGTGCATGGGGGTTTTATTAAAACTATATATATCTTCCTCTTCTTCGCAAGTAATATAATATCAACACCTCGTGCTGTCTTTTTTGGAAAATTTTTGGGTGGCAGATCTTTACAAGGATAGAAGGGGAAGTACGAAATTCATTGCAGTTCTTTTGGGGGACTCTTGGGAGTTCTGGGGACATCCTTTGGATTAAAGCCAAATCTTCATGGAATGACCTTTTTCTAGTGTTACTTAGAGCTAATTTCTGTGAGACAATGACAGAAGCCCTGCCTCTTTGTACATGCCTCTTAAGAGCTTGATCGCTGGTGTATGTACATAGGCCCAAGGTCAATTTGAAGTGCTTCTTGTTGGTGACATTGTTTTTATTTTATGATAAAGTTTCTGTGGTTCACAAGTTTCTATGACCACATAACCATAAGCATTAGGAACACCAAAGCCAGGCTGACTTGTTCTTGGGTCTGGCCAATTTGGATTGATTAGGGTTAATAGTGTTAAGTGGCACAGCGTCCTAAATGTGATGCCACAAGTTGTATTTATCTTTAATGGGCTTTTGACTGGACTTTGGGTTTGGTTGGGGTCAAAACCACTTTGTTCTGAAGTTGAATTCATTCTGATGCCTGACCACCAGCCCTTGACCAGTGGAGCCCCACTTACAAAGGTCCGTCTCCCACTAGGCATCCCAACTAACATTAAGTGTAGGCTATAAAGAGAGATTGTTAATATTTTGTGTGGCAGGAAAAGTCATGGTCATTTTGTCTTTGCACTTCGGATACTGAAATCTTCCTGTGGAACCTAACCACAGCAGATAACTGAGCTTTTCTTCTATTAAAAGATTATTTTCATTGTCTATAAGAATGCTTTCTCCTACAGAATGCTTCTGATCCATAGTGACTCTTGCCTATAAAATACATATTTGGAAAAAAATAAAAAAATTTTTTCAAAATGAATGTGAGGTTGGTTTTCTTGTCCTGGAACTTCACCTTCATGACTTTTTTAGAAAATATTTTTCCTCAAAGAGTATGGAGCCTGTTGTTCATCTCATTCCCCCACCCCCACCTTTCTCACCACCAGATGTTTGTCTCTTCGTTTCTCATTTCAGCTCTTCCATTGTCCAAATTGAAGTCCTAGATTTGTCCTATGACTGCTATCCTCTTGTTTGAAAAAACTACTTTAAACACAAACCAAACTTTCTAAACAAGTCTTTAGGGACCATAATAGTGCAGATTAAAAACAAGAAAAACTGATGCTGGCTGGCTGGCTGCCGGGAACATCCTTCACTGCTGGAAGTGACTCTGGAGTGAGCTGGGATGATTAACTGAGGGCACCTGCACTTGGAACTCTGAAGCTGGTGAACAGAATGTATCTGAGATTGAACGTAAACAGTTGCAGGCTTAATATGTAACCGTGGAGAGAGGAGGCAACCTACTGGCTTTTTTCCCAGGAGGAGGCATCTCTCACAGCAGGGCCCATCTGCCTCAGCAAATTGACAGAGGGTCCCATCTCCCCTTCCCCGCCTTTACATGCACACGCCTGCTAGGTTTTATTTTTTTAACTTTGTCCTAGATGCCATCTCTTTTCTTGTATCTCTACATGCCTAGTGTTGGCCTGGTTCCATATTTGCTGTTCTGTAGTATTTCCCCAAGGTGAATTTTAAGTTGCTAATGTAGAGGAAATAAATGGATTATATAATGTTAGTGA